>NW_026915866.1:3055000-3560000 GCF_034315485.1 Pezoporus occidentalis | reverse complement strand
AATATGGAAATTCTCAGAAGCCAGCCCCCTGGGTCCTTGTGTATTACAGAAAATTGACACGCCCACTGTCAAGATCTTTACACACCTGTGGGTCAGGTAACCTTCACAGTCATGCCCATGACCACTGGAGAGCTGAGAAACTATCTATCAAAAAAAATGGCATTCATTTATCTCTTGATAGCCAGGATCAACACTTGAAGCTTATACTGACTATGCATGTCCTCTCCTGGAAACATCGACAGCTGGTCTGGACTAAGCACTTCACTTCCACCACAGGGATGTTTTGTTAATTCAGTGTCAATCCTTTAGCAGACATTTTACTGTGTCTTTGGAAATTTGTAGCAACATAGCCCTGTAAAAAGTCCAATTATCATAATTTGCCTCAAGATAGACTGTGAGAAACCCTGAAGTTAAAAATGCGCAAGTTGGTAAAGTCACAAATTGTCCAAATATTATGAAAAGGAAAATTAGGTAAGTGAATAAATACATCTTCTAACAAAGCAGAATACCTAAATACAGATAGTCATTACTGTAAATCCTGAAAAAGTATTTGTGTGAAGATGATTATAAAATATGCCACTTTTATTACTCAATATTAAACCAGACATGGCATAATAATTACCATTACTGCTGACTGTTTGAACTGCTTTTACTCTATGCTGACTGTATTTAAAATAATCCTGCCTCCAAGAATCTTCTGTCTCAGAAGTGAAAATAAATGTTACTTCTGTGTACAGTTATTCTCTCAAATCTTTTCATTAGCGTACTGCCTTTTCTCCATCAAGGCCCTCAGCAACTTTCTAGGAGCTTCTGTATTTGTGCCATCTCCAACACAATGATGGCTCTCAGGCAAGCTCTCTCTCATGTATCCTTCCTTTTAAAATAAGACTTTATCCACATTACCTTTTAAGTCTGGAGCTTCCTGGCATATTTTATAATTCCTTAATTTTCCTTCTTGAAGTTTCCCTCACACTGTCCATATTCTAAGCAGCAAATCCATTACAGCTTCTACTATTTCTCTCAGCACCCCAAGCTACTGCATTTTGAAGTCTGTGTTAGATGCACTGGAAAGGCTCCTATCTGTCTAAGGAAAGATCCCTCCTTTGTGAAGACTTCTGCCATAAATACCTGCTGAGTTTTTTGGTAGTGTGTTTCACACACTGATATCTCACCTATTAATAATCTCAGTCTGGAGTAATGATTTGCAGGACTGAAGTCAGTGACCACGTGTTGGATTTAGGGCAACGACTGGCATGTGTTTGTTTTTCTGTGCTGATTACTGCCTTCTGATGAGTTTGATGCATGGCACAAACACTCTTATTTTTATAAGAATATTATTTCTTCTTACCAAGCCAGAGCATGCCTTCTGTATTTCAGTGGTAAAAATCTGAAACAAAAGTCCAAAATAATCATGCCACATTTAAAGCCACAACTAACAGAAACAGTATTTCCAGTATCAGTGAAAAAGAAATGCTGCAAAAGATACATCTGGAGAAGAAAAAGACTTCTGCATTATTCTATGAAGGATAACTAATGCCCTGCTACTTATCCCAGACTTTCCATTATTCAGTCAGCTTAAAATTTGTAGCTTTATTCTGCCTTGGAAATAATGCAAGATTCTTGGGTATGTGACCACACATACCGACACAGTGCATGCCAGCCCTATGGGAGATCACCAAAAAATAAAACTCCACCCGTTCTTTCGCTTCCATCTACTTGCCAATGGAGGAACAGAATATTGACCATTTCTTGGGAAAGCAGTTACAGGAATAATGATGGTCACCATAACTGACTACAGTTTTCTCTGCTCTGAGAAGGCAAGGGAGAATTTAATTGGACGAACTGCCGTAATGTTGTTCTTCAGGTGCATCAGAAAAGTTTTCATATGCATGCAAACTATCTTTTTCCTAAACACGTAAGATACAGAAACATTTCAGTACTTCAAAATGCTTTGTGAAGTTGAGCAAAGTGGGATGGGGACATGGGGAGAGGTAGAGAAGAAACAATTTATTGTGCTGATTAAGAAAAAGAGAAATTTGCATCTTGCTCAAAGACTCTCTGACAAGAAAATACCTCAATCAACTAACAAGAGCTTTTGGCTTCTACAGCTGTGCCTAAAGAAGGGAAAAAAAATGGTTGGGAAAACTATGTTTGTAAAAGGATCTGTCTGAGGCCACAGTCTTTTTTTAGCTATATACAGTTATTTCTGTTGTTGTTTCTGCATTTATGCCACTTAGAGTCAAGTATTTATTGCAATTTCTTTCAATGCTGATAACATGCCAAAGACTAACTTTTAAAGTAAATGAAAGTCTTGCTGCTAAAAAATGTACTTTTTATAATTACTTGAAAGTATTAGTAGTAATTGCGTTTATACTGATTTAAAGATGTACATCTGACATGTTTTCAAAGACAAACTTGATTAAAATTTGACACAAAATACAAGTATGATTGAAAAGAGTTTTTTTTTTTATCTAAGACCAAGAAATACTTTACTATATTTTCAATAACAGTTTCAAAAGAAAAAGACTTTTCAACAAAACTTTAAGTAATTTATCTAATTAACAATCTCTTCTTTATTTTGAAAAAAAAAAAAGGACTGCTTTGTACATTTTAATGTGTGAAAGATTATTCCCAAACACAGTAATCGTAATTTATCTTTTTAATGATTTTTCTGCATTCTTATTGGTCAGAGGTAAGCTTTGGCCATAATTTGATGGACTAAATTGTTTAAGTTGGATGCACAAAGAAACATCAGTCTTTTAAACAATTATACAGAATATTTTTTAATGTCAGGCTTCTCAAATGAAAAAGAATTCCTATTCATTATCTGCAATCCAGTATTGCCACATGGACAGTTTGAAAATGAAGCTGTTAATAAACAAGAATTGATGCTTGATTATCATAATTTCTAAAGAGAAGACTTGCAAAAATAAAAGAAGTACGCATTAAATCCAGCCTAAACAGTAAGTACACTCAAATGAAGAAAGTTTATTTTAATAATGCTGAGTCAGTTTTTTGTTATATAAATGATACAGGTAGGTGTTAAGTATAAAGAATAGCCCAGATGAACAATTTCCTTCTGTGGAAAGTTAAATTAATTGCAATTCAGCAAATTTATTGTGCCTATAACAAAGGAAGGGCTATTTAAGCTGGCGGGGAAATACTATATATGAAACATAATTTCCTTCCACTATTGCTTCAAAATTATATAAGATATACATGCCAAATTCATTTATTCTAAACGATGACTCACTGCAGCCTGACAATTCTTCTGGTTTGTCATTTAGGCAGTACCTTTCTTTACTCCAGCAATCTCTCAAAGGTGTGCTTTGCAATGGCCTATAAGCAATAACGCTTTATCTTAAACATATACTGAATTTCAATATGTTTCACTTCTTTGGCACAAACTAAGCTGAAAGATATATTTACAAATGCAGCATTACTTTCACTGTGCATATGGAGAGAAGACGATGACACATACTTTTCATGCTATCACAACACAAAGCTTAGCCTTGCCCCCTCCATCCCAAACAAATTTTTCTTTAATGCAATGTGTTAATGTGACCTATTAAAGCACAAGTATTCTGACTTCACCTATTCTGCCTAATAATAAAAAAACACCTTTTTTTTTGTTTTGTTTTTATTACAATGAGCTAAAATTTAAGCATTATTTTGATAAAAACATTCAATTTTTTTCCTGTCTACAAGACTAATATATTTCCCTAACTGAATGGAAAAGAGAGACAACTTTATTTTTTGTTAAAAACTGGACAAAAAAGACTCATGTTTGCTGAGCATTATAAATCAGAACAACTATACTCAAGTATTGCACTTAGATTCCCAGACGAGTATAGAAATTGCAACTTTAAGAGAGAGATGAAAAAAGAAGAGTCCTGGGGTGATGATGCATTATAGATAAACCATACTGGAAACAATAAAAACAATTTTTGACACAGAAAAAAGTTCAATTACCGTTTCATAGAAGTTACATCCCTTACACCCTTGCTGCCGCCAAACTAAGTGTAGACCCCCATTTAGCTGTTCTGCTAGTGCTAACCACAAAGATTGTCTTAAGCGATGGCAGCAGGGAAATGAACACAGGTGAGGTTAATTTCAAAGCATCAAGCCTTATCAGCTGTTGCAGAGAAATAGACAGAATGTAGCAAATGTGTAAATAGTACTTTCGGTTCTTTAAACCTCCCATCTGAGTTACACAAAAATAAAGGGCTACTCTAAAATCATAAGGAAACCTATTTAGGCAGAGGTGTTCCTATTTGGTTTGCACGCAAGTGTAATCTTGGGTAAGCATGAAATATTCATGAAATACAGCCATACTAAATAGTAAGCCCATTCTGAGTCTTGTAAAGCATATACTCTCCTCATAGGACTTAACATCATGCCTGCTGGTGCACCCATATTTAGAAAAAGTGCTAATAATCAGTAAATATCATGGTTCCATTGTACTTGAAAGTATGCCTTGTAAGTAAATCAACAGAGTCAGCCCATTATTACATTTATTTTATAATGGAAGCATCTGATGCTACATCTTTGCTACAGAAGATGTTCACCTTTGAGCTCTAGAAATCTGTTTGACTGAAATCTCTTATTTCCCTTGGCTCTTATTGCAAAGCCTCTGTGTGCAAGTTAACAAGCCAGAGCTCTGCAGCTAGGACCCTACTAAACCACCACAACCATTTTCCAGGTTGTACTAGTTTTGGATGGGATAGAGTTAAATTCCTTCATAGTCACTATCTTGGTGCTGGTTTTTGGATCTGTGACCAAACCAGATATAATAGGGATGTTTCAGTTATTGCTGAGCAGTGCTTACACAGAATCAAGGCCTCTTCTGCTTCTTACACTACACCACCAACAAGTAAGCTGAGGGTGGACAAGGAGCTGGGAGGGGACAGAGCCAAACAGCTGACTCTAGCTGAGCAAAAGCATACCCCCGACCATATGACATTGTATGAAGCAACTAAACTTTTGGGGAAGAAGGCGGAATTGTGGCATCTGTCTTTCCAAGTAATTGTTACACATGACAGAGTCCTGCTTTCCTGGAGATAGCTGAACACCTGCCTGTCCATGGGACCTAGTGAATGAATTCCTTACTGTGCTTTGCTTGTGCATGTGCAGCTTTTGCTTTAGCTATTGAACTGTCTTTATCTCAACCTATGAATTTCCTCATTTTCACTTTCCAGTTCTCTCCCCCATTCCACTGGGGGGAGGGAGTGAGTGAGTGGCTGGGGGAGGCTGAGCTTCCCATTGGAATTACACCATGACACAGGTATTACCAGCCTGCACTTAGTGAGCATGACAACAATTGTTACAGCAATTTCTAGCAATTATGATATTGGCTATAGATGGTTCAGCATTTTCTTGTAGCATTTGAGATTGTCTTAATTGCAACTGATAATTAAAATTAGTATTCTTAGGTAATTTATTTAAACTATTATAACGACAATGAAATGCCACAAACCAAAAGTTGAACACTGAAGCATGATTTCACTAACAATACTAGACGTACAACCCTTTATTTAAGCCTTTCCACTTGCACCCCTTTATAAAACTGCAAAAATTACCCTTAACTTTTAATATTTTTATGAGAAAAAATCAGAGGAAAGCATGACCTGATTCTACAAAAAAAAAAACAAAAATGTCTTGAAATGGTTTATGCCTTCAAGACCTCATAAATTTGAATGTTAAAAAAAGTGCAATGGGAAAGACCAGTAAATTGGAGGACAGCCATGTTAAGTGCTGACATCCAAGCAATCCTGTGTCAGATAGTAATCTGTCAATACAACAGGAACAGAATTGAAGTACAGTACTAAGGGTTACTCTTTAGAGAATAAATGTGTAGCTTTGTGATTTCTGATGCAGAAAGTCAGGAAGAAGTGCTTCTTGTGAAGCTAAACAAATGGATTAGTCGAGTCCTATTTGGCTGCTGCAACACAGGCAGCTGATAAAACTTTCAAATATTTTTTTAAGTTCATCAATCACCGCCACTATTGCTGAGCTTAGGTGCTTATAGTGTGTGTGCTCTGTTTCACAGAATTCCAAGCACTAAGGTGCATATCCTAAATACGTATCACATAAAAAAACATTTCAATGGGCGGCTATGCTTAGCATTACCTTTTCTACATGAAAAGGAGTTGTTGGACACTGACTAGAGAGTTATTCAGGTATTCTCTAGAATGCAAGATGATCTGGGTTTCCACTTGTGTTATCACTCACAGTCTAGGTCTTCTGAAGAGCAGCTAATAATAGAATTCCTACTCCACTGAAGAAAGTTGACTTCCCAATTAAAAAGGGCAAGTTCTCTCTAAAATGTGATGACAAAAACTGTTCGGAAGATATTCAGTATTATATTCCAGAAAATCAGAGTACGGATATATGGTAGAGAGCTATCAACAAATAAAAAATCTGGTTTTTCAAGAAGGCCTTAGAAGTCCTTGAGAAAGGAACAGGAGAGAAATAAGGACAGAAAAGTACTAGTTTGGATGGTGGATGTATATGCTTCAGATGGCAAGTTAGTTATAGGGATAGACTGTTGGCCTCATTCCTGGCAGAAAGAGCAACTGGACTATGAAATGACTTTACTAATAAAACAGCATTTTAAAAGGTTGAAATGATAGCAGTATAAAATTTAAATTATCTAGAGAAATAGAGCATAGATTGCATCTATTTGAAGTAATAAGACTGGGGGCACAATATACTAGACTATCTGTAATGTGACTAAATTCAACATACATACCAAATTGCAAGGGAATAGAAAGTAAGTGACAGAATAGATGTGATTTAAGGCAAAGAAGAATCTCAGCAATGCAAATTTGATTTGAAAAAAAGTTAGGTTAGGAAGAAGACATACTGTCAAGGCTGAGTACAGTTAAAACCATATGGAAGTAAACAGAATGAGGCAGAAGAGTAAGAATAAGTAAAATGGGAGGAATTGAGAACGATTAACTGAACATACAGATAGTATTGACACTGATTATAAGAGTTAGAAAGTAAATAATACATTGCTGCAATGCCACAGCTCTGTGACATTTGGCTGGAAAGGCAGATTGACAAAAGGACCAAGAAAGAGTCTTACTGGAACTTATAAATATCAGTCAAGAAGGCTGAGCGAAAGATATACAAACAAAAAATAAATTAGAATCTCAGCACGGATGAGGAGGAATAAAAGCAGCCAGAAATAAAAATAGCATAGGAATTAAAGACGAACTGCAGTCAAGTCTTTAAAATACACAGGACATGAGCAACTCAATGAAGAGACAGTGGAACCATTTAGGGAAAAGACTGACATCGTGGTGACAGATGAAATCAAGTTGCATGAAGTCTCTGCCTATTTTTTAAATAGTGAAAGCTGGAGGTCATCCCTGAGAGAGATATCTTGTTGACAGCGAAGTACCTTACTTAACTATTTTCTTTATTACAGGGTAAAAATAATGGGGTATGACCTCAGGCATGGAGTAAATATTTAATACTCTGAAATCAATTAAATAGTTCAGTATTCTGGTAACCGAGACATGAAAGATGCACTGAAATAATTAGAGGGGCACAGGCCCAGAAATTCATGAGGGAAACAGGTAAACCTTTGGTGGATGGTTTTATCATTCACACAATGATGAAGAAATTTCAGGAGATAGCCAATATATGCAGATGTTCCCATAGATAACGAAAAACCCAACAAGATGAAGGAATAATTTGGCTTCAGCTGTGAGGACACACTAATAAGAGAAAAGGATTATATGCGACATGCAGTGAAGTAAGGGTCAGCCAGCCTAGATTCATGAAAAGATCATACCTGTCAGACAGAGGACTGTACCTGTTAAGACATATTTCGGTTCCTCCAAACATGTTATTGAACTGGAAAGTAAAAATGTGAAGTAATGGATATGATTTATCTGAGGTAAGAAATAGTCTGATAGTGTAAAATTCATGTCTGCAGTGAGGTGTGTTTGCTCATGTCAGAATGCCACAGCAGAAAAGAATTATTAAAATGAATTAAAGCCTACTTACAGACAAAAGGTCTTACCAGAAAGTAATTATGAGAACTGGAGGAACATAAAAGATGAATGTACCTGTACCACAAAACTTCGTCTTGGTTTGGGATTTTGTTCCTTACATGTGAGCATCCAGGGTGATGACATAATTTCCAAATACAATGGAACAAAGGAAAACCTTTCAAGAAGCAGATGAATTATCTGCATTAGTTAGGCAGGGTTGAGAGGTGAACTGAAAGTGTCTCCTTAACTGTCACAACATGCAGATGATAGGTCTCACAAGAAAACGTGCAGTAAATTGAAAATTATGACTACTATAAGAAAAAAGCGTGGCAGTGTGCTCCTCCATTTTCCCTTTTCTGCTTAAGCAATACCCTCCAGTGATGGTCCTGATGGCTGCATTTTGCTTACGTTGGACTCTGGGGAGAAAGATAACAGCACAATAGGTAAGGGTATAAATCTTGCTCAGTAGCTGAGGGCTAGTTGAGAGTGCGTCAACCAAAATATGGCTAGTATGTAAATATGACTACAAATCAATCATCTTACTCCATAAACAGCGGACAGCCCAGGGACCATTGAGCTCACCTGCACGGTAATGGGCTGCATTCCAGTACTGACCCTTAAGTAGGGATGCCTCTCAGGGTTACTTCTCAAGGTTGAGAGAATCATTATCACATCAGATACTCAGTAAGTGAATTGGAAACTTCTTCAGCTCACTGAAACTCTAAAATCTAAGTGATATAAAAGATTGATTGCATACATATTTAGACATAAACCCTTGACCAAGTCTGGTCCATTTTAAATGTAGATGAATGAAAACTCCATTCACAAAGGATTCTAGAAAGCAAGGGGGTCCTCTTTGAAACTCATGACTCAATGGGAGGGTCTCTCTGACAGTTTTGTCTGACCCTGTCTTCTAGATTGTAAATACTCAAGTATACCTTGCTATCTAATCTTGTTAAACCACTGTCGCATTTAGTATCAAACTTTGTAAATCACTGTTTTATATCTTTAAACATATTGTTCTGTCTTATAAGTGAAGTACATCACTTCACTCATGACAAAGTGACATGTAAGAACAATGAAAGCTCTCTTGAAAAGAAAACATAGATAGTATAGCAAATGAGATCATCTTTTTCTGCCAGTTGTAAAAAAGCAAACAAACATACATACATAACTCTCCAACTCTTACACTCTGGTAATTATTCCCAGCCAATGCAAGTGTTACAGAGAATGTGGTCTTTCCTATGGAATTCTTATGGAATTGTCAACTGAAACATGGTACTGTGTATATTGTTTGAAGATTAATTAGATTAGAATGAGTATCAGTAGTTATATAGCCACTGTTTTCCTTAATGACAATCTGAGCTGTTCTCACCCCACTGATCCATTCAATAGTTATGAACATGACAATTAAAGCTGTGTTCATATCTTAGAGACATGCACAGCCAAGGGCTATCCAGACTCTCCAGTGTATTTTTTAATCTGGCCCACAAGTTTTAAATCACATTGTAATTCAACAACAATTTCAACAGCAAAATTTTCAGCGCTTTACAGACAGGGTAAAAGAAAACAACAACAAAAAAAAAGTAAAAAGTATCAAAAGAAAAAAAAAGAGAAAATGTCAGCTACAGAAGTTTCTTGATTTCCACTTCTCATTCTTCAATATTCTGTGAAGAGTTTAAGGAAAGACTGACTAAACTATTTGAAACTAACTCTTGCTGACTGCTGTAAGAAAATAAAATCAATTCTAAGAACAGACTAAAGCCTCAGATAATATAGTAAAAGAAGTGATCCTGCCCTGAGAGCCCAGATGCTGATAAGACCAGATAAGCTCCATCTTTTACTTCTGTATTACTGTGCTAAATTTATCCAAAGCACCTTTGAGAAGGGTGGATGTCTCAGGGAAACTATCAAGAATAGGGTGCATGGATTTTCTTCATCATCCTTTACAGACAGTTATATTTTTTTGCAACAGAGAAGTTACTGATAAGAAAGCTAAATGCAGCTCAATCCAAATGAATTTTTTTAAGAACAACATATTGATTACATTAAATTGTTATCAGAATAAGTAAAAATAAATCAAATTCCTTTTTTTGATAATGTATTTTTTTCTGAATAATTCTGATAATCTAAACCATTATTTAGACATCTTTCACAGCAATCAAAAAGGGTATAACACTGTAAGCATAACAAAATTAAAACTTCTTTGATTTATGAATAAAAATATTTAGAAGTTTTATTCTGCAGAAAATTTATTCTCTCGGTTTGGAATGAAAAGTAAAGTTTTCTGCATTTAATGTTCCAGGCATATAAAAAACATCACTTTTTCCCTGCAAAGAATGGAAACAGTCACATAAATAGGTGCAAGGAAAAGTAAAAAGTATGGGCAACAGGAGTGAGTGAAAATAAATAAAAAGGGATCACACCGAGAAGATGACTGAAGCCAGGTATCAGTGACAAAGAAATAAAGGAGAAAGGAAGAAAGAAAGGACAGGGTAAGATCAGTCAAATCAAGGGGAGAGAGAAAAGCAAGTTAAAAAATGCATATACCTAGTAACAACAAAAAACCCTTCCTATCTTCATCAGTCACTAAAAATCTGAAGCCTAAATCATTTACCAGAAATTGTTTCTCACAGCATAAAGGTGAAGCAACCACCTTTCTTTCTCTTCATTTATGTAAAAGAAGAATTTTAAATGCCAGGGTATGGAATGAGATTACCTTACTAAAGTATTAGTGCAAAATTGTAAAAATATGATATATACCTCTATTTTTATGAATGGAAAATTCTATTTTATTTTTCTGGACTATCTCTCCATCTTTATTTTAAATCCTGTATGTGAAGCTTGTCATATCTTTGGTCTCACAACTGTGTGAACACAAGTGTTCTGATTTTAAATAGATAAATAGGTAAAAGTGGCCTAATTTGACATTTTCCTCCCTGCATATCCCTCAAGGCAAAAGATGCTCACAAAGTGCCTATTTTCTGAAAAGAGAAATTAAATCCTAGCAGTGCTTTAACATTAAATAAATGATTTTAGTATGAGACGGATTTTTGTGTGAGCTATATCCCTTTATAAAATATAACAAAGTGACCCTTCCTTAAATGTGGAATACTCCACATTCAGCAAATAATGGGCATTCTGCAGCTGGGCTGCTCAATTTGGCATCAAGTAACAGAAATTCATCTTTGGCTTGTAAATCATGGTATCCAAACTATTTGAGCCAGCATAGATCGTTTAGTAGTCCCGCTGCTATATATTGCCCCCAAAATCTTGCTTTCCAAAGCCAGGTGAGATTGAGAAAGAACAGAAAACTCAAATTCCTGGGAATAATCCTGAAGATCACCAATTTAGCAAAATCTGATCTTACACTCTTGTATAAAAAGCTCATTCATACCAAAGTGAACTCTGACTATCCTAACACGCTTAAGGTATCGAGAATTAAATTATAAATCTAGGCCCTCTACATTCAGTAGCAAACCTTTCTCTACATCATTGGCTTTCATGAATCCACGATGACATCAAATCAGGTGAGGTGCCTTTTCTTGTCATCGTGCTGGAAAACATTTAATGTCCAGAACAACTTGAATGTTAAAATGCTACCACTGAAAATATGCAGTATCACGAACAAAGTAGGAACACAGTAGTTTTTTCTACTTTCTGTGGTACGGTTGCAGTAATTATAGTAAGCCTTTGCATGTTATTTCCCATTCACTTTTGAACATGCTACTTTTAAAAATGCAATTTTTTCAAGAATATCATCAGCTTGCAAGCAAGTAAAGGTACATTAATGGCTGACATTCCTGTTAAGAGAAAAACAACTTATGTCTATATTTTTCACCACTCCTTATCTGCAGAAACCTGTAGAGAAGTATCATTTTCTAGATTATCACCCTGTTAGCACAAGGAAGGAGAAAGTATAAAGTGTCATAGATTATAAAACATAATTAAAGCTTGCACAGAAGAAACATCATTAAAATTATGTCAGCCTGCTGTAAGAAAAAAAGCCCATTAATTATGATGGGGTGGAGGGATGAAAAGAAAGTGGCAAGTAACAAACTTATCTTTAGATGGCCCGATTAATTTCATCCATAAAACTGTCAGTACACTATGGCACATATAAATTCCATAAATACAATTTGGATGACTTTGCAATGATGGCAGACATGAATAATGTGAACACTAAGTATCCTAGGACTGTATACGAAGATTAAAGCCTAAGGTCACAAGTTATGATCGCAGAGCAAGTACTGAATGTGATATTTGCATAAATGCTAGGATCAGTTTTGAACCACTGGGGAAGAGACCAAAATGACAGAAGCAGCCATGGAATTTCTAAAAATCTCTTTTTTGGCATAAAATGAGTTTATGCAAACCCTCATATATACTATGTTATAGTATGTATTATATTACATACAAGCTATTCCTGTATGCAGCTGGAATTCTTATGCATTTGAACTAGAAGTAGAGCACCACAAATGTACACAAATATGTTACGTATGGATGAATGCACATAGGCAACCTTCCTTCCTTCCTTCCAGTAAAGCGGAGACTACCATCACAGGATATTTCTTTTGAATTAGCTATAAAAAAATGTTGAAAAATTTTACAGGTAAAAAACAACTATAATAAGCAAAAGAAACACTAAGGTTCAAGAATATAAAACATTCTCAAATAAGTTAAAATATGTCTGAGAGAAAATGCTTCAAATATTTCTTTTAAACACTATACCACAAAATCTGTCAAAACTTCATCACCCATCACTCTGATTTCATTTTTTCTACCTAGTGAAACTTACATTAGGAAGTCTTAACTTCTCCATTTCTCCCATCATAATCTCAAAATGTATCAAGAATTTAGCCATACACTGGTGAAATGAGATGTAAATATCTCACAAAATTTTGAACAATGTATAAAGTGTTTATCTTTATGGTAACCTTACTTATCTGAGACACTGCAGCCTATGTGAGTCCCTGTCAGAGACAATACTCATTCTTTACCTTGGAGAAAAGGAAAAAGTGCTTTAAATTTAAAACCAAACAAAACAACCCTACATATCACTTCAGGAGAAGATAACTTTCAGACAGTTCTTTTGTTCAGCACAAAGTATTTGTTCTGAGAATAATGGAGAGTATCAAATAGCTCCAGCTTGAGACAGAACAGATTTGAATCTTTATATTAAAAAGAATGAATGTGTAGTCCCATATCTGAGCAAGGGTCATAACCTCAGGGCTATACAATATTAAGAGATAAGACCCATCATTTTTTCATGCTGTATTTCTTCATTGAAAAACCTGAAAATGTGCTGAAATACTGACTAGAATACAGGCGTTACTTTCCCAAGTGTTAACAGCCACATATATACCCTCTTTTTCCTTTCTTAATGACAAAACCCCAAACACGTTTGAAACAGACCACGGAAAAGAATCAACGGGAAAGCCTGAAAGTAGGTCACCCAATAATACATGATGACTCATGTCTAAGATAGGAGATGGAAATTGAAAAACTTAGGGAAATATTAATTTTCAGTGGATTAAAAAAAAGGTAGGTTTCCTCCCAGGAGAGTCAAAAATAGTACACTTAAGGCAACAAAGGCAAATGAGAAGGCATTGAAACAGTTTCTGGACTAAGAACATATCTATCATATAAAAGGGCATATCTCTATGGAGATATAATGGACAAAACCTCAAGTTTGTATATAGAATATATATTCTTATATATAGAAATATGAGATTTTAAATAAACTTTCAGAGTAAGCAAAATACAGCAAAATTACAAAATCCAATCCTTATTTATGAAGAAGTGAACAATTTAGTATTTTGCTTTCACGTGATTAGTCCTAAACCACTAATCTCTCTAATACAAACTTCCATCTGAAATGAAAATGTTATTTATCAAGCTTGTTTCTATAAACAGCTTACATGGAACTTGAATCGTGATACACAATGGACTCTTTTGTTCACAATTTCCTACTCCCCAAAACCCAAAACAATTTTCAGAAAATCTGCTATGTATTTATTTTTGATGAAGAATATGAAAGTGCTAACATATGCTCCTTTAAAAGACTTCAGTAACTTAGGGATCTGCAGAGAGGGAATTAAAATTCTCTGCTCTGGGGTAATACTCAAGATAATATAATCACTGATAACATAATACAATATTGTATGTAATACAATCATTAGATAATAATCACTGCTAGAACAGCCTGTCATGTAGTTTTATGATGAGAAAGACCTGTCCACATGGGGCCACTTGCAGCACATAGGTACCCTTATACATCATAATCTTCCCCAGGGAAACATGGGGCAATACATCACACCAGCTCTATATGACTTTAGCCTTCTGCATACCTCCATAACCTGGAAGAACACAGTGTTATAATTTGAGGAAGACAACAATATGGGAAAATATAATATTATTCATTTCCATCCTAGGTGCACACTGCTCTATGATGTCACATTTCCCAACTCAGAATTTGCCTAAATTGAGGTAAATTCTATACAAAATTATTGAATCTGACCGTATTCTATAGAATCATAGAATGGCGAGGGTTCGAAAGGACCTTAAGATCATCTTGTTCCAACTGCCTGCCATAGGCAGGGATGCCTCACACTAGACAATGTCTCTCAAGGCTCTGTTCAGCCTGGCCTTGAACACTGCCATGGACAGAGCATTTACCACTTCTTTGGGCAGCCTGTTCCAGTGCCTCAGCACTCTCACAGTAAAGAATTTCCTCCTTATATCTATAGAACCATAGAATGGTTAGGGTTGAAAAGGACCTTAAGATATTGACATCTCTCTATCTCCTCTGAAGTGAGATTACATTATACACAAAATATTCAAACACTTGCACAATGTAATGCACCAAACCTATGAAAATTTGGATTTAATATATTAATTCCAGCATGAAAAAGAGAAATCCAGACAATAAAGGAATTTATTTTACCTCTCCAATTGTGCCTTGCCCACAAAACACCCATAATTTTTAGAGTGCATTGAGTTTCATAGAATCATAGAATGGTTAGGGTTGGAAAGGACCTTTAGATCATCTAGTTAAAACCCCCCTGCCATGGGCAGGGACACCTCACACTATATCATATCACCCAAGGCCTCGTCCAACCTGGTCTTGAACACTGCCGGGGATGGAGCATTCACAACCTCCCTGGGCAACCTATTCCAGTGCCTCACCACCCTAACAGGAAAGAATTTCCTTCTTATATACAATCTAAACTTCCCCTGTTTAAGTTTTAACCCATTACCCCTTGTCCTATCGCTACAGTTTCTAATGAAGAGTCCATCCCCAGCATCCCTATAGGCCCCCTTCAGGTACTGGAAGGCTGCTATGAGGTCTCCACGTAGCCTGCTCTTCTCCAGGCTGAACAGCCCCAACTTCCTCAGGCTCTCTTCATACGGGAGGTGCTCCAGTCCCCTGATCATCCTCGTGGCCCTCCTCTGGACTTGTTCCAACAGTTCCATGTCCTTTTTATGTTGAGGACACCAGAACTGCACACAATACTCCAGGTGAGGTCTCACGAGAACAGAGTAGAGGGGCAGGATCACCTCCTTTGACCTGCTGGTCACACTCCTTTTGATGCAGCCCAGGATACGGTTGGCTTTCTGGGCTGCAAGCGCACACTGAAGCCGGCTCATGTTCATTTTCTCATCGACCAACACCCCCAAGTCCTTCTCTGCAGGTCTGCTCTGAATCTCTTCTCTGCCCAACCTGTAGCTGTGCCTGGGATTTCTCCAACCCAGGTGTAGGACCTTGCACTTGTCATGGTTAAACTTCATGAGGTTGGCATCAGCCCATGTCACAAGCGTGTCAAGGTCCCTCTGGATGGCATTCCTTCCCTCCAGGGTATCAACTGAACCACACAGCTTGGTGTCATCGGCAAACTTGCTGAGGGCGCACTCAATCCCACTGTTCATGTCAGTGACGAAGATGTTAAACAAGACTGGTCCCAGCACCGATCCCCGAGGGACGCCACTCATTACTGGTCTCCAGCTGGACATTGAGCCATTGACCACAACTCTTTGCGTGCGGCTATCCAGCCAGAGTTTACAACATTCAAATTAGAAAATTCATATTACCTGTAACCAGGAGTGTGGGAGTGAGGCAGCCACTACCACTCTGGTCACTGTGCGCTGTTTAGAGTTTCTGCAACACACTCAGTGACCTTCATATGACCACAGGAATAATGCTCATACAATAAATCACTTGCCCAGCAAACACAACATGTTCTATCAAAACAGACAGCAGCCAAAAGCTTTGTTCTTCTTTTGCACTATACCTGAGGTTAACATAGCATGCCAGTGGGATTAGCTGCAAAAACTAGGGATAGATACACTATATAACCACTTTGAGACAGATCAGAGTCCATTTGGGACAACTTCCTAAAAACAGGTGATTTCAAATCCCTGAAGAGGATTTGAATGAGCACTGGACAGCATTCCTCCCTCCCCCTTCTCTTCCTTGACATGCTCCCATACAATCTTCCTTCGGGGTTTGTTAGGTTTTTGTTTTTTTCAGTCTATCAAAAGCTTGGCATCAAGATTTCTTTCTACTAACAAAGGTCAAACATGAACAAAGGAAAACAAAAGGGATGTAGCTGTATTTGATGACAGCAGGTATAAAAAAGGGTATCAGAACAATAATAACTATTATCTTCATTTAAAAAGGGACCTCTCTAAGTAAGGAACCAGTTATAAGTAATGAAACATGAAAATTTAAAAAATGTCCTTGATTGCTGTTAACTCTTAATTTACATTTTAACACTGAGTACAAAACATAGAGGCTTATGAGTAAAATAAATAATCAGAAGCTGGAATCTCTCTTTTTTACCAGGTTGCACCCAATGTATCCCAGTTTTCCCTACAGGAGTAGCATTGTACAACCATTCTGATTCAGTGACACCTGCTCTCTTGTAAACAAAAAAGAAAAATTAACTCATCCCTCTATTCTCTTCAGTGCTTCATGAGAGTTAGGTTTCAAGTACTTTGGTTAGCAACAGAAGAGAAGTTCTTACTACTTGAATATTTCTGCAAGAGCTAATAAAAACTGGAAACAGCATAACAAACTGAAGTTCAAAACCAGCATATCACTGCAGGGATGCAGCCATGTAAAGTTCCTTCACAGAAGGAAGTTGCACTACTTCACCTTCTGACAGCACCTTTTTTTCTTGAAGCTCTTATGAGGTCTTCATGGCACTGAGATTTGAGTGGCTAACATATGTTGCACAATTGTGCCTGTCAAATGATACATTTTGGCTCAAAAATGAACATATTCATTCTCATATTAAAAAAATAAAAAAAAAACCCAAACCACAACACACCAAAACCAACGAATCAAAACAGTTCAGCTAGAGAAACTGCATCATCTTAAGGGGCTGTGGACTCAGAATGAATGGTTGTACCATTACATGTCTACAGAAAGAGAACAGGAGCTTTACCAAGCAGAAAAGTGAACTTCTCTAACATGTACCTGTATTTCTGACATTAGATCAGGGTATGTTAGCAACACCATGCACAGATGCCCCTCCAAAGGATAACATATCCACCAAGGACTTCTCACTACCTGCCTGTTTATCATTTGATAATAGAGCTTTGGCCATGTCAGCTGGACTGCATGATGCACAGTTTTGTACATACTACTTCAAGACTTCTTCAAGAGCTAATAAAAGAAGTTCAAACTGAACTGTGCTGTGCTTATATGCACCTTTCTATTCATCATAAAACTAAAAATGTTAAAACTTACTGAAGATCATCTCCATTAAGGATGTAAATAACAATTTTACAGCTAGTGATCCCATCTTTTAGAACATCTTATAATCAAACATCAAATAAGTCATAGTGTTTCACCACTGTGATCTCTAACTCCTTAAATAATTCTCAAAAAATTGAATGGATTTTCTAGCAGACTTCTGCCTAACTAAAAAACCTTTTCCTTAAATCACAAGTTTCCATGATCCAATCTGAAAGTGTTTGCTCCTGAATATAGGTAGAAACTCAACCTTCATTTTATTGCATCATATTCTCATGTATTTCCTTCTTTAAGGACAAAGAGTAAAAAACAACGATTACCTCAAATACTTGATTTACACCTACTGGCTTTATATTATGTAGTATCAAGAACAACAGGAAGTACTGAGCGAAATAAAATATGTTAAAGTTTAAATGAGTTTGTCACTCTTTCTGGTGTTTTTTGGAAGACAAGAAGATCATCCTGGGGCTGGTCAGGCTGGGCTTTCACTGGCTTTATTACCCAGCAGATGGAATGGCAAATGTGTGACATACGGAGAAAGCTATCTTATATGCCAGCTTGTTAAACAGATTGTCTTCATCATCTGACCACTGTTAGAAAGGCAATTGAAAACCACAGGCTTCTAGCTTCTCCATAATGAATGTTAAAAATGTGACTATGGAGCCATTTCTCACCCTTCAAAAGGACTGTCAAAACTACACACAGTTAAAAACTCTATACAAATCAAGGTGAGCTGGTATTAGCAGCAATCCCCATCCTGAAATCCCTCCTTGGGACCTGGTGAGAATTTAAATCTTAAGAACTGGTCCTTGGTTCTCTTCTCATGCATATGCAGCGAGAAAAGTGGGTAAGATTTCAAAAGTTTGCCAGTGCACACTAACAACACTGTCTTCAAAACACCAAGGAAAAGCGTTCTTGGTCTGCACACAAGATCTAGGTTTGGAAAATCAGAAAGATAATGTCTGTTGCATTATATGTGCTGATAATGTACTACACTGACAAGTTCTCTGCCTTTAATAGGTTGCACTACTACTAGCATTCTTATTATATATAATATAGCTATATGTTATATACATATATATCCCCTTTTACTGTGTACAGCTGGTATGATCAGGCAATAACTGCAAGTAACATGGCAGCTTAACAAGTAACATACAATCATAGAATCACAGAATGATTAGGGGTGGAAAGGACCTTAAGATCATCTTGTTCCAACCCCCTGCCATGGGCACCTCACAAAAAACCGTATTGTCCAAAGCTCTGTCCAACCTGGCCTTGAACACTGCTAGGGATGGAGCATTTACCACTTCTACTGACAACCTGTTCCAGTGCCTCACCACCCTCATAGTAAAGAACTTTTTCCTTGTATCTAACCTGAAATTCTCCTGTTTTAGTTTAAACTCATTACCCCTTGTCCTATCACTACAGTCCATCAAATACTTTCACGGACTACGCCTAAACACAGTCTGATTTTCAATGTGTTAAAACAAGTTAGTATTGCAATATGTTTAGATTGGAAAACAGGAGAAAGAAGTTTTGGAACTGTCCTCCTACAGCACATCAGGGCAGGAAAATCAATTGTTTTAAGCTGGAACTTGAGAAACTTAGGCAAGGACACTGAAAATCTGTATCACACTTTTATTGTGTGATTTGCACGCACCTTTATTTCTCCTGGCTATGCACAGGGAAATGTATTTGTGCTAGGAACAAATACCTTTTCCCTTTTTGATGAACAGCTTACCTTCAATTGCTACTACTGCTAGAATGGAAGACAGAATGTAAAGCAAGGTAAACTCGTATGAATTTGTGATACTAACATTTCTGAGGTACTTGATGCATATCTGCTCTCATACTTGAGTATCCTGGGTTCTGCAGTAGCAGTCATTTTTCTCCTTCTTAGTAGCTGGTGCAGTGCTGTTTTCGACTTCAGCCTGGAACAGCGCTGATAACACCGATGTTTTTAGTTGTTGCTCAGTAATGTTTACTCTGACCAAGGACTTTCTGAGTCTCATGCTCTGCCAGGGAGGAGGGGAAGCCAGGAGGAAGCAGAGACAGGACACCTGACCCAAACTAGCCAAAGAGGTATTCCATACCACAGCACGTCATGCCCAGTATATAAACTGGTGGCAGTTACGTGGAAGGGCTAGATCGCTGTTCAGGTCGGGCTGGGTATCGGTTGGTGGGTGGTGAGTAGTTGTATTCTCTCCTCTTGTTATTTCCCTTATTATTATTATTGGTAGTAGCAGTAGTGGTTTGTGTTATACCTTAGTTACTGGACTGTTCTTATCTCAAGCTGTGGGAGTTACATTCTTCTGATGCTCCTCCCCATCCCTCCAGGAGCTGGGCGAGGATGGGTGGGGAGTGAACGAGCGGCTGTGTGGTTCTGGGTTGCTGGCAGGGCTTAAACCACGACACTGGGTCAAACCAATTGCTAGTTTTGGGGAAAGCAGGGACTGCTTTTCTCCCATTAGTTCAGCAACATCACCAGGGCTGTGGGGTTATAAAAGACAGTTTTAATGCAGACACAGACATAATGGGCCACTAGCAATATTATTGTTCTCTTACCTAGGGCCATGTCTTTTACTACAGGCTTTGAGACTGACAGAGGCCTATCCTGTATGTGGGATTTGGACTTTGTGGGCAACACCAGCCTTTTCCAGGGCACTGTGTTCAGTAGCAGACATACCCATTTTCCATCCCATGTTCCTACCAATTTTTATTTTTTTTTAAAAAAAAGACATTTGAAATGGAACTCCTTACCCTCAATAGCAGATTTTATCTTGAACGCTTCCTTTATCCCACTAAACCAAGTCCAGGGACCTGACAACATCAAGTCCCATGAGAAGGACAAACTGCACTGGTATGCTCAGAAAGGGTCTTGGAAATATTAATGGGTAAGAGATGCAACTTTCCTGGGGGCCTACAGCAGTCTTTCTAATGCATAGGTTGTTTAGCATATGAACAGTTGTAATACGGTTTAGATCAAGAGAATAACACTCCATTTCCCTCACTGAATCTCAAAGGTTAGCCATTGCTTCAAACAGTCGCAAAAAGCAGGCTACAGGCAGCTCACAGTCACTTGGTTCAGAGCTGAACATAATGCTGACTTAAGAGTCAGATCTATTTTATTGAGAAACGTACCATTTCTTTCTAGCATCATTAAGCCATGAATGCAAACAATTATCAGAACTACAACTGCTACAATCATGCTGTCTGTAGTAATTTACATTACTACAGCCCAACACCATAACATGGTTACAGCCTGTGCCACTGGAAGGCGTTCATTAGTTTCCACTTCTATGCATTCACTCCATTCATCCTCCTAATTATATATATATATATATTAAATTTCAATACCATTCCCACACATCTTTCTTTGGTATGCTTTAACTGAGCCTATGCCATCAGAAGAAACAAACTAAACAATTTAATATGTTGGTTTGAAACTTGAGCATTTTACTTTATGAAGACATTAAAAACATGTTAGAGTATTTACTGCTTTTAAAGATCCTTCCTTTCAGCTGTTTTTTGATTCCTCATAATACAATTACCACTCTGCCTTTATAGAAGGGGAAAGGAGACAAAGAGATTAAGTGAGTCGCTCAAGGTGCTGTCAGTAGGAAGGAAGGAATAAGAAGGAAGGCTAATGAATATCTTGGAAGCTTTTTTAAAGGAAAACTTGGTTTTGATTTTTTTTTTTAACAAAAGTATTTGCTTTGAGTTTTTTCTTAGAAAACAAGAGGTTTCTTCTGCAAACATTATACGCCTTTGATTTTCAGCTGAAATACCTTTGGTTTTTTTTAATGAGGTAGCATAATTTATCTTTTGCTGTGTAATGAATATGGAGATACGTTCTGCTCAGCTACGCTTAGCCTTGCAGTTCAATACTCCAGCTTCAGCTTCACATTCACAAGGTTTGAATTAGACATGCTCCAGTAAAATGCACAAACAGACCCAACATCTAAATACCTTCTCTTTCAAATAATGACTGGTGCTGTATTTTCACCTATTTCCGTGCATGAATAGAAACATTTTGTTTCAAAAACATCCCATGAGCTTGAGAGCTCAGCAAACGTGATGGGTGAACAAAAAAAAAAGCCTTCTGAACCCAACAGGAGACTGCCAGGTTTGATGCACAGACACTATGGGAATCTCCTTGGAAATCATAATGTAGAAATTGGAATCACAATCTGAAATCAAAGAGAGGCAGACATACTTCTCTTAATATAAAATAGAAAGAAAAATAAATATTGTGTGCATAAGTTTGGATCCTAAAAGCCAAATCTGGAGAACTATGGAGAGGTAGGCAATCAAATAACATTTCTTATTTTGCCTCCTTAGATTGAACAGCTTTTTAATGTTTCTACAGTGTGTAAAACTGCTATAGTCCCTTAAATCAGAAAACCTTTGTGCAGTTACAGCAGAGATTATTTCTCAGGTCTATTTCCACTGAATTTGTTAGGATTATTTTGAAGCAAGATATAATGCACCACAGATAGAGATACCATCATCTAAAATGTCATAAACTTCATGAAGAATACTCATTCCATTCTCTCTTAAGTACTCTATGTTCGCAAGAAACAAGAAACAGTAGAGAGCTACAGGATTTACATGAACAGTTTAAATGATCTCAAAGACAGAAGAAACCCAGAGTAGAACTACTACATCAACCTAATCTTTGGTCCTAAATGAAGGGGAATTTTCAAAGTCACATGCCTCAAAGCTTACCCCCCCCCCCCATATTCTATTGTCCATTAATTAAATCAGAAGTACTGCTTCCAGGTCACTTGTAAACCCTTTCTAAGGTCAGATTTTCAAAGCAGCATCTAAACCAAATTTACATGGTTTTCTTCAAAAACCCTGTCAAAAAATTGAAACAGTATGTGTCAAATGATACAACTTGTAAAGCTTCATTTTTTCTAATACATTTTGGTGACCTGCTGTAATGAATTCAGCTCAAGAGCAGAGCAGTAGCAGAGTTCACTGTCACTTGGAAAACCAGAAGTTGAGTCAGTTGCTATTTGCAGCTAAGGGACCAGGTTAGTCACTAGGGAAAAAGTAATGAAATAAATAAGTATCTCTTTCTTTCTTCTACTATGCTAACTTAGGAGAGGACCCAGCAGGGAACACTCATTATTCCAAACACATATAACTTTTTTTAGAAGGAAATAAGAACAAACTGTGCAACTTAGATGTCAGGCAGACAGTGAAAAACAACAATACTTGCCTCCCAGGTAAATGGCCTTTAATATCTCCAACACTTACTTTAACAGTATTGCTTTTAGTTTTAACTGTAAGTGAACTGTTTCCATCATAAATGATGAGCCCTGACAATTGACGCAGTTGCAAGTAAACATCTCTACTCGCTTTGAAGGTGCTAACAAATGCTATGGCAGGAGGATTTATGCGAAGTATGAGGGCCACAAGGATGATAAGGGGGCTGGAACATCTCCCATACAAAGACAGGCTGAGAAAATTGGGGCTGTTCAGCCTGGAGAAGAGAAGGTTGTGTGGGGACCTCACAGCAGCCTTCCAATATCTGAATTGGATAATGGGTTTAAACAGGGGAAATTCAGGTTAGATACAAAAATAAATTATTTAGTGTAAGTGGTGAAACTGGAACAGGTTGCCCAAGGTAGTTGTGAATGCTCCATCTCTGGCAGCATTCAAGGCCAGGTGGGGCATGGCCTTAAGCAACCCGGTCTAGTGGGAGGTGCCCCTGCCCATGGCAGGGGGATGGGAACTAAGATCCTTTCCAACCCTAACCATACTGTGATTCTATGATTCTATGATGCTGCTAAGAGTGCACCCCCTTTGTTAATTGGAATTTTAATTGTCTTTTGCCTCTTTAAAATGAAATTCTACATATTTTACTGGTTTAAATTAATTTGAGGAACTAAACCAATAAAAAAATTAAAAAAAAAAAAATCACTTAATTCATGGACACACATCCTACCTCCACCCCAAACCATATATATATATATAGGACTGAGCAGAACCATCTTTGTTTTGAAACATGGTTAGAATTCACAGTGATTTTAGTAGGAGCTGATTTAGGTCAATGCTGAACAAATCTGGAAATCTCAACTCAATTATTCATCATCAGTCTCAGTACAAATTGTAACAGAGAAGAAAAAAATATCTTCCCAAAATTTTTTTAAATCCCATTGCACCTGCCAATGAATCTAATTAATAAATACTCTCTTCTCTTTGTCAAAGCTGCATGCAGAAGATGTTAACCTTTAAAGTCTGCCCTTCAGTACAGCTTAAGTGACTTTGCTCATTGTTAACCCAAGGTGCTAAATATCACAAGCGCTTTAATCGCTTAAATTACAATTGGCAACTTACCAGAAGCCAAAATATCTTTTCTGATTTTAGATGCTTAGGTTCTCTTTACATGTATTGTTTGTGGACATTAAACACTTGGGTCCAGTGAGAAAAACAACATTTCTGAAGCAAACGATACAAAATGACATGTTTCAAAATTAGGATCATTACTATAACACTGTTCCTATGGACAGCATGGATTATCAAGTCACGCTAATGGCTTCATTCCAAACTAAACGAACTGCAGAGGAAGTTCTACAAAGTCTCACATGTTTGAAAGTGTGTATTAGCTAACAAACTAGTACTTCTGTGTCTGTTGCGATATTTTCTTTTTGGCCCTCAAACCCGTTTCTTCCATGGGATTTTATTGTTCTTAAGTAAGTAAAGGTATCGAGTCAAGAAAACACCTCTTACTGAATCTGCAGCAAATTTGTAAGTACTCATCTGAATTTAACTCAGGAGATTGTCTTTAAACTTGCACAGTTTACACACGAAAACAAATACAGTAAATTTTAGGCTTATTTAATGACTGACTGTAACAAGTGAGCAGCTTGTGAGTGGGATGGAGGGTATGAATCCGATAAATTAATGAGAAATCTCTTTCTCACAGGGTACAGAAGCCAAGTAGGACTCTGCCAGTAGATCATTTATTTGTGCTTTGCTTTATTAAACAGCTTCTTCTAGAAGGAAAAATACTGAAAAGTATGTATTGGTGTGCAAACCTCAGTGGTAAGCATCGTTATAGGCAGATGCTATCAGGAAACTGATACACGTACCAAGGATCAAATCCTGACTGGTGAGGAATGAAATCCTTCAGACCATATGAAGAAAGACATAAGGATGTGGTTCAACAGGAGCAGGTATCAGATGTTCTGCATCCCAGAGCAGAAATTGGGGACCAAAACTTGAACTTTTTTATCAAGTCTAAACACAATCGTTGCATCTATCTTTGACTGCATGTAAGCTGCCAAAGGAAATCAACATTCAGTTACTTGTTCATGCCAGATACTTCCCTTCCTGTAACGAAGAGAATCAACAAATTCTGAAGAGCTGTGAAAAAGGAATGTAATTGAAAGAGGTCTATTTCTATACAGAAACTGGGTAAAAAAGAAAAAAAAAAAACAAGTATATGTAGTGGCCACTGCCACCTTCGTATATCTAAGAAATTCAGATTCTTAATTTAGGAAGAAAATAGTATGACTGAGGTTCATTTCCATATGCAAAACAAGTTCTTGTTTCATCAGTGATCATGCCACAGGCTTCCTGGCTACCAGCAAATAGAACACCTGTGTGTGCTCTTTGATAGCGTAGAAGATACAGCACTACTTTTGGTAGCCTGTGGAAGTGTGCTCGTTATTACAGGGATGACACATTGTGACATTGCTAAAAAATGTGCCTCCTACTGTAGCAGTGTTTTGCAGTTGGCATGAGAATGGTACAACCACAGACGAGTTAAAGCATGTAAGTGTAATTGCATTACTGAAAGTTACACTTACAAATGTATACAAAGTTCTTGCAGGCATATGCTCTCCACTGACCCATATATCAGCATTAAGGTCAGTAATACAACACAAATCATGAGAAGCAAGGAGATCATTATGATAATGTTGTTCTCCAAAAAGCTAGTATTATTTGGAGGATAATAATTTTAAACAACTCTTTGAACAGCGATTGCATTATGCTTCCACTGATGTCATTAAACAAAAAATGGCTGAAAAGACCAATCACACAAACTAGTAACAATAGCCAGTGCAAAAACCTTGCAAATTTCTTTTTATTACTGTATCAATTGACTTTATTTCTTCTACCTCTGGAGGAATAAAGAATGACAGCAAATTAACTATTTATAGATTTAAAAATAGTGGCTTCCATCTGCTAAGACTTGGAACTGCCGGCCCAACAAATTGCATACTTGATGAGATATAAACTGCAGAATATAATTAGGTAATGTGAATGATGCATAAAGTCACTTTGCAATAAAATGCTCTTCAAAAAAAGCCCCAAACATCATAATATGCCGGCCTAAGAGTACATGCAAGATATGTCCAGATGATCAGAAGATTTGAAAAATTTTGAAACATTATTTCCAATATTTTTTCGACTTTGGAGAGCTCTAGAGGACTAATATCTTAGTATTGCCATCCAAAATGAGTACATTACTAAGACAAGCAGCAAGCAAGCTTTAGTAATAGATAATATTCAGACAACGATACTAATAGTCTGGGAAAGAAAAAACAACAACCAAACAACAAAATACAAAATGAGAGTATAGCTGTTCCCATTTTTAAGTATCTAAGCAAAAATTAAAATTTTTAGAGGTACTTATGTAATACCTCATAGCATCACGTACCTATTTTTTATGTAATCCTGTTTTCTTTTTTTTTTTCAGTCTAAGTATCAATTCAATTATCCACTGCAATATACAATACAGACACCTGTCAAATGAAGGTCTCACTGAAAAAAATGACTGGCAAACTGAGGTATCCAATAATTTTCAGGAATATTAAATATACTTTACTACTAAATAAGCACATCTAAACTTTGTGAACTAATATGCTAAATAAATAAGCTTTATCTTCATACTTTATCTTACCCTGAGTCTTTGCATTAAGAAAATCTGAAAAAAATTATCTCTTGGGGCATACTGGTAGTAGTTACACTGCTAGTAGTTAAATTGCAACTGTGGGGAAATTCTTTTTCTAAAGCAGCAACTTTTGTTAACAATATTTTTTTTTATATGAGGGACAAAAATCATATTCAAATATACCTTGAGGTCTAGTAAATAATTCTGCAGCCAAGGTCTTGTTGCAGTGAACACTCAGAAAAAAAAAAACAGAACTTCTCACAGATCAGTCATTATGGGCAGCTTGTCTGCAGCCAGAGTTTTTGTTTCTTTAGGAGAACCAAATCTCATTGGTATCATTAATGCAGAAAAAATATTTTAATTTACACTTTGAGTTCTTATATTTTCTCATCTATCACTATTATATTGATTTTTCACATACAAACAGCTCTTTTGAAAGGGATATTCTCCTTTTCCCTGAACAACTCCATTTATGAAATGTTTATCTCACAAGTTGGTGACTGAGGAAAAGCAGAAATTCTTCAGATTCAGAAGAATCCAAATGAGTGCTCCACTGAAACAAAATTAATAGCAAGGAAGCCCACAGGAAATAAGTTTTAGAATAATCTCTTACAATATAGGAGTGTATTTCTTTCTTTATTTAATCACTGCAGGCAATCACTCCTAATAAACACTCATAATTAAGGCAATATTAAGTAGCAAGATGATGAACTCATTTTATTATTCACTGAGGACAACCAACCCTTTCATTTGGAATTGTTTAAAATGGCTGTGGTTAATCCTAACATCCTAACATCCTTGTTTCTACAAGAACTAAACCTGGGTTTGTAAGGGAATCTAGATCCCACTGACTGCAAGTGTGGTCAGGTTCTGAAATGTTTCTGGCATCCAAGGATAAATCTCTGCTTTCTGGTGTAAGACTAGATATTACTGCCTTGAATACACTGAGGAATGAACCACTTTTCACATTATGTTTACTAAAAAAGTCCTTACATTTCCAACATGGACAACTCCTCTGTACAGAAGGTTCAAAAACATGGCTTCCCCTGCTCACCCTTCAGCACATAACATAATTAGTTTTCAGTGAACTAAAGAGTATGTGAATTAACAAGTTACACAAAGTGGTGACAATTAAAGATAAGGTAAGCTTGTTCATATTTTGTCACAATGGAAAAGTTAGAGGCACATGTGTAGACTATCTACCTGCCTGTAATCATCATAAGCCTCCTAAATGCAGGACTCAGTGGTTCCATTTCCACTTTATTTAGGTACATACACAGTGATATGCTCACGACCTTTAAAGAGAGTGCTTACAGTGCTCTGCAACTTCATTGTATTTTTGAGCTCTTACCCACATATACTGGTGGACATAATTGTAACGCAACAGAGTTTGCCTGATGAAAAGATGCAGTCTCCTTTCAACAATCCATTCTAATTAAGAGGGGATGGGAAAGGCTTATTATACACATCTGAGGTTTGCTAAAACAATTTGTACAAATATTTTCTTTCAGTTATTTCTTTTTTGCTGGTATGTATCGTATGAAAGGCCAAGCATGAAATTGGAGCTGTAAAGGAAGTTGGAATTTAGTGATATGACTCTGCTCTAAGAGCTCAATAGGTGTGCAGCAAAGCAAGAAGGGCGAACGGGCTGAATTATTCATTGAACCTTTAAGCATCAACAAATAACAGTGAAGAATGTCTGTTTTGCAATGGTAGGTGCGAGCTATACGCATAAAAGAAAACAGATGTTACAAAACCTGTCTTGTAAGACCATCACAGAAGCTTTTTCTTATTAGTTATTCTAAGGGAAGAGGACACTAGCAAGTTATTTACAGGAGGTTCATAGCACAAATGTTTTTTTTATCTTACTTAGCTTAACAACTTGAACACTGCACCTCCTTTATCACCTTAAAGGGAAAAGAAAAACTGATGAAAAACTGATATAAGGTAAAGCCTTTCTTATCAAGTAATTACAGTGCTGGAATAAAACAGCTGTTAGAAACTTAGCATAAGAAATGAAAATATGTGAACTACATCTAGCAAACTATATATATCTAAAATATATATAACATATTTTAACACAAGCAAGTTGTTACTTGTAAGCTCCAGCTTCCATTCCAAATTTCACCTCCGTGATAACTTTCCCAGACAAATCCTTTCAGTAAGAAATTATCTTTGAGCTAAAAATAAATTCTTTTCTTCTTTTTCAGCTACTCAAATTTTAAAAGCTTTTTTTTTTTTTTTTTTTGTGTGTATGTCTATTCTGTATTGGGTTTTGTGGCAACATTTTGATAGTGGGGAGGCTACAGGGGTGGCTTCTGCGAGAAGCTGCAACAAGCCTCCCCTGCGTCTGACAGAGATAACACCAAACAGGTCCAAGGCCAAGGCTGAGCTCATCAGCTGCAGTGCCTCTGGGATAACAGATTTAAGAAGGAGAAAAAGTTACTTCACAGGAGCAATTGCAGCCAGAGAGAGGAAAGGGTTCCTCAGGAGGAAGGAGCAGCAGAGACAACCTCCATTTCCCCTGTACTGCTCAGGGAGGGAAGAAGATAGAGGAAACTAGTAGTAAAGTGAAGCCTGGGAAGAAGGGAGGGGTGGGTGTAAAGTGTTTTATGATTTGGCTTTATTTCTCATTATTCTACTCTGATTTGATTTGTAATACAGGAAAACTAATTTCCCCAAGTTGAGTCTGTTTTGACCATGATGTAATTGGTGAGTGATCTCTCCATGAGCCTTTCGTTACATTTTCACTTCCTTATCCAGTGATAAGGAGTGATAGAGTGGCTTTCATGGGCACCTGCTATATAGCCAGGGTTAACCCACCACGTATGTCCACATCTGTAACCAGATCCATTTTATGGTGAGAGCCATTCAATTAACTGATATATCTAAAACACCCTGTTGGTAAAGTCAAGTGGCAGCAAAACTTTCTAACAGTGCAAATGGGAACCTGGTATTACACAAGAAGATGCAATATTGTTTTCAGATTGGATTAACCTTTGATAAAACATATTTATGTTGCAGCTTGGAAATAAGTGTTTTCACTATTTGCTATTTTTGACAAATCCACAAAGAGTAATATTAATCACCCTCAACTAGCTTTTAGTGTCCATAGTTCTGGTACTTTGAGTTGTTTTGATTTAATCTGCTTCAGGACTAATACTAACATTTTACCAGCAGTCTACATCTTCTGAAGGAACAATTGCAGTATTTGGAAAGAAAAAACAAAACCCAAAATGAAAAATACATGATCACTTTTACCTCAGTGAATTCAGATCTTTTGCTTTTCTTTTTAATTTCCACTGCAGTTTGTTTCTACCATACAGACTTTCTAAGTTTCCTGCCTGCTGCTTCTGAACAAGAGAACACAGATGGAAACAGGCAAATTTGTGGCAACCTATCATCCTACCTCTGACTGTGGCCAAGACCTAAAGCTTCGGGCAGGGTATAAGACCCTGGGCAATCATAAACACCTAGTTCCCTAACATGCTTCACCAGCCTCCAGTCTTAAAAGATACCATGTAGATTTCTACCCTGGCTTTTCTTTGTGATTGTATATGAATGAGCTAGTAACTGCTGCTCTTAACAAGAGCAAGAAAGGCAGGCATGAGAATTTTTAACTCCTGCAGGCCACATCAAAATACCACAAAAATGTCTCCCCCTGACTACACTGGCCCTGCTTGACACTGCTGTGAAAAATCACTGCATCTGCCACAGAGGCAGCAGGAACAGGTACATTCATTGGGCTCAACGGCGGCAGCTCACAGAGCACAAAAGCAACTATTGGAGGGGATAGGCAGTATAGACATACATATGTTTCTATCCACTACTCCTGCAGTAGCGTAACCCTTCCAGAGACGGCGGGTAACAAGTGCTGGCAATCTCTTAAAACTGCAGCAACCACAGCCAAAGGAATAATGGTGAAATTTGACATTGCAGTAAGACAATTGTATCACTGAAGTTGGCTTTGGGCAGAAGCAGCCTTGACCCCTACTCTGACACAGGCAGATAGATCTGGACAGACTGAAATTCAGTGAAAATACTCATGAAGAGGCATTTCTCATATCTTACATGTTAAACCACATGGTGGAAAGACATTTAAGACACATACTATATTCTGTTTTCAACAAAAACTTCATTAAAAAACCCTCCAAACCCATCACCTGTATTTCAGCATTGCACAGCTTCCCTCATGTGACAGAAGTTATTTCCTTAGTGAGTTATCATCTGTAAATTCCCACTTGCTCTTTTCCTAGGCCCACATACCACCAAAAAGTCTAAGAGTTTATAGTTTGAAGCCCTCAAAGAGGAAAACAAGGTCATGATGAATTCTTTTGTTTCCTAGTAACTTATGTACAACTTTTATATAAAAGAAATTATCTCTCTTGTTTTGAAGCTTGTACAAAATAGTGTTTCCAGAGAATGGAATAATTCAATTGTACTTCTATTTTTAATTAACTGCAGCAATTATTTATTATTTTCCTGTACTACAAACAATGAGAGCTATGTATGAAATGGAAGCCAGATAAAATAAAGCTTTTAATTTAATTCAGTGTTATTCCTTCAGCACAAACTTTGTAAACTCCTTGATACCATTGTGAAACAAACAGCTGGCTTTTACAGAAAGATTCTGTAAATGAAAGTAGTATGTACACATCTTGATCAAGAGCAGAGTCGTATTGTTGTAGGGCTTGTGTAAGTCATGGAAAGGAGCCATCTTTATCTGAATAACTGTCAGGTTGGTAGCCAAGATTATAAAGAGATACAAAACTGTAAAGCAATGTCATAAAGCAAATCAGGGCTAAAATAGTCATGGACAGCCAACTCACCACTGCACCCACTGAAATCCTCTACCCTCCTGATTGTAGCCCTCACTTACAAGCCATGACTGATTTTAAAAGGTCCAGCTCTTCCTAGACGTTTACCTGCTGCTTGAGAGTATGTTTTTGGACTGTACTGCCTTAAGAGAGTTCATTAGAACAACTAAGCGAACTGGAGCAGAAACTCCCAGAGAGCCAATCCTGCTTTTGCTGAACAGTGTGAATAACCTACAGTCTGCCCAGACAGCAAAGTGGCCACCAAGTGGACCCTGCTATGCCCCAGGAACCCTTAAAAAATAAACTGAGTTTCAACTAAACTGTAGGAAAAGGTCACATGAAATTACCTCATGAAGTATCATATTTTCCCTCTTACTCTTTTGCATCTTTGTACTCTGTGCACCACTTCAAACATAATTCTGCTCTGCTAGGAATAAGTCGATTTGCAAACAATCTGTACTAGATCTTACTCTGAGACAGCAGTTAAACCCACAAGGAGAATGCAGCCTTGTTACTCTTTGCTCTCTATCACAAGGATTTTATAATTGCATCTACTCCAATCTCTAGGTTGACATCCTGCTCAATATTTATTAACTTCAGGCTAGTGTTCCCCTTTTAAGTCCTTTATCCCATGATATTGTTATTTTATACTTCTCTACATGGAACTAGAAACTGATCTATCCATCTTGAAGCCCAGCCTGCCTAAATCATTCCCAAGTTCATTGCTTTCTTTGGCAGTTCCAGCCCAACAGAGGATTTAATCATATTTCAAGTTCTTTCTCTTAAGTCTTTAAACATACACCAAACAAAATCCTTCTTAATAGCTTCCAATCCAAAATACAATCAGTTCACTTCCCTTGTATCAAATTGTGTCCGCTCACATACTCTCTGGGTGCTAGTCTCTGATATGACCCTCAGTCTTCTGCCACAATTTCTAACTTTTAACGTCAGTTTTTTAAGGCTGAATCTCAAACAGTTAACTAAATAACTTCCCCCACTATCAACCCAAAGAGAGGAGAAATCTTTTAACATATCTCCAAAAAGTTTACTGTATAAAATCCTCCAAAACTTCAGGGAAAAAAAAAAAAAAAACCTAACCCAAAAAGGAAAAGAGGAAAACTACATGTGGCAAACTGTTCGCTGCCAGAGATGTCTATCAAAAGGAGCACTCTCTAAATTCCAGATGGCAGGTCTCCTGCAGGAAGCAGCTGATTGTTTGGCAGCATGTCCTCGAAAAGTGCCAATGGCTAAGTTTGTCTGTGGTAACTCAGGGCCACCACAGGAATTTTTTTCAGCTGTACAAGCTAAGCCTTTGCTCTTCAGCAGACCAGAGGCGGTAGCTAGACCCACTGCTTTATCACATACTAGCCAACACACCAGAGACACTCTCTTCTTTGCGAGGGGGTGCTTTGGTGTACCATGTGCTTTGAACTACTTTTAACATAATCACAGAAGCTGGTAAACCTGATTTATTAGTTGGGCATATATCTGCAATTTCTTCAAGCACTGATATATCACTGTGTGTATGAAATAGCTAGTTCAGCTATGAAAAGTAAGAAAAAGAACAGAAGAACAGCAGGTCATCTTTTATACATAGTCAATGATACCTTGATTTCTGCTCTCAATTTTTTATTCAGCCCTTAAGCAGAAGAAATCTTATATTTTAAGTTCAATATTACTTGATTTAATGCCATTTCTAAACTTCATACATTCCACAGCTAAAAATCTAACCATAAACTGTATTTGTTTTCAATTTTCTTATTTCTGATCAGCATATTTGGTGCATAGTTCCATCTTATTTCCTGCCTTCTTTTACCAATTCAACTAGAACCTCCTTAGGACAGGAGGTAGGTGGCTTGCTTTCAATCATAAAGCCAAAAAAAAAAGTGTAGCTCTTCTCCCTTTTATATAAAATTCTTCTCAACATTTTTTTAATGTTTCATGCCTACAGGTTGGGCAGGGAAGTGATTTAGAGTAGCCCTGCAGAGAAGGACTTGGGGGTGTTGATTGATGAGAAACTGAACATGAGCTGGCAGTGTGCACTTGCAGCCCAGAAAGCCAACTGTGTCCTGGGTTGCATCAAAAGAAGCATGACCAGTAGGTTGAAGGAGATGATCTACTACCCCTCTACTCTGCTCTTGTGAGACTCCACTTGCAGCACTGTGTGCAGTTATGGTGTCCTCAACATAAGACGGACCTGAAGCTGTTGGAGCAAGTCCAGAGGAGGGCCACGAGGATGATCAGGGGACTGGAGCACCTCCCGTATGAAGATAGGCTGAGAGAGTTGGGGCTGTTCAGCCTGGAGAAGAGAAGCTGTGTGGAGACCTCATAGCAGCCTTCCAGTATCTGAAGGGGGCCTACAAGGATGCTGGGGAGGGACCCTTCATTAGGGATTGTAGTGACAGGACAAGGCGTAATGGGTGCAAACTAAAACAGGGGAAATTCAGGTTAGATATAAGGAAGAAGTTCTTTACTGTGAGGGTGGTGAGGCACTGGAACAGGTTGCTCAAAGTGGTGGTAAATGCTCCATCCCCAGCAGTGTTCAAGGCCAGGTTGGGCAGGGTCTTGGGTGACATGGTCTTGGTGTGAGGCATCTCTGCCCATGGCAGTGGGTTGGAACAAGATGATCTTAAGGTTCTTTCCAATCCCAACCATTCTGTGATTTAAAGACGCTGATGAGTGATTCCTCATTACAGTGCTCTTAAAATGACCATGTAACTTCTCCAAACAGAAGTGTCCTGGGTTCCGCAGTAGCAGTCATGTTTTTCCTTTGTGTTAACTGGTACAGTGCTGTGTTTTGACTTCCAGTTTGAGAACAGTGTTGGTGAAGCCGATGTTCTCGGTTGTTGCTAAGTGATGTTTACCCTGACCAAGGACTCTGTGAGGCTCATGCTCTGCCAGGGAGGAGGGGAGGCTGTGAGGAAGCAGAGACGGGGCGCCTGACCCGGGCTAGCCGGGGAGGTATTCCATACCACAGCACGTCATGCCCGGGGTGAGGGGTAACTGGGAGTCCCGGAAGGACAGGGGCTTCCGGGTGGAACTCGCTTTCTTGGCCGGTGGTATCGTATTCTCTTCCCTTGTTATTTTCCCTTATCATTGTTGTAGCTGATAGTAGCGGTGGTGATTTGTTGCTGGACTGTTTTTGTCTCAACCCGTAGGAGTTGCACTCTCTCGATCCTCCTCCCCGTTCCTCCGGGAGCGGGGAAGGGGAGAGCCCCGGTGCGGGGAGGCAGGGGGGGGAGACGGACACGGACCTCGATTGTTGTCAGCTCGGCACCACTCACTGGGAGTGAGTGAACAAGCTACCTGACTGGGTTTAAACCACGACAAGAAGTTAAATTCAGTGGCTGTTGAACAGACTTGTTCTGTGCTACTGTGCAATATGCTTAACATTCACAGCGGTGATCTTCCTACACCACCTATACCGGCTGACAGAGAATGCAATCCCCCCAAAATTAGAACACCTTCTAACTTATGTAAGTACCGTAACAGTTTAGGAAACAGACAATGACACACAATGTCAAGATTTCCAGTCAGGCTGCAAATCCCTGCTCGCTCCATACAACAGTGGCACCAGCTGTAGCCCAATTAAACTCAACAGTGCACAGGTGTTCCCAGAAATGGGTAACAAAAGCAAACTTCCCTTCAGGGTTCTGAAAAAGAAATAAAAAAAATTAGAGTTCTTCAACTTCTTCAGGTCTCCAAATATGAAACAGATTGAGGAAATGGGAGAGAGAAAATGACATACAGAGGAATAATTAGTAATTTGTATTACTAATTAATGAAATATATCATAAAATTGTACTAAAAAATACCTGTGCTCATGGTTTACCTGTACAAATCAAGACTCATGAAACATTTTAGTACTTTGACATGAAAATCCACTTTTGTTTTAGCTCTATGTTAAAGGAGTTCTAACCTGGGAAAATAGCGTGCATCATCCAAAATATAAAAAGCAATATTTTATTGATGTTTAATAAATATCTGCAACAAAGACAATTTGGGGTAAATGTAACTGAACTAAGTCTAGAATTTTTGGCAACATTTCAGTGTGTTGTGAACAACTGGAATCAATTCACATAAAATATCAAATAGAAAATATGACCACCTAATTTTGAAAACTTGAAAAAGCTTACAACTGCAATATTCCAGAGAGCTAGTTGCAAGATAAAAACAAGACAAATAATTCTATGGAAATGTATTAATGGAAAAAAAAAAAACAAAACAAACCAAAACCCACATTAAATTCACCTCAGAATAACCTGTTTGATAAAAGAAATCCACTTCATTTTCATGCTATGAAATTAATCAAGCTGAAGATTTGGAGAGTTTCATTCATCAGTAAAACATTATTTCATTATACCAATAAACTTGTCCTGACAAAATGAGCAAATGTATGTTTATTAATTCAACTACTAGAGAGCCAAGCTATTACAGCACAGTTGTCAGCATGTAAGATTCATAGCTTAACATTCTCTTATTAAAAATAAGAGCATTTACACTGAGTAATTGATCTTATTTTCTTAATAGAAGCTCTAAGAGAAACTGTGGGGCTGTTCAGAGAGCACAAACAATAAAAATTTAATTACACTGTGAATGACAGCCTTTTCAATTGGAAGCAATATTTACCTTTATTGATATGACCAGCCAGTATCATAGAATAAAACTAGCAGATGGTCAATTGTCTTATAAATTATTCTAGTATACTAACTTACAACACAGCAGATTTTCAGCTCATAAAAAGATATTCATTAGTAATACCATTAATACTTACTCACTGAACAGAGAATTAGTAATTTTATAAGGTAACAACAATCCTACAAAATGTATAGGTCAATAAAGGAGAAGTGAGCGTTCAAAAACTCAAGACACTGAAAATAATCAAAGTCCATAATGCAGTTGCTTTTGGTAGACCGCACAACAACATTAGTTCCTAAAATAATTGTTACAACCGCAGCATGATAATGTGGAATATTTTTGGTCCCGCAGCTTCTAGATGGGTAGATATAACTAACTCATTCACAGATGCCATTTTTAATAGTTTTTCTCACCTGACATGCTATCAGTTGAGAAAGATAAAGACTATCCAGAAACACTGCTCTTTCATTAACATAGGAGAAGGGATCTGGCCCATAAAGAGATTTTACAGTCCCTGGGAAGTACTTTAGAAAAGTTGTGATTCTGATTAACAGAACTGATGTATTCAGCAAAACTCTGTGATGTTTTTATGGGTTTATTTAAAGTTGAAATTTAAGAATGAAATAAGGCAGGAGAAGCAATACCTTGTGAATAATACCTTGTGAATAATACCTTCTGAACTAAAGCTGGAAAATGGATCACTAAGTCTCCAGGACCAGAAACCTGAATCTTATAGTGTTCTTGTTATGCTGCTTTGTATGACTGTTTACTGTTCCTTGCCTACTGCATCAAATCAAAGCACTTCCACAGACAGAATGAGACACACCTGCTGAAAATTCAGTTCACATGGATTCTTTTTACTTACTCTGGAGAGAAAGACTCAGAGATAGGATTGAAGCTTTCTGTGCTGAGCTCAGATCGCATCCCTCCTTTGTAAACAGCTGATTTGAATTACAATAGAAATAGGTTTTCAAAGCAATAAAACCTATCATACTTTCTTTTTTTTCAAATTGCATGCAAAAATAATGATCCATATATCTCATTCTTAATAGGATTGCAGATGCTGCTTGATGACAATTGCAAACAAGTTTGTTTTTTTTTTTGTAATTGAAGTTGCATGGAAATAGAAATCTGAATGTGAAAATTTGCAGTTTGTTGCAGGTTTCATGAGAATATGTCTATTGTACTGCTGATACAGTCTGAAGGTCAGTTGGGAAGCTGGCTTTGTAAGAAGGATTTCAGAAGCTTGTCCTTGTTCCCAGCCAAGTGCCAAACTGCAGTCTTACAAACTATGGAAGACCAATGCTGTAGACATCATTATGCCTGCATTCAGTTTAAAAAAAAAATCATTCTTTTGAGTGTAAAATTTCTGCCCTTCCAGGACTACTGTGGTTTCACTGAGACTACAGTGCTCAAAACCATGGTAAATGAACCACAAAGGTGAAAGCGAAGAGATGGCCACAAGATGCCACAACGATTGCCATAAGTAGTGACAGTTTCATTACTCAGTTTGGAAATACAGGTACAGTGCTACAGACAGCGTTTTGTGTCTGCTTTCTGAAGCTGCTCAGAATTAACAGTTGTGGGACAGCTCTTTTCTAAAAACATGCTTAATATTGGGGAATAACTGGATGAAAAGCAACCAAGAAAGGGATTATTTTTTAACACGTTTGAACTAACTAGTTTTTTGGTTAGTTCCCTATAAATCCAATTGAGGCCCCCTGGACAGTATGTGGAACTGACATTTTCAGACAAGAAAATGCAGAAAATTTGCTTTCCCTCTTTGCTAGTTCATCAGATTTTGATAAAATGGCTGTAATCAAGCCGAGACCTGGCAGACCCCAGATTACAACACTCTGGGTGCACATGTGCCCTTTGGCATTTTCACTAAAAATATTTTTCAATAACACTAGTGAAAATTCTGGACAGATTACATGAGTGTGAGAAAGTATTTTCCAAAACATTACAAACACCAGGAAAACACACAATAAAGAAAAGTTACGGGTTTAAGGATGGCATGCTTATTGTCTGACAAGTGTTGCACTTGTTGTGATAAAAGTATACAACTTGTATAAAAGTTGTATTATACGCTCAAAACATCACTTAGGGCAAAAACTGTCACACAAACACAAATCGTTTTGTGGTTGCTGGTTTTTTTTTTTTAGTTTGCCACAAACTGAGCAAGAGGCTGAGGGGAGATAGGAAAACATTGTTGAAAATGTTTTAGCTATGACCTTGCCAGACACAAGAGATGAATGAAGTAATTAGCCTTACTGTGCTACGAGAAACTTCTCAATAAGAGGGAAAACAGAAGCAAGTCCCACCATTATAAGTAAATCTCAGGGAACAAGGGAGCCTTAACAGACTCTTAGCTCCTTCTAGAGACATTGAATAGCATGACAATTTGGTCCTTAATTTCAGGAACTACCTACTAGTTTCTCCTAGTTTCATTCCACGGGTACAGAGGGTTTTTCTACAAAGGCTGGAGATGAAACAGAAATAAAATAAAAATATACATAAAAAAATTCTTCTGAGTGCAAGCATAACCAAGGGAGAACTCAATTTCAGAAAGCCTTGAAAGGCATTAAAATGTTATAATGAGATTTCCCCCCCCTCCTTACACAACAGTGGATAATCCTCTGAATTAAAAGTCTCTTTTTACATATAGTTATAAATTACATTGCTAAAATATTGATATAGTCAGACCTGCTTAATCCAAGACAGTTTTGCTTCTCATTAAGATTTAACAGAGGCTGAAGCATTTATGGTATAATGTCATGAAGACTTTGGGACACAGGGAATACAGCAAGCATGAATTAAGCCAGACTACAGTACCAAGTGAACTGCATTAGAAATACAGAGAATATATTTGATGGGGAGAAAATCATTCTCTCTTGAGCCAATGGTAAGGGATGGAAACACGGCGAGCCAATCTCCCCAGGGAGTTTACACTCGAGTAAGACTTTGGTAGCCCCTTCTCATCTGCCACCTTTTTTGCCCACTAGGTGCCACCAGTGTTTATCAGAACACCTCCCTGCATGCCACCACACATGCTCCAGGGCCTCTCAGGCAGCCTGTTTCAGCTGCAGCCACATTCACCACGTCTGTGTGATGGGGCTTGGGCTCTAGGCAGTGCAAACAGACAACGTGGTAAATCTAAATGTACTTCTAAATCTATTGTAAAATAAAGGAGTAGTTCAAAGTAACTGCATTGAAAAACACTTGATAAAGTCATCACTTTGTGGAGTGGCAGTACATGCACTGTAGCTTTAGATCAGCATAAGATTCAAATTTATTTTATCCAGAAGAAACACCAGCATGTAGTAATTGTGACAATAATAACAAATGTGCTCTTAAGAGCTACTGAAAAGAAGTGACTCTTTCCAGGCAATTACAAGTGCTCAGTACTGGCAAAGACTGCAGACTATCAGCCTACAGCAGCAAAATATCTTTTGAGTAAGAAGTGCAACCAGGAAAAATAAGCAAAAACATTCAAGAGCTCACATCCAGTCCCAAGATATTCAGCTGAAGCATTACGATGATGATGACTGTTATTTACTATCAGAAAATTGCCTAACCTGAAACTAAGTGACAAAACACAAACTTAGGTAAAAACCATGAAGTTTTTCTTTCTTACAGAATCCAAGCTCTCAATGATGAATAGAGGTTTACAAGAAAATTTTGTTACAAATATGTAAGTTGTAAAATCCAAACAAGTACGGAGAAAAACACTCTCCACATTCCTACATTACATCTCTCAACACCACCACCAAAATCTATAAATATAATTCAAATATTAAACACAGTAGATAACAGAACCTGCTAATTTACATTGTGACCATGTGTTATTGCCCCAAAATAGTTGCAAAAGCACAGGAATAACAAGAAGGGGAAGAGAAATATTCTTAACATAACTTATGAGTATAATAAAATTACAATTAAATACCAGGGAAACAGCAAATACCATCTTTATTAACAGGCAAGTGAAAACTACAGAAATGTTTATTTGGAATTAACTTATTGCATTTATTTAAAAATAAAATTAGGTAGAATAACTTTTCTTAGTATTTCTGAGTTCTTGGAAAACATGCCTCCTTCTGGATTCCAGTAACAGGAGTGAAACATGCAATAACTTTTTCACACAAAAATCAGAAAATCTAGGATCACACCCAACTTTGCCTGTTATGGCCAGTTACAGATGTGGTATAGAGCACAGATGTACATTGAGTGGATTATTTAAATGAAATCGCACAGCTCCAGGAAGACAGAGGCTTTGTGTCCAGGAGAAAAGTAGTCTGCTCCCTGTCTGAAATGATGAAATCAGAATTACCCTGATCATAAATTTGTCCTTCAACTATCCCCTTGCCTTTTTACCAGGAGGGAAGATGAACACATCTTACGCATCTTACACATCAGACTACACTATCTCTCTAATAATTAAAAACCATATAAATGGTTCCATTTTATACTGTACATCAGAACAAGAGCTCGTAAAAATGTGAAAAACAAAGAATATAACTCGTATTTGGCATATTAAGTCACATTACATTTGAAGGCATTCCCGGGCCTTACAGCAGAATTAGGACAGAACTCTCCAATCTGTTTCACAAAAGGAGCTTGACAGTATATCTCCATCATTTCTGACTGTGGCAGCACTGCATAGCTCCACAGAGAGAACTAGTGACTAAAATTTTGCAAATCCATCCTTAAGCAAAAAGCTATGCTGCTTCAATGGTTTATCTGTGATGAGGTAAGGAAAATTTTATGGTGACTAAGGACTTTTCACACACGCTCTTACTTCAGAAAAATACAGCCTGTATAAATAGTAAAAAAAAACACAGGTCTTCATTGTTTATCATGCAGCAACCTGGAGCTTCCTTCTCTGATATCAACAGAAAAGTAACTGAAATATTCACAAGTGTCCTAGTTTACAATATTCACTACCGTTGTAGTGTATAACTACAATTGCAACCAAGCTCTGCTGGTTTTGCATAGAAGGTGCAAGTCTTCGTTTGAGGAATCCTGATGGGTGGTTCCTCAGAGAGGAGCAAGGCACCATCATAAGTATTCCTTATGAAGGCACTACTGCCCAGCTGTTTTGCAGTTCCTCTGGTTTCACTGGGTAGTACAACACTGTCATGGGGCTAGGTTTTCTGCAAACCCTCCACATGGTATTTTGAACATAAAAACAAAACAGAACTGTTTCACTACCACTACAATTTGAATTACTATCAAAATGTAAATGGTAACATGTTGGGAAGCAAAGGTCTAGCCTCATCGAGAGATGTGCAAACATACTTCCCACTGCATGCTAAGCAGTATGTACGTATGCACACAGTAAAGGAATAGCCCTCTAAACCTTAGTTACAATATATTCCTTATTTGTGCCTAAAACTGCAGCTGCATGATGGGATAGAAATTCCAATGGAGATTCTGAAGTAGATACAGGTCTATACTTGAATAAAATATTCCCCAAAGTTAAGGAAGGCATTATTTGAAATTATGTTTTCTGATTGTCTTGCATCACTTCTTTGAGAAGGAGGCACAAGAGATGTTTAAGCAAGACCTAGAAGTATCAGCTGTTTCTTCCTCTTTCATAGACCAGAAAACTAACAAGTCTCCCCTTCACAACTGTGTGAATGAGAGGAGAAAGAGGGAATTCTGCTAAATGGCAAAGAGACTCTAACACTCAAATACAAAGTAAATGTAGAAGCACAAAGATAATAGTAAAGCGTACCTTTGGGAAATTCTATAATAAGGCTAAAAATATGGCCGCAAGAACAATAATGAAACATCCAGTAAACAGCTACAAGATACACTAGTGAAATTAATTAAAAAAAAAAAAATGTTATTACTGTCAGAATAGATTGCTACTACTTAGATATATTTAAGTGAAAAATTCAGAGTATTTATTCTTCAGATTTATGGGACAGGCTCATTATAAAGCTGTAAACAACATAAATTAGATTACAGAAATTTTATTAAAATACAGAAAATACGAAGTTTGTGGGTTTTGAAAAGCAAAACTATTACTGGGTTAATATTCAGAACTGCATATTCCTTTTATGGATTCTTTATCTAGTGATTCGGCCTACTATTCGTTAAGTGGGAGGAGAGATTCTCTGTCCAATTATTATTATGACTATTACTACTATTATTAAATCAAACCTTGCTTTCACAGATAAACAAATGGTAGCAAAAGAGGCACCCTCTTGGAATCACAGAATGATTTCAGTTGGAAAGGACCTTAAAGATCACCTAGTTCCAACCCCCTGCCATGGTCAAGGACACCTTCCACTAGACCAGGTTGCTCTAAGCCCTATTCAACCTGAGGTATGAATAAAAGACAGACACAGGTTTGTAGCTAATGAGCAATGAAATAGATCTGAAAAAAAGATTAGGAAGCACTGAAATCCCAGAGCTGCCTGTAAGAAGCTGTTGGTATGAGAAATCTTACAAAGCAAAATAGATGATGTTACAGGATTCTTGTAAATCAGAGGGAAAAAACAGGCCTCTTTCATATTGAATCTGTTTATACAAGAGATGGTTAAAAAGGAAAAGACTAGGTAAAGTTTGAAGGTTATGTATGTACTACTAAATGAAAATGACAATGTACTACCTAAAAAATGTCTTCCAAGAAAAAGCATAATTTATTTTTTAAAAAGATTAAAAGTATGTATAATGAAATGTCACTTATTCTGCTTCAGCCTTTTTACAAGGGGCTTATTCTTTTACCTTGATTATCCGCATCTAACAAAATGGCTGGTGAAGCTTGGTGTTACCTCCAAATCCCATTCTTAAGACTCCCCTTTTGGTGTCTGAACAGGTTGGCTTTAGGTCTGTTACTATTAACAACAATGATGACTACCAGATCCCCTAGTAATGTAAATTTGGTAAACATCTAACATGAGTCTGATACCTTATTTTAGGTTGAATGCACAACACAGAAGAAAAGGTAGTTTAATTGTCTTTTAAATGGCTTTATGTCAGGGAAGGTCAGGCCATACCTGAACCCACATAAGGCTTCCCTGTCAAGACTGAGTCAAACAGTGAGTTTATACTGGATTGGCACTTTACTTGATATAACTGACATTTCTGATTTGTATACTGAGGTTCACACACACCGATGCAGCTATTCTATCTAGAAGTCTACAGTTTGTGATCTGCTTAGGCAGTGGCATTTTAGCTCCGTGCACTGGCCACTTTACAAAAGGAATTTTCCTTCACTGGTCATTACTGCCCCCAAAACACTCAATTTCTGTCCACCACAGACAAGAAACTGCAAATGAAGAATGATTCACTATTCAGTTCCCCCCAAAGGATTTAGTGTGATGAGACATGTAGAGACACTAATAGACTGTGAAAAGTGTGGGCTAAACTAATTGGGTGGTATTGATCCACTAGTGCCAGGGAGATTATCATGCAAGTTTACTTGCCTAGTTGCAAAGTCTTCCCAATATAGAAGATTTCAGATGATGTGAGTTAATTGTGAAAATATTCAACCCTCCAACTGACTTTCAGCTGTGCATTTTAGCAACCCTGTTGCAGCAATACTTAACACACACACACCACAAAGCCTGATTTATCTTTGGAGCTTCACAAATATTAGCTAATTAATCTTTCACCATTGTAGTTTCACTCCACAGCACATCTTAATTTTTCTTTATAATTGAAGCTGAAGATTTTAACTGGCACAGAACTATGTAGTATTTCTAAGGAGAAAGCTCCGTGACCTCATTCTAAATAATTTGTGTCACACTACAGCTAAAATCTTGAATAAAAAAAAAAGATAGAAGAAAGATGCATATTTCTAGAATTAACTACAATAACTTTCCTGATTACTATTTAAAATAAAATGCATGTTGGCAGTCATAACAGTCAGTAATCCTGTTTTACTGGAAATTTAATGAGGGATTTACAGTTGAAGTTGGTACTTTGCCATTGCAGTCAGTTGATGTGTTAAAATGTCAAGCACTGACTGATTGCTGTCTAATTACAGACCCATAAACAACTTTATATAGCTACAAAATTACTCCCCGAGGTCTTCACAGTGTTGCCATCAGACTAATTTCAACAGAGGTGCTTGAACACAGTATTTGACATAAATTTTCTCATTGGACATTTTGGTGTTAGCACTGGTTAAAATCTGGATGAAGCTTTCCCAGCTATCTTTGCAACAAAACTTTGCCTCTTGTCTCTAATATTTCTTTATTAATTTATTTTTATTGTTAGTCCTTACTTGCTATTGAAACTGAAAATTGCATCAAGAGACATGGTGGTTTTGTGAGTACGTAAGAAAGAAACCACCAATTCACTGCAACTCAGTTATGAAGGTTGGGAAAGTTTAATGTGTATATTCAGTGTGCCACCTCTGACTCAAAGCATTCAAAAAAATAGTGCACAATTACTTAAAAATGTATATATCCCTGTAAGGGTGTGAAACCTTTCTGAGCTCTTTTGAAACTGTACATGACCTCTATCTCTTTTAGATTTAGCATAAGGTGTCCCTGCCCACGGCAGGGGGGTTGGAACTAGATGATCTTAAGGTCCTTTCCTACCCTAACTATTCTATGATTCTATGAAACAGGCAAGGCAAAGTTTGAACTGTGTAAAACTATGACTTTTCCCTCCAGGTGATGTAAAAGAGGAAAGAAATACATATAAATAACCGAGAGTTAGAGAAGGGTATGAGGAATCTGTCTCCTATGGAGGAGGGAAAAGGTAGGCATTTGTTTCCAATGGCTTGATTTTGGAATTGTCTTAGGAAATCTCTGACTATGGCTTTAGACTATCTGACTTCCTGAAATACGTAAATGACAACACAGAGAAGCACAAGTTCATTTGGACCAGAATTAACAGAGGTTCAGTGTGCCATCAGGCTTTGCAATTCTGAATTTCTCCCAAGAGTGCAAATAACAAATTTCAGTAATAAAATATTTTCTTATTACACACACATATTTTAATAAAGATGTAAGTTATTAATACAGTTGATACAACTCTTACTAATGTCTTATCATTCATGTTCTTAAATTGAAACATGAATTTAACTGAAAAATGATACACTGTAGTGCATCAGGACACTTCGTCACCTGTTTTACACTGTATAGACTGATTCACTGTTTATTAGCACATCTGTTATTTCTTAATGCCTTACTAAACATCTCATTACCAAACTATATCACACACATTTTAACACTACCACCACCACACTGTGAGGTCAATAAAAGATTTTGTTAAAACAATACCAGACTCAAGTATAGGTCTTCCTTGGTGTATAGTTTAAAAGCCAGTCTCAGGATTGCTTGATTGTTTTACATTTTATGCAAATAAGCCATTAGGTTCCCAAGGAAAATTTTACATTTCCCAACACACTTTCAACTCATTTTTTCTGATCTGAAAGAGTAAAGCTAATTTGAGAACTATATGGTTTCAGTACCACTGCTGTGTATAATGCAGTTGCTCCATACTGAAAGTGATTCTTTCTCATTTTTCTAATAAATAGCCTATTGTATTTATTTCATATTACATTTTTGTTTATATCTCAGCATATTTTGCTTCACATAAAAGCAACATTTTCACTGTCCTTTTAAGAGCTCAGAACATTTTCTTAAGAACATGGTTGACTTAACAGCTTAAAAAAATGCTGAATATTTGAAACAACTAGCCATTCCCACTGCATTCTTTACTGTTGAGTGCCCTGTAAATCTACAGCTTTCACTGTAAATTTGCACAGTTCAGTAAATCTTTAAAATTATACCATTATGTTTGCCTTTCTTTTCTGCTCCCCATAAAAGACTGCTTTACAACCCTGATAAAAAACAACCAACCACATCTGGTCTTGACTACTAAGTCCACTAAGGCAGATTTGCATAGAGTAGTAGTATGGGTGCCCACAGTGCTGTTACAACACTCTGTTTTGGTCTTTTTCCTGTCAGTTTAGCTAAACTCCCATGTAGACCTAAATAATATTCCTCCGTGGTTCTTGGCATATTCTTATTCTAAGTTTTTATATACATATTAAAAGAATACTCCCCAAAGAAGTAAAGATCTCATTAGTCCTAAACTAGCATTACAAAGACCAGCAATTTATGAAAACAAGAAACTTCATTTAAAAGCGAGGCTGGCCACTTGAGCTATGTGCAACCAAGGAGAGGAGTAGAGCTGGAAGAAGGAAGAGAGTAAACAGTATGGGTATTGGGATCTTGATTCTACCTAAAATTCTCCTTAAAATACCTATAGCCACGATATAAAAACAACGTCAGTGTTGCTCCTTATACTTACAGTCTTTTTTTTCCTATGCAGGTCAAGTGGATTACCAGTAACATTTTTTTCTACATCATGGTTGCTCCCTGTCATATTCCTCAGTTAATTTCTGACAAATATATTTGACCACATTTACCTGTTACAACTCTCATTGATTTCTCAGTAACTTGTTAAGAGTTTTTAAAAATGCAAATGATTCTATGATAAATACACATTAAAATCTTTGAGAAGATGAGAAGGCTTGGTTAGACAAGCTAGTTGAAGCATGTGTTTTCCTGGATGAAATATTTAAACCAAAAAAATTAAGAAATTATGTTTAAGAATGAAGCAAAACCAAAATAAGATGGAATTGCTGTTTTCAAAAGCCCTGAATACAGACAATTTCAAAGGCCCATCAGCACTCTGTGAATATTGTGAGTGGTGAGAATGGCAGAAGGCAGTACATTTTCCTGAAATGAAGTTTTATTCATATTGATCCCGCCTGACGTCACTCATCCCTCCTTCAGGAAATGACCTGAAATTGCAAGCCACAAACACCCATGACACTATTCTTAAAATGTAAATTCTTACTGAAAGCCAGAATGTCTCCCAAAGAAGGAGGACTTGGGCCTTGGACATAGATGTCCTTGCCCATACTTTAAGACCTCCTGTGGTGTTGTGCATGTGGAGTTGTTCTCCTCAAGCAGAAAAAAATTTCAATGGCTACTTAGCAGCATGCATAAATAACTTCTGTGGGAGGGACACATTCTGGAAGTAGTAATTGGCATGCTGCCTAGCTTTGATTTGCAGTTATACTACATGACAGACATATGGCTGGAAAAAAGAAAACATTCACTGCCTCAGCCTACTGTAGTATCTCCTTAAATAGCTTAGAAGAGTGGAAATGGAAAAAGTGATTATTCCAATTATCAAAGGCTCACAGGAATACACTGAGACATGAGAAATTTACCCTCTTTTAATAAATTGCTTGAAATTAGAACTGTAAAAACAGTAAGAGAGTCAAAAGCTACATGAAGTTCAGCTGACCCAACTGCAGCAGCACAGGGCAGCAGCATGTACCGAGCAAAAGGGGACACATTCCTCTTCCCAGTCTGTGCTGACAAACACCAATTACGATCTCCAAAGGCCTCTGACTAGACCTGAAAACAAGATTGACATTTAAATTGACTTTGAATATCATTTATCTATTGTTTTGATTTACTGAAACATGATACCCTTTGCTTCTATCCTCTGGCATCTGTCCATTACAGTGGTGTGCCTAAAATTAATTGTTTCAATGAAATCTGAAACAAAAGGGACTAACACTCTGAGTTACAAAAATTAGTCTTTTTAAAGGATACTACTTGTCAACAGAGTTCATCTGATCACCATGATTCAGTGTCTGCACTTAACTTCATCAAGCACTCATACTCCCTGTACATTTCAAACTCACGAACAAGTACATTTTCAGAGAAACTCGAGTAATACTTTCTTTATAAAATAAAATTACAGATAGACTTGTTTTCTTGGTTTTCCACAAAATTATAACTGTATAGAGTTTCAGCTGCTTCGTGAATGGAACTAGAGAGTCTACTAGCCTAAGTCTTTGGGGGCTTTTTCTTTGAGAGAATTTAATATGTTCTTCATAAATCTGAAACAGCCTCATAAGAAAATCCTCTGGCAGATTTTTAATGATCTGTCTGAAAAAATGCTTTGAAATCTCACTATTTCATCACAGAATATATATGCATATAACCTGAAATATCAACAATACACTGTTTAATTAAGAAGTGCAGTGTTAATAGCATGGCATTCCATTCTTATGAACAAATGTATTTATTATATGTCTTAGAAACAAAATAAAAGCAGCAACTGATAAAAGCATAGGATATTTAAATTCCAATAGCCATATCTATAGAATCTCAGTGAGGTAGGTCAAATTACCAAGGTATCACCAAAGGCTTTACAATTGAAAATATACAAAAAACCATATTCAGTAGCATAGGCCAGATACAAATTGTACTTCTTGCATAGCCTCATTTAATACTGATTACATCTAAAAGTGCTTGCCTATTCTATGGGATATTTGTGATAAATAGTATAATCCTAAATAACATAATTGGAGAAGGCTTAGATTACCAGGGTTGGAATTCAAATAACAGTAGTTAAACACAACTTCTTTTTTTTTTTCTTTAATCACTGCAAATTCATGATCAATACAGTACAATAACACTTTTGGGTAAATTTTGCTATTTTTTTGCTACCAAAATATAATGCAGAAACTAGGTAGAAATATTTTGTAGATTTTATTACTGTTGTAAGCAGTGCTACAAGATCAGCTAAGCTGTTTGTTCTCAGACTGTTCCCAGAAGCAAAATACAGACCTGCATATTGCATTCAGATCCTGTTCTCCTGCTCCATTATTATGTATCTTCACTTTCCAAACGATTTTCAATGCCTGTAATTACTGAACTTTGACCAACAGACTAAAGGTTACATTTTAAAAAAGTTAAAAAAAAAAAATTAAAATCAAATAGGTGCTGGAATCATATAGTCCTCATAAATCAAAAAGGAGCTCCTTGAACTTCTTGAGATCTTGAGATTATAAAACCCTAGTAAAGGTGGAATGTGTAAATTCACAGATTTAAATCTTCTTTTAAGTACATGACAGGTATACTGTGTGCTTTTGTGACACAAATACTGTTTATAATGCAGAATTGTCTCTACTAATTTGAATACAAGAATTCTGCAAAATCACCTAACCCAGCAGTGGGATTAGACTCAGTGGTACAATTATTCCTCCACCCATTACATGTATCTCTAGTTATCAAAATGTTTCTAGTTCTTACCTCTCTAGGAAGCTCACTGTTCTAAACAAATCAATTTTTAATTATTTTAAATCAAATTACATTTATGCTTTTGCTAAATGTGATTCTACAGCAGGTACCATAACAAAGCTATTAACCCACATGATTACCATAACTGAACCACGATCCTTATCCATTGGCTTAACCGAGGCAATTAACAGCTAATTTTATATCCCACATCTTTTACCTTACTAATAAGAAGGGAAAATCCATTAAGGTAATGTAATTATACAGGTTGGAACATAACAAGGAAGCAATGATAGTTCATTTAGGGTTGACCTCACAATGACACACCTTGCAGTCTCCATGCTACAAAGCTGAAGCTTGCAGCTATTTAGGGAACACATCTTATTTATGGCACTATACTTCCTGAATATCGATATGCAAGCTTGTGAATGAGGTACTGATCTGAAGCTTAGCAGCTTTAAATATTATCACTCAATACAATAAAGAGTTGTATGCATAAATCCAGTTATTTCAAAGTATTACTTTTTAAAAAGTACTTGCTGCTCCCCTTTTTGACTTCCTAATATTAATCAGTATTTTACAGTCTGAAGTTGAAGGGACAGAAAAAACAGGTTTTACTGTCCTAGCAAAAGAGGAACTAATTATTAAGCTAATTATGTTTACATAGGAAAATTATTATGCTGTTAAGGTTGTAGCAGAGGCACTGAAGATAAGAATGGAAAAGCTGAGAGATGTCTTAAGAGCCTAGAAATGGTCATGTTTTAATTTTCAAGAGTTTTTTTTTTTTTTATTTCAGAAAAAGTTATACCTCCATGTACATTGCAGGTTAGGAAGTCATAAGGACTCCATGTTGTTCCAAAACAAATGTTAAATAGAAAGGACTTGTATAATAAATGTATATAAATATAGAATGGATAAAATGTATAATAAATTTGTGTAACCTTATGAACTCATTTCATTAATTACATTAATTTGAATTTCTAAAAAACAGGTTGTAAAGACACAGTTTTCCACTATCACTAACAACAGTTTACTTGCAACAGCTCTTTAATGAATTTTTCTTCTGCCAAAGTGGAAAAGAAATCAAGCTACAAGCTAGTGATGTTCAGAAACATCATTAGAAACTTATATTAATTTGCATGTAAATGAGCATCTACAGGATCTTGCTACTTTCTCAAAAAAAAAAAAAACACAACAAAACAAACCCAAAACAATAAAACCCCCCAAAATAGAACCCAGGTAGCCATACAGCAATCCGTACATAACATGTTTCTGAAAGACACATAAGCACTGATGAATGAGTTTGGCTACATAGAACTAGAACAATAAGGAATGACAAAGTGCTAATTTGCTCATCAGTGTTTATCATTACAGAGGCAAAAATTACAGCTGAGTATCAAGCATTTCATGTAAACTGTTCACAATCACAAAAAAAAAACCTAACTGAACAATGCAGCTTAGGGGTTTTTAAAAATATGAAACTTCGTAGCAGATGTTAATCTGCTAAGAAGATTACAGGGTCCAGGGCGTGACCTATGGAATGTCAAAAACCTGCATAGCATTGCTTTCTAGCCCATAAGAAAGACAGTACCTCTTTGGTCCACACCTTTAATTTTTTAAAAATATTAATTAATTTTAAAAATAATTTTTGTGCAGAAATGTTAGTTCATATCCAGTGGAAATGGAAGACAGGAAGTAAAGATGTTAATCTAAAAGAAATTTGCTATGATGTACAACACTGAAGCAGTTTGAAAGCACACATACATGTTCCTAGGAACATGTGACACCGTACCTGCTGATGTGGGGAATTGCCTTCACACGGTGGTAATGATTACACAGACTGTAATCAAGAGCACAATACATGACAATCGATGGATGGAAGGAAAAAGAAAGAAGAAAAAAAAAGAAAGAAGGAATGAGAATGATATTAAAACACATTTTACAAAGATGAACAGCTAGAAAAGTTCATGAATATGCTGAAGAATTAAATGACCCCTCCAAATCAATTCTGAGACCTTTAAACTAAACTGATCATCTCTAAAGACCTCATATTGGTATTTGGTTACTTTCCACCCATAACTGAAGAAAACAAAGAGTGGTCCTCTTAACATTTTGGTTGATATTACCCTCCATTATTAGAGTATTAAAGACTGCAGAAACCAGCCCCACTGCTGTCACCAGAGTGCAACTGGGTTTTTGTTCTGGAGTATCTGGACCTTTCACATTACATTAGGTTATGAACACATGGAGTGAGATATTTAATGCTTTTGCAATCACTGGAGAAGAACCATTTACAGTTTTTCTTAAAATTCCAAAGAATGATAAATGGTATGCATATACATAAATATACATATAAACCCCACAAACACATAAAAAACACCTCCACTAAAATTTCACCTCTGACTCTATCTTCTGTTTTAGTCCCACTATTTTGTGAAGAAGAAATAAATGGAGAGGTAAGAGAAGCACAGGTCACACCATGCTCCGTCTCATTCAGTGTGGTACCCAAGGGGAGCTAAACAAGAGTGGTGTGATCCATCTGCTTTCAGAAAGAGTAATCTACGTGTTACATGCCCTTATGTGAATTTGGTTCCCCAAATGTATTCTTCAGCCAAAATACTGCTTAGGAGGTTCCTGTTGCTTCTTTCTTGTTCTTCACTGATGTGCTTGGGCTCCCTCCCTCTGAAAAAGGCCATAATGTTTCTGAAGGGAAGGGATCTGCAGCAGTTCAGGGGAGCAGGGACAGGAGACTGCAAAGGGAGGGGACCTCTAATAACTATTGGCAACATTAAGCAGTAGCAAGACTGTCCATAATTCCCATATTCTGCCTTTCAAGTGATACATAGCCAGCAAATAAAACTGCAGTAAACCACCAATTTTAATCTGTCATTTATACATAGTGGTTTAATTACCTCTGATACACTAAAATCTGATTTACAAATTCTCTGATACTTTGGCCCAACTAAGAAGCAGACTCAATTGCCAAGAGGTAATCACTGCTGAAAGTCATTTATAGAAAGAGATATAAAAACAATTACGCTATCAGGATCTGCTGTTGTTATTTGGTTTATATATAGATACACACACACACACACACACACACACACACACACACACACACACACACACACACACTTTCTGTAAAGGTAAATAGCCATATTACTGGCCATGGAGGGATGCCTTCTTACGCATAAGCAGTGCTTAATACGAAAGAAGCTGAGGGACTGCATTTCTGGATTCACAATTCGAAATACAGTGATAAGGAATGGGCTTCTATTATGTTGGTTTTGGGGTTTTGGGTTGTTTTTTTTCAGGTTGTTGTTAGAATACAGGTTCATGAGAAATTAAACACGTTAATATTACTTGGATTGCTGAATCTTTTGAATAATTCTCTTTCTGACAATATCAATTTCTTAGTGAGGAAAATACTACCCAAAATATATTAAAAAATTGCCAGTATATGTGCAAAAAATGAAAAATTTGTTGAATTGTTACTTCTGTTTACCAATATAATCTGTATGTCCTCTGTTAATATCACGTTATTGTATGTATGTGCTATATACATTGTATATATATTGAATATTTAGTGTATATATATTGTATATTTTGTGTATACACAAATAATTTTCACTGTCTGAATGCTCCCTAACCATGACAATTTGGAAATAAAGGTAAAACTTATGATATGGGTCCTCTAAGCTGACAAACAAATGATCATAAATTCATTATAAACTATTATGTAACTCTGTTTACTAAGAACTGAGCTTGGATTTTCCTTATAAATTTCAATTTTTTTTTTTTTTTTTAAGAAAACTATCACTTAAGGTTTTTGGTTTATGTACTTTACTAGTATAATTTGAAAAGCATAACAAATGAAACTGAGAAACCAAATACAAGTAAAACAACCACATGATGACGAAAAATAGTATTCATTTTCCTGTTATTCAGCTGATTTATCTGAAAAATCATTAATATTATTTTCAAATTAATTTAAATTACTTTCTACATCAGCAATAATTATAGACTGAAATCTCACATTTCAAACCAAAATTGCTATATAGCATGCAGTCAACAGATGGTTCAAAGAAGTGAAATGTTGAAATCACTGCGAGTTGATTCTTTTATGCTTCTGTTTCCACAGTGCACCATCACAGCTTTCCATTACCAAGAAAACACATCTAAAATAAAGGACAGAACTAAAACCTAGATATATGCAAAAAGTTATGTTCCAAAGTCACATATAAATCAAAGAAGTGAAGGCCATTGTAATAACATCTGAAGTTCAAGGAACCAGCATGAAACAGCAGTTGAATCTACTGATACAGGCAGCAAAGTCCTTATCCTACTTCTTCCTAATGTTTTCATGAAAATTGGGAAAATTAGTAGTAGATTCAAATAGAGATTCTGCTAAAATGTTAATGGTAGTTCAGTAAAGCCATGGTTAACTGATAGGAGTTAAATGCCTTATACTACTAATTGGATACCTCTAAGGACAGAAGGAAACCCCTAAACCAATGAAATTTAACCAAGTTGCCTATAACTGAAACTAAAAATTCTTTTAAGAAGTCTGCTGAGGACTGGTAATGGGGTTGATCCCATATTATGAATAAAAATAATCTTAAACATAAACCAACACCAGAATCAAGATTCAATATAAGCAAACTGCTCAATGCAGGAGGTCCTGTGTAAGTAACCTAAAGCTCTATCACAGTTCGCTCGGCTACCTGTACAGTCAGGCTTCATCCTGGACTGACAATGCAACCACAGGTAAACCCACCATCATTTAAATACATATCGCATTTCCAGGCTTTGGTTTCCACCTTACATTTTATTACAATTTCAATAAAAGATGAAACCAAGCAATAATTTAGAGAAGTATCCATTAATTCCTCTATTCTCCCATGTTTTGCATGGGGACCTATCTCATATTTCCCCATGGATAAATCTATACTCCATAATGGCTGGCACATCTTTTTGTCTACTGTTGAAATTCACTCAAAGAGAAGTTATGCCACTTAATCATTGATGTTGGTAGTCTGAAGAAAGACCTGTAAGGCACTTTTTCCTCTTTAAGAAACAAGAGATTAAAAAGAGATTAAGATCTAAAAGCCAAACACTGACATAAAAAAGTACCAAACCATAAGTAGGGGAAAAAAAAAAGGGGGAGGGCAAAAGAAAAAAACAGAGGATCAAGGGAGAACCACCCAGCAACAGGATCAGGTACTCCAACGTGAAACTGAGGGGGACCTTTATCCACCTGATGGGCTAAAAGGGTCTGAAAACAGTAAGAGACTGATTTCTCTGTTGCTGTTATGTCTCAAAAAGATGTTGTTTCCTGTTCTAGAAAGACAATTTGTTCTTTTCCTTTTCATGCAGTTTCCTTCATGAACATCATATACTTCTTGGCATGTTTTTATTTGAACAGTGCACAATGTCTTAGCTATATCTCTTCATTGCGGGGGAAAAAATGTTTTTGTCTGGAAACATCCAATAATCACTTGGAAAACTTCCATAAGAATCCTTGCAGAATGAATGCTTATAAATACTTCCTTGATATAAAAAGATTTCCTGATACTTTATAACAAACCTCCAAATTAAAGATATATCCCTGAATAGACATTTAACATTTGGTAAACCAATTCATATTATCTCTCCAATGAAGCATGTATACTAAGCTTTTTGGCATGAAAGTGAATAATTACAATTAATTATTCCTATAATGGCTAACCAGTATGAAAGTTCTGTGCATTTAATCTTTTGTCAACAAGTTTTATATGGCACTGTAAGAGAGGGAAATATATAGAAAGACAGTGAAAAGATTCACATTAGTAAATTTTCATGGGGGTTAACTCCACATGTAGTGACAGCACAGAAACAGGAGTTTAAGGGAAGGGATTTGTGAGTTTGGCCTCGCTGAAAGTTTTGAATGGCTGGGGAAAGTGACAATACACAATTTAACATGGACAGGCTCATAAGGAATTGTATTCAACCTTGAGTCCGAGAATGAAACTTTTATATTTAATTGTCAAAGCAAGGGATCAGAGTCTGCAGAATAACTCCTCATATATATCATGCTCAAGTACCTTAATCCATGAGTAGACATACTGATTTTAATTAATCAATCCATTTATTTTCAGATATTTTGCTGACTGGAAAAGTCCTCCTTTCCTAACTCACTTCCAAACACAGTTCCTCCTTTAATTTGCCTTTTTATATAAAAGTAGGAGTGCTTTGGGCATCAGAGATTCATGCACAAGATATCCTTCAGCTATGCACAATCACGTTCACAGCAAAACACAACAGCAATCCAACTGTCCTGTAAAAAAAAAGTTGAGTGTCAGGTACCCTCAACAAATGGCAAGAGAAGCAGGCAAACATTGTCCTTTACACACTATTTTGGCAAGCACCTGCACCTGGCATCTTTTACAACTCACTGCTGGAATCCACAGAGTCTGCTGACATCGCTGTATTAAAACCATATCTGAAACTTAAAGTTTGCTTAGCTGTTTTATCAGGATAGTGATTAGTATTACTTTGGAGTGTTGGGCAAAGAACAAATTCCCCGTCATTTCTGCTTGAAACCTCAAGGTTGCTCCCTAAATTCATAGGTACACTGCAACAGCTATTCAAGATGATAAATTAGTTTTACACAGAGTTTTATAGGGATTTCATTTCATCAGAATTATTCCTTCCACCCACTTAACACTAGTACATACTTTCCCACTGAAATACTGTATTGCTTTTCACCATATAAAACCTAAGCTCGACAGCAGCATGATTGCAAAATGGTATCTAATATTTCATCTTCCACCAAACCAGAGGATAAATATGTCGAACCATATCTATCACTGGTTTATCCAAAACTGTTACTGTTATAACATAAAAGAAACAAAAGAAGTTATACCATCAAAAAAAAAAAAAGACTGAGTAGAAAAGAAAGGGCTAAGAAAATTGCTAGTGGGATCCCATACAAAGCCCAGTATACACCAAGTCCTCCTTGTAGTGCAAGGGATGCTGAATGCATTTTTTTAGGAAATTTAGTCTTTTTCAGGGTAGCTAGAACCTCATCTTTGAAACACTTTAAAATTCTTTGAAACATTTCAAAATTATTTTAACCACTTCAAAATTTTCAGCAATTAAAGCATGTGAAAATCATGAAAGATGCAGTTAGGTACCCTGATTAACCTAAGCTAGACTACCAGTTAGGAGCTATTGCAGACTGCTGCAGTCTATAACATGCTATGCTTGTGGCTTATACTAAGCTCCTCAGGGAAGAAAGAGAAAGCTGCAGGAGAATAGACCTCTTCTAGCTTCCACAGTGGTGTGGACCTACTGCAGACCTACTTGCAAGAAACGTGAACTTTTTAATGTACTCCAAAACCCCCTTACAGCTTGCTGACCATTATCAATTATGTGCAAATATATGAAAACAAACCAACTCTCTGCCACAGACAAAATATCTCATGTAATGCAAATACATTTTAAAAAATTAAGATGTGTCGAGAAAGATAATGATAATGGAAAAGTATCAAAATGCCTTACTGATTATTGTGCATATGAGAGTCCAGCATATTAGCCTGAACAAATGTGAACTTCTGAGAGATGATTTCCGTGGAAACAAGGGATGTTTGCCCTCTCAATGGACTCAACACCTTGAAGAATTACTCCTTAAGGGATTTTTGTTTGTTTGTTCTGCAGAAAATTTCTAAATGGGTGTGAAAGACAAATTGGGAGCAGAAGGGATTCTAATGGGTGAATTTTGTACATTTAACTTGTACAATGTGTCTAAACATTCAGCTTGCAGCAATTATTTCATCAGCTCTAGTACAAGATTCTGTGTTTTTTTAACTGTGCTAATACGTTGAGCAGGTGTAAATAAAAAGATACTGATCAGAAATAAAAGTGTCTCCCACTTCTTTCTGAGGGTAGAGAACAGGAAAAAAAAAATAGGAAAAAAAATCTTATTTTGAATATCTCAGTGCATTTAATACCTTCTGGAAAGCTTTCCCCTTCCCAGATTTATCCGTCCTTGCTATAGCATAAAATCCTAATTAGTATTCTTCAGTTATAAAAATATATTAGGATTTTTTGATATTGTACTGGTCATAGATCTTGCATTAATCATATGTAATAAGGATGGTTACAGATCAGTTACAGTTCTATGTTTAACTATAAAAAAAAGAATAATGGTATCACAAAGAAAAATAAGAGATAATTACTGGGAAAACTGAAAACATTTGTTTCTGCAGACATCCTCCAGAAGATACTACAACAGCATACTACTGTAGTAGAAAACATCTATTCAACAGCAACACAGAAATGTCATGCATCTGTATTCTAAATAACTCCATTATTGTTCTAACATTTCAATTTATATGTGTACACCCCATGTCCTCCATGAAGGAGGTAAGAACATGACAGTTAGTTAAACTATGTCAAATTATGTCAAACTGCATAATTTTATGTACAACAGCATATTATTATTAGCTCACTTATTTTACTGACCTATATCACTTATTTTACTGTACCATATTGGGTACATTTGCTTTTGTACTAATACACACACACAAATTCTTAAAATTTATCTTCCAAGTCTGGACTTGAGAAAAAGCAGTCTCAGCTTGAGATGGCTTTTGAAGGCTTTCCTTGCAAGAAAATAATATTACTTAAGGAATAATAGGTGGCACAGGTTTGCAAAAATGCACATGCAAACACTTTGAAAGGTATTCAAGATTTACTTCAAAATTTCCTACTGAAAATAATCCAAGAATTATGGCAATATGTATACTGTGATTTGTACCATTTTGCTAATTCTTCTGTTCAGCCTCACAGCTAAGCAGAGTAGTTTTCAACATGAAAGTTACATAAATTGGCAATGTCCAAGAGTTTGAACTGAATGTCATTTCCATCCTTGATGATGCTGTCAGTTTTATGAGCTATGGCACACAGAGAATATATTGCACACTTTGAGCACGCTAGCAGTGTTATTTTAAAACCATGACAGCTGTACAGTCCCGGCAGGATCTCAAATTACAGAAGCTGCAGCAACCCTGCCATACAGCTGATCCCTTTGTTCAAGGAGGCAAAGTATCAGCCAGGAAAACCAACAGATTGTATGGGAAGACCCATACAATTTCTCCACCTATTAAAGCTCCTACTGAATTCCAGCTCAATTTCTACATTTTATTCTGCAACTTTTAAGGTCTTCACATGAGACCAACACCTTTACTGGAGATGGTTTTCATTTACTGAGTGCTCATCTGAAACAAGAGTAATGAAAGCATAAGGAAGGAGTAACACTGTCCCTAATGCAAAAAACTGATTACTTGACTTAGTATAGTATGACTTATTTGCTAAAAAAGGTCTGAAAACATCTGAAGTTCACCACCTTCAGAGCAATTTGCAAACACACTTCTTTCAAGTGCACCCAGGGTAAAACCAGAAAAAGTAAGCGAGAATCCACTCTATATATTTCCACCAAAAAATTGATATATTCAAGTGCCAAGGGTGATGAATGCATATTTGAGAGAACATTATGGTAGTATCTTTAGTTAGTGTTTCTTCCGTATTTTCTTTGGTTTTTTTTTCGCTCATATGCACTCCTGAAAACAAGTTCTTACTATATCCAATTATACATCAAACAATAATCTCTCTATCTCCAGGTGAGAAAAATGAAATTGTGCATTTATATCAAGCAAAAACTCATATGAGAAGCAATCTAAACTTCTGAAATGACAGTTTCATCATGACAAAGTGTTTATTCAATGAGAAGGAATAATTCTTTTTGAGGATTTTTCTAGTTTTTCTAAACCAAACAAGACTTTCTCTCTTCAACTGTCTTTGCAATGTTAGTAAGCAATGTTTTTATTATCCTTTTTTCTGGTTTATTTTTTTTTTCCTTCTTTCCCCCCACTACCCTCACACTTGTTTCATATATCAAATAGTCCCAGGGATGTCTGTGTGCAATATGGAACTCCACTTGTGAGAGCAAGAAGTTTTGACTTGCCCATGGAGATACTAGGACTGATCAGGTATTTAGATTTGTTGTAGGTAGAAGGATAAAATACATTTCTTCTCATGTCCACGAGAGGGATATCCCACCTGAGATCCAAAACATCTAGGATCCTTTCTGACCTATTAAGAGAAACAGTCATAAAGGAGAAAATACTTGTAGGTGTAGCTTCTTTTCCTAGAAAGGGTACGTATTCCTGGATATTTGGATCAGTAGCTCACAGGCATAAATACTATTTTAACCATGCTGCAAAGCTGCTAAGAGGGTAGCAAATTAGACCAAAAATAATTTTGGTGAGAAAGCTGGTTTAGAGCTATGTTAGCATGTGATACAGACAATCCTAAAGCTAGACACTTGAAGAAGGAAACTTCCACCAGTAGCAAAACAACTGATTGTGCGTTATAAATGTTGGAGACAAAACAATTGTGTGAATCAACCTCCTATCATTCTCACACCTAGAGTCACAAAAAAAGCCTGATACTAGAAGCCTAAAATCTTAAGTCACATTTCAAGACTTTTGTCAGGTTTTTCTATGGTTAACTTTTACGAAGTGAAGCCACAGCAGCTGTCATTAACTCTAAGTTTTGCTTTATATTTGCCTAAAAAACCGAAATGATAAAAAATTGTGATTTACTCAAAACTGGAGAGGAGTTTAAAACACAAAGTCTAGTAGAAATGTCTCCAAATGACAAAGGATGAAAGGATATGCCTAGACTAATTTTCCACTCAGACATATATACAGAGATATGATAAAGTTGGAAAACTCCTGTATTAACTTTCTCCAAATTTGAGAAGTTTGCAAACAGTTTTTAAGGTTTTGTCTTGTAGCCAGAATTGCCTAAGTTGCATCCCGAAAGCTTCAAAGTTCTGTCACCATCTGCCATGACCTGAAATATAGCCAGGTATGACATTGTCTAATTTCAGGTGTTCATGGCATGCCTTCATTGAAAACTGGGTCATTAGGGTGCCTTTCAACTTTGCTGAACTAAATTTCAGGTGAGCTTTGTGTACTTCTACGTTTCTTTGGGAATGATTTGTTCAGCTCTGTTGCGAAACTTCACTGGTTAATTGGATGCTCTCCCTCCTCCAACAGCAACCCTCAGCCAGCCAGATCTGCCATTTTACGTTAGTTTCCCCCCAGGTAAGAAACACAAGTAGATTTAATGGACTCAAGAACTTGCCTGAATGATTCCCAGATAGGAGTAGGACAGTAAGATGGCAGGAAAATGGCAAGGCGTGCCTAGGCTCTCTTAAGATGAGATGGTTAAGGAGCAGCATTTTTTGATTCAAGGAATTTTGACAGCATAAAGTCACATTTGAAAAGAAGAAAACATTTTCAAACTTAATTACTGGGCAAAGAGAAAGGATTTGCTTCACTTTGAAGACAGAATTGGAAATGCAAATCATAGGAAGAAACAGCAGAAAAAATGATTTTCAAAATTATTTTCCCCTATATTATGTTAAACAAAAAAAGAGTTACAGAAATAGTAAGTAGCACAACTCTTGCTAATACGTTCTCTAACAAATAACCAGGGAATACTCAGCAGCTCAAAATGCCTGTCTTGCTTATAGGTTAGTTTGAAAAGAGTACTTTCCTGATGCTCTAGCATTTGTAACAAAATACCTTTTCATTTAGATGGTACTTTGGTAAACAAGTAAGAGGCTGACATGCTGTGACGGCTGATCACGTATTATATGGTATTCAAAATATTCTTCCCAGCCTATCAATCCAAGCATAATGGTATGTTTTAAAAACATGCACACTCGGACAATTCCTCTGGTAACAACAGTATCCCAAATGTTTATGCAGCTGTTTAACAAAGATGTTTTTTTCTGACACGAATGGCTGGTTAGACATGAGTATAGAGAGACAATTTCTCTGCAATACAACTATCCTTGGTGATTTAGCAAGTAAAAAAAAAAAAAAGTAGCTTAAATATGGGCTTGAATGTTAAGAAAATTTTTAGTTCAGCAAAAAGGGCTACATGTTATCATACCATAACACACTCTGCAAAACATTTCATTTTGCTAAAAGATAAATTTCAAAAGATTTTATAAAAACAACTTTTAAATCTTACTTTAATAATAATGAGAATATGTTAAAATAAAAATATTATAATAATGGTATTTTTAGGCTATCAGACCATTTGTTTTCTGTTTTATCTGTTTTCCTAGCTTGATCGGATCGTTTTTTGTACAGCAATAGTTAAAGAATCAAGGTTACAGGAAATGCTTTCTATTGCCTTTAAATTACATTCTATACATTTACTTTATTCCTATGAGAATTCATAGTGCTTTATAAGATAGGACTGAAAATTAACTGTGAGTTCCTTGAGTTCTAAAACAAGATGAAATAAATCTATCACCTGGAGTACCGTGCTCAGCTCTGAGGCCCCCAGAATAAGAAGGATGTGGAAATGCTGGAGCAAAGCCAAGGGAGGGCCACAAAGATGATCAGAGGGCTGGAGCACCTTTCCTATGAAGACAGGGTGAGAGAGCTTGTTCAGCCTGGAAAAGAGAAGGCTTCAGGGAGACCTTATAACAGCCTTCCAGGAACTAAAGGGGACCTACAGGAAATCTGGAGAGGGACTTTTCACAAGGGCATGTAGTGACAGGACAAGGGGGTATCGCTTTAAACTGCCAGAGAAGAGATTCAGATAATGGGAAGAAATTCTTCTTCCTGGAAACCTGGTCTAGTGGGAAGTGTCCCTGCCCATTGCAGGGGTGTTGCAACTAGATGAACTTTAAGGTCTCTTCCAACCCAACCCTTTCTATTTGTTTTTTTGTTAAGTAAAAAGCAATTCATATATATATTTAGTACAAGTAGACTTTGTTTACAGTATATTTCATATTACAGAAAATATTCTGACATTTGGATAATTTAGACCTCCATGTTAGTAAATTTACTTCAGCAATGTAACACTAAAAAGCTGTATTAGAAGTCTAAAATATAATAAACAATGTAGTCTACTTAGTCCTACAGAGAAATGCATCTTTTTCATTTTAAAGTTATTATTTTTAAATAACTTTATAAAGCTAAAAGATAAACATTTATTTTTACAGTCTGTAGAGGAGCTCCTGGTTATCTTTGCTGGTATTAGTTTTTATCTGTAAATGTTTCAAACCTTGTAATGAGAATTTGAATCTAAATCTAAATACCTTGAGATAACTGATAAACTCCTATAGAAGTAAATAAGCTCTGAATCCAACAGTAATTTTCACTGTTTTTTTCTTGTTGGTTGTTTTTTTGGGGGGTTTTGTTTGGGGAGGGTTTTGGTGGGGAGGGATTGTGTGTGAGTTTGGTTTTTTGTTTGTTTTGTTGTTTTGTTTTCAAAAACTGACAGAAACACTTAAAATGTTTAAAGCCATTTCTCCTCTTCTTCTTTGGTCTCAAATAGGAAAACTCTTTTCCCTCTGACTTAAGGGGAAAATAAACATCATCAGAAAGAAACGCATCCAGGATCAGGTATTTTCATGTTTGTGACTGCATTCTAGCCTCAACAAAGCTGTCCAAATAAAGGTAAAGGCTTGACACTGCAATTTCACTGTGAAAACATTGTTCAGGTTGCTTTATTTAGCATCAGCAAAGATAAAATTTGAATACACCATTTTCTGTATTAGGGAAAATGTTTCAACGCCTACAACCTATCAAAATGTAATATGCAAGGAATCCAGAACTGCAGCAATAGGTCTATAATCTCTGATAGTAACACATCTCATGCAGTTTTAAAGGCGTCTAGAAGACACAAAACCTCATTAAAAAAAAAGTATGTTCAGTGAAATTTTCATATCATATATGATCGATAAAATACGCAGACAGTTTTAACTTCTGAAGTATTTGGAATAACTAATACAGCACTGCCTTTCCCAAATAAGGACAATGCAATTCTCCAGCAGGATCTAACCATGAAACGCCTTTCAATAGGAATAACCTATCTTAATGGAGTAAGGAGAGGAGGAATCAGGCAACACTATGACTATTCGGTAAGGACATGTGACACACCAGAAACAGGTTTTCTGTTTTGACCCCTTCCCCCCGCCTCCAAATCCAAACAACAACAAAACAACCCTCAATAGATAAATAGTTCAGTAAGCTGGAGTCTAAAATTAAGAAAAAAATGGACATATTATGAACATATTATGCAGAAGAAGAGGGAAAATATCAGATGTAGGAGCAAACAGTGCTTGCCTAATGATCCTCAAGGACCTCAGGGATGAAATTGCTAGATTACTACTTGAGGATGTAATGTGATGCTCAAAACAACCTTAGCATCTAAGGATTGAAGGATGATAAATGTTATTTAAATGGTAAAAAGATGCAACAGATTTGGGGACCTACAGATGTTGATGTCTGTACTATGGAAGTGATTAGAAGTAGGAAAGTCTAGAATTGGTGTTGTCGTGGTTTAAACTCAGTCAGGTAACTCGTTCACTCACTCCCCCACTTCTTGCCCTCCCCGTAGTCCCGGAGGGACAGAGAGGAGAATAGAAAAGAATGCAACTCCCACGGGTTGAGATAAGAACAGTTTAGTAACTAAGGTATAACACAAATCACTACTGCTACCACCAATGATAATAATGATAAAGGAAATAACAAGGGAAGAGAATACAACACCTCATCACCAGCCGACCGATAACTCGCCCCCCCAGCCCGACCAAGCTCCGACTGATACCTCCTCCAACCCTGCAGACTCCTAGCCCTTTAGGCTAAATCCCAGTTACCTCCTGGGCATGACGTGCTGTGGTATGGAATACCTCTTTGGTCAGTTTGGGTCAGGTGTCCTGTCTCTGCTTCCTCCCAGCTTCCCCTCCTCCCTGGCAGAGCATGAGGCTCACAAAGTCCTTGGCCAAACCAAAACATCCTTGTTATCAGCTCTGTTCCCAAGACGAAAGTCAAAACACTACACTGCACCAGCTACCAAGAAGGAGAAACATGACTGCTACTGCTGAACCCAGGACAGGTGTACATCAGAATAAATGTTTTCTGCTTGAGAGGAGTCAGCCAGCTGACAGTTTGCGATGGTACTTCATTATTGAGATTACAGAGGGCAAAGGCTGACTGTTAAGAACTCCAGGACATTAAAAGGCTGAGTATGGGCACAAAGTGGCAAAGTAAAATCATCTCTGGATTATGATCTGTAGCTCTATGGAACATTCTATGGAACGTTCAATGTTCAGCAGTGCTTGACAAAAGATACACTGGAAATTTTAAGCAACTGAGAAAATCCAAAGATGGCTAAAAGGGCTTTCAAAACACAGAAAAGTTTACTTTGTGAGGAAAAAACAAGTAACAAGGTGTCCTGGGTTCAGCAGTAGCAGTCATTTTTCTCCTTCTTAGTAGCTGGTGCAGTGCTGTGCTGTGCTGTGGGTTTGACTTTCAGCCTGGGAACAGCGCTGATAACACTGATGTTTTTAGTTGCTGCTCAGTAATGTTCACTCTGACCAAAGACGTTCTGAGTCTCATGCTTTGCCAGGGAGGAGGGGAAGCTGGGAGGAAGCAGAGACAGGACACCTGACCCAAACTAGCCAAAGAGGAATTCCATACCACAGCATGTCATGCCCAGTATATAAACTGGGGGCAGTTACCCGGAAGGGTTAAAACACTGCTTGGGTCAGGCTGGGTATTTGTTGGAGGGTGGTGAGCGGTTGTATTCTCTTCCCTTGTTATTTCCCTTATCATTATTATTACTGGTGGCAGCAGCAGTGGTTTGTGTTATACCTTAGTTACTGGGCTGCTCTTATCCCAGCCCGTGGGAGTTACATTCTTTCCATTCTCCTCCCCTTCCCTCAGGGAGCGGGGGGGAGGAAGGGGGGAGGAAGTGAGTGAGCGGCTGCGTGGTTCTGAGTTGCCAACTGGACTTAAACCACAACAAAAGGGCACTTCATCCTAGAAAAGATATTATGATGGGACATGTTAAAAATTTCTAAGGGTGAATTATCCACTTAAGATAATCAAATGAACAAACAAATTCAATGGTTCTTCATGCAGCACATTGCAGTCACAAATACGGCCTGCACAATCAGTTGGACGCCTTGAAGCCGCTCAGGCAAATAGCGGGTAGGCAAGGAACTGAGGAAAGCTGATCTTGTAACATGTTTAACCCAGCTCAATGACAACATAAGCCAGATCAAAGCAGTCTGAAGGCTACAAGCAAGTAGGAGAAAATGTGACATGAGGGTTGAAAATTCGTGGATGATGTGATGAAACTTCTGTCTGAAGGGCTATTTTTGCACAGCCATTAGGTGCCTGTAAAGAATAGTGGATAAGGAAAAATGAGAAAAGAAAAAGGAAAAAGATGGAAAAAGGGGAAGTCACTATCACAGGGACTTAACTACTGGAGATATCAAAGGGCAAGCTGACATACATACGCTCTCATTTAGAAAAACTCACTGCAGAAAGCAGTCCAGAATTGGAGAAATTATGTCCTCAGATCCCTGTAGCAATCGGGTTTATTTGTATTCGGGGTGGGGTTAAGCTGACAAATGCTCACTGCTATATCAATCCATGACTTCAAATAACATACGGCTCTCACACCAACCCTGTAAACAGGATTCTTGATACGTCTGATTTTCTGTATGTGTATTTTAGCCAAAGAATTAAAAACTCTTATGTAGTCTGAGTGAACTTTTCCTTAGGTTCTATACTTCAGGATAATTAGTTTCCACTGTAATATAATTGGGTTCTGCTGTTGGGTGCATATGTGAAAATACTCTGCCCTCTCTCTCTAAATTACTAAGAATACATACACAAAAGATGTAGTTAATTTTAATGCAACTAGTTACCCCTATGAAAAAATTCGAAGTTTCTCTTGTACTTTCTCTTGTACTTAGAAGAGCTGGATTTAAACAAAGAGGAAAAAGTGTCAAACAATTACTACTCAAAAAAAAAAAGAGATTAATTTCTCATTAAACAATTAATTCATGAAGTTGTGACTAATGAATAAACAACTCAATTTTCCAAGATAAAACTAATTCATCACTTTACTATGCCCAGTATTCAAGGCTATTAATATCTAATTGTGATTTGAGCTTGGTTTTCTTGTCTAGGATTAAAAGAGGAACAGAATTGTGCCAAGTACTAAAGATGTGAAGGCACATTATTCCTAGCAAAGAAAAAGTGATAGAGGAAGAAAGATCTGTGAATTGGTTCATATATTAACCATACGGAATTCTGCCAATGTCAGTAAGCAATGTTCAGTACAAAAAATGGATGAGACCATGAGCCTGATTTGAGACATCACACTACAAGGCTGTGCCACATACTTTAATTTCTGCTGTTCTGTGGAATGCTAACAACTCTGGAAGCAACCTTGACCACAAAATATTTCTGCCTTGGTCATTTATCTGTCTCAAAGTTGATGATAAAAACAAATGAATGAACAAACAAAAAAACCAACCAAACAAAAAACCACAACCAAAACCTTCTTTTGCTTTCATTGGCCTCATAATTAAGGTGACAAGTAAAGCAGGATGGAGGATTAGCTGAATAAGAGGATGGACAATCTATCTAAAGCATCATTAACTTCTGTAGGCTGTTTCTGGTACTCCATTGCTATAACACATCTTTGCATTTCAGCAGGAGGTCAAGAAGCATAATCCAACCCAACAAACATCATAGTAAATGTGGTAGTGCACGCCAGTAAGCTCGGTTTCAAAATATTTGGGGTATAGCTTTTCCTCATAAAACAAACACTGTCTTCCAAGCGTACAGTAGACAAAAAGCAGCAGTTGTTCATGTACACCCTATAACCTCACTTTTAAAATGTGATACTGTCTAGAGTCCTTCTGTTTTAATACAAACCACTAGTAAACACTGAAATAATTACTTCTAGGACCTAAGAAAATATCTGAAGAGGACCACTGTGCTCCAGTCCACTGCGCTGGATGGATAAGCTTTCACTTTCCTCTCTAAGACATAGAAAATTAGCATATACAAAAAATTTCTGAGTAAAGGTGCTCCTTCACTATACCATGACCTACTGAGCATTTGAAAAATCTGCTCAAAATGGTTATGCCTTATAATACTGCAAAGAAACCAACAGGAATGAAAGAAACAATCAGGTGGACCATGGGGGGACTTAAATACTAGAGAGTTCATACAACTAGTGCATCAATGAAATAAAATCAGATTTCAGCACATCAAACTGCTGTGAATATCTTCACAGGAAGAGCAACGACCCACCAAGGCAATGGGCAAGCAGCCTTTTGGTGTGCCTCTGAAAGCTGCCCTAAACACACTGCAGTGGAGGTTTTCATTTTAAAATCATGCACTGATCTTTTTGTTGCTCTCTTCACCAAAGCTACTTGATACATACTGATGTCTCTCCTGTTTAAAACATTGCAAGTATGAATTGTATAAACAAAATATTATGTATAAGGAGCTTTTTGTTAGCTGTCAAATACTCCCCAAACCCAGCACATAGAAGGAATTGCAGTATAATGACATTAATAAAGATCACTTAAAAGTTCAACTTTTTGCAATTTATAGTGTAAGCATTTTCCTACTACAGCCAGGAACTAACTTGCGTAACACACCTCTAAGAGAGGTGCAATGTGCTGATAGTGAATGCACATACTCGCTTGTGCCTCGGCACATGCCTGCATAGCGCTCCGTCTGAGCAAGCAGAAGAAGAAAATGTTATTCTGGAAACTTGATATGGTGGGTGCAATTTAGGGAGCCTAGTATTACTTGCACAAAAGCAGGAATGCAGAGAAAAAAAAAAAGATGTTGTAAAATTACAGGGATCAACGTAACAAAAAGTTATTAAATCCCTCACAGAAAGCAGTGAACACATGAAGAAATCAGAGATACCTATACAGAATGCTTTTCCAGTTTTGAAATTTTTCAGATTATATACCAGAATATATTATATCTCAGTAATCCTCTTTTAAGGTTATGATATAAAAAAAGTTATATTTATGGGCTTTTTTTACCCTGATATGGAAAGATTATTTATGGTTCAAGCCCAAAATTCATTACAGTAACTTCTTCTACGCAATTGGATAAGGTTTATAGTAATTACCATAATTAATTATTATTTTTAATATTTTATAAGAAATTTATTACAGCCATCCTGAAAATAATTGTGGGGTTTTTTTTTAACAGATCAAAGAGATGCCATCACTGAAAATTATTGGTTTGCAAATATAATCATTATCATATTACTTCCTGGATTTATGATGAAGCCATTATATGGTTTTGAAATCAAATCAGTACATAAAGAAAGTTCTGAACTTCCAGGGAAGAAGCCATGTTGTTAGTATTTTGCAAGCTCTGCAAGGCTTTAGAGCACCTGTACACCAACCAGCAACCACAGCCAGACTCTGAAGTATTTGCTACATTTGGTACTTACACTTCAGCAAATGTGATTTTGTATGTGAAACTTGTCTGCAATAGTTTGTGCTACTGTTTCATGGCTTGAATAGTCAGTTTGAAAAATTGAAATATATACTGTAGATTAGAGAATATTCATATTCAGAATTTGATTAGAGTGCTGGCAGAGTCATTTTTATTAATGAAAAGATACTGTCCGTACGTTGAGGTTTGGTGCTTCCAACCCCATGATCTCATTTTAAACAAATAATAAATTAATGGATTTATTAATGTATGCTTCCATGGAAAGTATCAAGACCAAGAATCATTAAACTCTTCCCAGGGACTAATTAATCACACAACAAATAAATAAGAGAAGGCAAAATCTTTCAACTACTTGGAACAAAACCACTGTATTCAGATGTAGTTTTTTAGTCTTGAAAATACCAGGGGATTCTAGACACATTTCTGCAGACAAAGCATGACTGAGTTAACATGGTCAGTGCTTACTTAGGCTCTTGATGCCCTTAGTATTTAAGGAGTATGAAGTAAAAAAAAAATGGCCTTGTTCCTAATTTTCCCAGAGAAAGTAGTGAGAGCAGCAGAACCACCATGAAACTTTCTTGTGTTAGGATATCCAAGCACAGGCTCCACTTCCATCTCTTAGAGCACTGTGTGTTGTGGGGACCAGACACTAGCTCACACGCCTCTTCTGGCATCAGATAGTCGGCTTAACTTCCCAGCCTTTCATCTGTCATGACTGTGTCTCAGAACTGACTTCAGCAAAGAAAAACTTGTTTTCTTGTGCTCACTCTGAGAAACCTGGTTCTACTGCTTTCCAATTAATATGAAAACTCAACAGGATTCTAATTATTATAAAAATATTGCAGCATTGTCTTAATTTTGTTTGGTAAGATACAACACTGTAATTTAAAAGACAGAGGAGGGTTTTTTTTGTTTCTTTCTCATTGTTCATTATGATACAGCATCTCATAACCAAATGTTTTATTTCTTTTATGGTGAACCATTTTTAATCCCTTAACACTACCACCACCTATAGTAAATTTGTTAAAATGCAAAGAAAAGCTTCATCCAGAAGGCTACAACATTCTGAAAGTTAGATAATACAAAAGTATCATCACTTTATAATTGTAGAGGGCTGAACTTTCGCTCCTTCATTAGTGAGACAGAGTCTTCCATGAACATGAAGATAGCTTCCTTACAGTGAAACAGCTCACCCCTGGGCTCTGACTATGCCATTTAGCCCTACTTTCTTCTTTCATGCCCTTGTTATTCCACAGGCAATGTCTGACACTGTGTGTATTATTATGGTGCCTATTACCGTGACTTAACATATAATACATAATTGAACAAGTTGGTGAGCTGTTTTATTTCTAGACATGGGAAACTGTTCAGACACTGGTTTCCACAGAACCTTATCCCTCCCACTCCATGTGTGATTTGCTTTATTCACCACATGCAATCAAATTACAAGGTTATATAAATAGTCTGGAAACAACTTTCTCCTAAAAATCTAGTCTGTGAGAGCAAATTTTCTTAATGTGGTTAGGAAAATCATGGAACAAGGGAAACAAATATTAGAGATGCTTTTAAAAACACACACGGTGTCTACGTATGAAGCTGCAAAACTGCATCCTACAGCACAGCAGGAGCAGGGCACACAAAATACAGCTATTCATTTACCTATCATTGTTACCGATGGACTAATTGGATTCATACATAGGGTAAGGTCTATCCTAAACTCTGCAGGTTTAACAACTTGTTAGAGATGCTTAATCCTTCATAGGAATTGCTCTGTGAAAGCAGAGAAGTACAAATCATGTTACCATGATCAGTCTAGAACATAACATCATCTTCCAATTAAAAAGCACTTTGCTGCATTCACTGTCTGAGAAATCAGCACTGATAAAAGCTACTACAAAGCAGGAATAAAAGTACCTGTACTTAACCTCTGGCTTTACAAACTAACATTTGGAAGTGAAAAACATGTTAAACTTCAGATGACATTTACAGTTTTGCCACCCTACATCACCAATTTTAAAAGTGAAAATTATGTAGCTTTACGTAAATAAACATACTATTAATATCAAGTACTTCTGGTCCTGGAAGTGCTACATTGATCTGTCTAAAGCACACCTATAGGAAAACCGAATAGCATTTTTGTCATAACCACCTGAATAACACAGAGGAATTTACCGTCATACACTGTTAGTAACTGGACACCCTGGATGCCACATCTTATCCTACCCTAGTGCCTGTACCAGAAGTAATTAAAAAGTTACAGCTAGCACGAGATGATTAATCTTCAAACAAATCTTCCCAGACCATTCTGTAATTCAAGCAGTTCACTTCTGTGACTAAGATCACCATCAAAAGCATCTTCTGTGAGAATTAATATGCCTCAAGAATAGTTAGACCATGAGTGTCGCCTGTGTGTAAAGCAGTATGTACATAATTAGTTGAACTTTTTCCTCAATTATTGGAGTAAATAGTTCCAAATATGCCTCTTTCCCTTTCTTATAGAACTACAACAATACATATTAATACACAATTATTATGTGTATATCCTTCCTTCATAGTGAACAAAGCATCATTATTTTCTTGTCCCTTTTTGCCTTAGACTCTAAACACCGTATTGCACCAGTTTGCTAATAACTTGTGAGGCAGAGGAGATGTATCAGTTACCATTCCACTCACATAAACTGATGTCTGTCTAAATAAACTCATAACAGTTGGCTTTGGTTTGAAATTTACTGTGTTTGTGAAACCCTTTACAGGCTTAGAACACTTTAGTTGAATATGGTACCACCTATGACATTGCACCTTGATTCAAACAGGGAATAAATGCCACTCTCCCTTTCCCTTCAAAACTAATATTAAATAAAGGTATAATTCTAATGCTCAAGTTGGTATTTAGAAGGGCAAGCTCCCCTGAGAGATTATCTTTCTGCTTTCCAGCATTAAAATCAATAGTGCCAGCGATCTGTATTGCTTTCCACAGATGCAGTACATAGCAGTTTATCAGCTAAGTTCACTCCAGGATCAAATGACTGGCATTGACATTGAAGCCTTTGAGCACTTAAGCAATATCACTGAATATCACTGAATGACTGTATTATATCAGAACCCATAATTTTCTTGGATTAAAGTTCATATATCACATGTAATGATGTTCCTCAGACATTGAGATTTTTGAAAATATAAACCAGTTATTTCTTATAAGGCAGTATTAAAAAAAAAACAATAAAGTACGCTACTTCAAACATAATTTTTTCTTATAGCCTATATTCTTCTTGTGTTTATAGGTCTTACGAGAAAGACTGCAAACAACTTCCTTTTAAATAGGCAGAATATTCTAGGATCACCTCCTGAGAGACACTACCTCCCTTGTGCTTCATTCAAATGAATGATGCTATGAGGGGTTTGGTTAGTTATATAATTAAATGAATTTAAAACATTACAGATGCAGCACTGCAAAATCACCTAGATATTTTACAGTTTGTTACAAGACTTGAATTCATGCCTTGAGGAGTTTCTGGTTTAAAACACAAATAAATAAAACAAAAATATAACACAAACCTGAAGCAAACAGAAGAAAATACATGAATGGCCAAAATAATACTGAGTTTGTGAGGCCTGTTATGTTTGAATAAATGCATATCTATTAAATTTTTTGGGTTTTGCAGGCAGTAAGGGAAAACCAGTGCACACCTAAAACTGAGAATACTGGTATTTAAAGAACCTGAAAGAGGAATATACATGGAAGTTAGGAGGTGGATGCAGCAGATTCATGACTTTTTTCAGTCTGCCTTACACTCTGACATACCAAAATGACTTAGAGGAGGAAGCAAAATGCTTTGTAGTAGCTCTTTGGTAGAAAAATAGTAAAACAAAGATGATTTCCAGCGTGCAACTGTTAGAATTAACCAGATGACATGCAGTGAGTCAGCAAATAGTTCATGCTGGCCTCAATAAGCCAGAATAGATCCACGTACAGGAGATAACGTCCATTCAGAAAAGTGTAAACAGTTGCAGCTGAGCATAATTAGTTACTTAAGCTTTTGATATTTGCCTGGTGTCCTAGTCTCAGAATACAGCCCTCACAGCAACGCCCAGTTCCTTACTAATAACAGCAGCAACAAAGGTACTGAAAGAGTTAAACAGGTAAACTTTATAGATGAATGAATATTTCTAAAATTTATTAAAGGTTCAAATCCAGTCCAATATTTAGTAAGTGCAAAGTTGATACTCTATTTGTGGTGTAATAAAAGAATCCACTCGTTCCTCTATATATTACCATTCTGCATTCTTTAATACTGTATACAATGGAAAGCTTGTTTTGGAGTAAGTCACAGCAAGAATGAAAACTTTCATGAGAATACAAAGTACTCTGGCTTGAAAGTTAGTATGTTTACCAAGAAAATTCTAAAAACACTGAGTCCTCAAGTGAATTATTTAAACTTTAATGACTACCAGAAATATTTTTTTCACCAGAGACTTACATCCACTTTATACAAATGGTTTATTTGCAATGCTTAATGTAAGATTTCATCTTATACAATGTGACATGACAGCTGCTTACACACACACTATATGTGGGCTAAGTATTATCTCAGACAGATCTGCACCAAGGGTATGAAAGATGATCTTTCCTTTTCTTTCTCCCTCTCATCCTGTTAAATGACCACAGGTTAATGCATGCTTAATGGCATCCAGTTATATCAAATGATTTATAAGGGAATGGGAAAATACCAAAACTATTTCTCATGTTGATAGACTTCCAAGAGAAGTCATACAAACATAACAATATAGTTTGAAGTCCTTAAGCCTCATCTATAACTATATTTAAATTATTTTATTTAAAATTGTTATTGTTCATACTTAATTATTTACAATTGTACTTTCTTAGATCTTGGTGCAGCTCCACCTAAATCAGGACACGAATACTTTTACCTCTCCTTCAACTCCGTCATTCAGTGATCAGGGTAGAGAATGGTCCTCACCCCACTGCTGCCATTATATAAACTATTAACAGCAATCCTATAAATAATAACTAAATTAAAATCAGAAGTTTATTCCAACTTGCAAAGAGATGACAATACCTAACCACACTACCTATTATGAACCACAGTTGATCTTCAGCAAGTAGGTGACTTCAAACTTATGAAATGTATATTTGTAAATGTCAGATATTATAAAATTACTCCCACAGATGCAAACAATCAAGGAAATATTATAACTGATTAAAAAAAAAAATAAAATAAGCCCCTTGTAAAGCTAAAATGATTAATGCCAGTGTGTCAAATGCTAAAATTGCTGATATCAGTGGACCAGCATTTCAGTGTCCAGGAAAAGCAACAAAACTAAGCACTTAAATTTTCTCATGGAGAAAAGTATAGTTTATAGTTCTATTCACTTAAATTTACAATGGAGATACAAAAGTAAAAGAAAAATGAAATTCTCTAAGGCTACCTGATTTAAAAAAAAAAGAAAAAGAAAAAAAAAGAAAAAAAGGAAAATTTAAGTGAAGCCTGAAAAAGGCTGTTAATGTTAGCCTGAAGCACAAAGAAGCATTTAATACTTTTGACATAAGGATCTCGAGGTGAAACTAGCATGCAAAATTTTATAATGTGAATCACCCTGAAGCCTTTTCAAAAATATGTGTTGGAAATAGTATTGTAATGAATCTGTCTGATTTTACAGATTTACATATATACCACTGATTTCAGCTGGGAATGTAAAACCACATGATGTATTTCATTATTTTCTTCTGAGGCCTGATTCTGCTTACCTACAAGGACTTGCACTGTTTTCTGAGCCATAGCTGGTGATCAAGAAGGAAAGAAGCCTGTGATAATGTGAAATAACCCAGTATTTGCCCAAACTTGAGGAGATCCTCTTTCTAAAATTGGCCCAAAAATATCTTAAGTGGAAGACTGCACTGTACAATTAGAGACACATTTCTTGGTATGATGATAAAAAGGTTTGCCACCATTCACATGAAAATAAATAGTTTCCTAAGGATTTTTTTCTGTAGAGAATAAGAGGTGATCCCAAAGCTGTCTTTATGCTTGCAAGTTCTCCATTGTCATATGTAGCCATGTGTTTGCATGTATAAGCTTTAGATAAACATCTTAAGCTACTTTGGCGGGACTCAAATTTACATACCTCTTTGGTAAATGCAGTGAGGCAGCTGGCTGACTGTAATATGAAGTTAAACAATGAAATCTTTTTTTCTGGAGGAAAATGTTCAGATGTGCTGCTTTATAACCTCACCAGCTGCTTCCATGGGGCAGAAGATTTGACCTTGCAAGACAAGCCAGCTGTGGAGCCAAAAGCACACCATGCAAATCTTGACTGATGGGAATTAAAAGTGGCGTTTTTCCTCTTATCTTCCCGTTCACCTTAACTGAAAGGGCATAGTTTAAGGTATGTTCAGTTTAAATCAAGATGAAGCATAAAATAATGCTAAACAGCCTTAATCTGTTAGTTTGTCCAGTGACCTGCAAGAAGGATAACATTATGGCATCATGGTTTCACCTCTCATTTTGGTATTCGAAATGTAAAATGGCAATTCATTTCTTGTAAAGACTAGAAGGCTACTGGTCAAGACTTATTAGCTTGTTTTTGGCAACAAGTGATGCAGCATTGGTACTGGTTACTCTTTTCTAACTCCATCTTCTGAAAAAATTACCATTGAAACCATAGAGGTTCTCATGGTAATGGCAGCAAGAGTAAACGGATATTCACTTCCCTTGTGGTTTTTCTAATTGTTTTAATTAACAAATCTTTCCAATGCTTACTAAAACAATCTGGCCTGCACACTAAAATTATCTGACCTAGGAGAATAATTCAGATAACAAGAATGTCGAAAGTTTTTTCTTCCACAAAATGTACTTATACATCTTCACTTTTTTGAACTGTATATTCCAATGTTAAATTCCATCAATCTGATTTATTTTCACTACTGATTCTGAATAACATATAATGTGCTATATCTTCAAATACATTAATGTCAAGTTGCACCAGAAAGGGAATAAAAACAGTAATTATGTGTCATTTTGAAAGCACTTGGTAAGGCTAGAAGGGTGACAGAGGAGAAGTAAATGGTCAAAATATCCAGAGAATATTTTGCATTCTGAGTTTTTTCTTTCCTTTCTTTTCATCTTAGGAAGTCACTGGCCCAATATTCATTTTCTGCTCAGACTGAAGTAAGTACTTAAAAATAAATAAATAAGTAAAATCACCTTCAACTAAGGTTTAAGGCATATTTTTTTTTCAGATTTCTCTATTTCAAGTGAAGATATTATCACAAAATACATGTTTTACTCCAAACAACATTATTTTGAGGGCTTGCATAAACATGCATTGTGAATCTAAATGAAAAGTTCCAGTACCACATTAAAAAATACCATAAGCAGTAGTCAGCCACTGAAATTTAAGCGCTATGATAATAGTTCTTGCATATATTCAGAAAGCCTTATTGGAGTAATATTACTCATTGCACTGTTTCTAAATGCAGTATGTATGTTCATTGATATTTATTTTGTAATGAGCTACACATTCATGTTTTAATTCAACAATTAATTTTATTGCAATATGTGTTCTGATACAGCAGAAACACATTTTAGAGATCTTGAACACTGCTGGAAAGGTACCTGGACAATAGTCAGTAGGTGACCAACAGATACTAATTCTAGCATTGACACTTGACTATCCCAGTAACACAAGTACAACCCCGTTAGCTCTATAAACTTGATTTAAGCCATTTCAAATTATTGTTATGGGGGGCAAAGAACCCAAAATCACCTCAACTGATTTCTATATATACTTTTTTTTGGGTGGGGGCATATTCTGCATAGGCAGACCTAACAATCCATAGACTGATTCCCAACCATTGTTTTTTTTTTTTTTATATTTTAATACCAAAACACAGAGAAAATGTTCTTAACAAGTATTTTTCATTTTTTGTTACATAACCCTGATGAGTTCACGTAGAAGTCAAGAAAAGACTGCAATCACATGATGGCATGGCAGTAAGTTACTTTTAAATGTAATTATTAAGTATACTTTGGCTTAGGGATGTTGAAGTAAACATATTTTCTTCAATAATAGCTTTAAAATGGCTCCAGATAGCCATCAGTGCCCTTTCAGAAAGGCTTAGTTGTTCACTTAAAGTCTAGCCAGAGAAATAAAAGGGTGACTGAAAAGAAAGCAGTATCTGAACTGAAATTATTTACTACTTCATCTTCAGATATATAAAAAGTATCACTTAAACTATTTGTTTTGTTTAAAATTTTCCTAATTTTACTCTACTCAGAGATGCTGTACCTCTCTCAACAAGCAAGATTAACCTGAATGGATGAAACAGATGAGCTCAATTTCAAAATCAAGCTAAATGCTACAAGACAGTGCAATTTCATGTGAACTCCATATCACAAGTGCAGAGTTGTAGGGAAGACTACATGTGGCATGTTGTTATTGAGATACTACAAACAAAAGGAAGCTTGTAACTTCAAAGTTTTATTAGAAAGTTGGTATTAGAAAGATGATGTCACTTCAGAAAAAAGAACCCTTTGTAACTTCAATATTAAATTGGTCAGTAGAGTTCTACATTAAAACAATTCAGTTATTTGGTAAATAAGGCTCTTTAACAAGAACAAGAAATAGAATCCAGCACGTTCCCTTAATTGGCAATAAAGGCAAAGGAGTATTTTATAATGCAAAGAGTTTTTTTCACCCATAAATATAATTGGAAAAAAAGCCTGAAATCCATTAATGACACCAGAAAGTAAACCTAGATACTTAGGAATTAATATGTAAAGCTCATTCTTACCTAAGCCAGTCATTTTGGAAAATAAAAAAAAAAAAATGGGCAAAAGTGGACTATATACATGGATTGGTTTTCCCCAAAGTGGCTATCTAATTTTTATTAATTTATACCTTTTATTCACAATTGTGCACTCTCAAACAACTGCTTATTTACTAGTTCATAACTGAGGCTGAGTTGCTGCCTAAAACCCAAGTCAACAACTTCACTTTTTTTTTTTGTTGTTGTTTTTTTTTGTTTTGTTTTGTTTTAAGGAAAACAGCTTTGTACATTAGCATCACCGGCACACTTTGTCCACAGCTTGTTTCTCACTAGGAGATGTCTGTGAAGAAGCAATGCAGGATCACATTGTTTAATAAAGTGTTCTAAAACATATACACTATATATGAAAATATAACTATATGGATGCAGGATGCCGTGGAGAAACCCCCCGCAACCCCCCCCCCAAAAAAAAAACCAAACAGAAAACAACTAAAAACTAAAAAAAGAAGCCCAACCTGCCTTTTGCATGTCTTGACATTTTGATCCATGTTCCAGGGGATCAAAAGGCCATTTCATACCACACACTTGGCAAAATCTACTTGTACTACAGCTGTAATGACATCGAGGAAATCAGTTAAGTGCAGCAGAGTCCCTCTGGTGCCACTGATTCTTCTCCAACAAGCATTAATAAAAACAGAATAGGGAAAACACACTGTGCCTTGGGTGGGACTCCACATCATCAGCAACCATAAAGATTTATATAAATCATGTAATATTTGGTTCATATTATTTCGGCTAAGAATAAGGCTTGATGTGTCACTGGGTCATGACTTCTTTTGTGTCTTCCCAAAGGAAATATTTCCGATTTACTTTGTAGCAAAATGTTTGTCTACCAAAATTTGGATGTACTAGAAAGTTTTGTAGAATCTCTCAGCATTTCATATCAAACCAACACAGGAAACTGTAACATTTTTCTTTTGCAAATGAAACTAGAACTAGACCTCATACCTGCTAAGAGCCACATTTGAATGGTGAGGGTGAGCATATGCAAATCCCTTACTGGGATCAGAAAGTTAATTGCTACATGCTCGAATTATTTGCTTTCAGCCGCTTTAAATACGTCATCCATCAAAGATAAATTGCAGTATTTAAATTGCTTTCTGTCTGTTGTTTTTCAAGGTAAGAAAAAAACCAAATCAGTCTTCAAAGTTAGTTACAAAGTAAGTGATATGAAGAATTACTCCAGATTTGCCTTTCACTGATTTTCAGCCTAATTCAGAAGTAGGGCAACTGCTTAAACAGTATACTTGAAAAACTACAGCAATATAACACCTCATCCTGTAATTATTTAGTTAAGTATTTTTTAGGAGTCTTTCTTCCATGGCTTTGTAATTCCATTAGGAAACAATATGCTTCCTGCAGTGGTTCTGTTTGTACTTTATAGCTCAACATAAACATGAACGCAGAATCTGTACTGAGGCTTCCTATGCTTACGGCAATGAATCATATATTTGGCCCACAGAAGTACTCAGATTCAGTAGTTTTCCTTCTCAGATGAATTAATACTCCAGGGTATTTTTCACGCTATTGTTTTATTCCATTTGATTTATTGCACACCTTGCATTTAAATTTATTTAGCATTGAAGTCAAACTGAACTGTAAAATATCAAGATGTGATTCTCATTTTAGTCTGCGGCTATACATGATAGTTCCTTTAAAAATATTTGATATAATTTTACTACCATAAACACAATATTTAATATCATAATAAAATTGTGTTCACATTCAAACAAGAATACAGACTTCACAAAGATGAGTAAACAACTATTTTTTTCAAATCTTGAGACTTCTGCTCATAGTCGATTTTAACATCCAACTGAACATCTTGTATTGTTAAAGCTTTCAATAAAGGAACATCTCTATTGCTCCTAACAGATAATTTGGATGTGCAACTCACTGCTAAGTTTGACAGTTGGATATGAGATCATTCAAAGTTTTTATAATTATTAATAAATGAATAAAAACCCTTCACTGTCACAGGAAGTCCTCCTAAATGCTCTGATCTTCCTGCTGTGTGGCTAGTGCTGAGGTAAGAAAAAACAAAATCCCTCATGGGATGGAAACACCCCTGCCCTTGCCCCAGGAACACACATTTAGTCATACACGGGAACAGCCTCACTTTGTTCTCATCACACTCATGAATTAAGAATGTACAACTTCCTGCCTGGCTGAAAGACATATTAGCCAAGAAAAAGATCTTGTATGTAGAAGTTGAGAGGGGAGACCCACAGCCCTCCAGGTGAGCATCCCACCTCCCAGGTATATGTGTCCTGCTCCCATAGGATGCAGAGTTCATCTGGCAACAATTTTCCTTCTTAAGACTGGTTCTGTCTGCTAGCAGAAAAGTGAAAATCCCCACCTGATTGGCCTCAACCTGCGTTTTCTTCATAGGAAGACTCCTTTACTTTTCCAAATGAAGACTGAGTATGTATTATGTTGTTTATAATTCAGATAGGAGTGAGTAGGAGGAGCTGATGCTAGCAGATACGCTGCACATGGCCAAGACAGCCAACACCCAAATGAATTCAAACTTTAAAAGCTTTCTGTAAGCTCCAGTGAAAATAAAAAAAAAAAAAAATAAAAAAAATCACAACATGCTGAAGATCTCTGTTGTCAAGGTTTTATCTATAAAAGGAGTAGCTCGAAGAGTGGAATATCAGACACCAAACTGTAAGCTAGCAAGGCTTACAAAACACTAGCTAGTGACAAGTACAGACCAAGCTGATCCTCAGCATTGTCTCTTTTCACAACCTCCAAAGATTTTGATTTCATTTTTTAAAAGATACTATGAATAAATTAAATAGAATAATAAAGCCTTTCAGATGATGAACTATTGTTGATGTTATAGAGATACAACACAGTCATATAGAACAGTCTGCATTGAAAGGACAACCCAGAAGCAGGTAGGGACACATGCTGACACTGAAACACTGCAGATTGCTCTGTACATAAACCCACAACTACTGCAAGCTGACCTAGCCTTAGCTTTCCTGGAAGCAATAACGGAAGACATGAATTCACACTTCTGGAGTGCGTCTGTATTTAGCTAGTAAACTACATGTCTCTGTACTCCTGTCTATGCTTGTCTTTTTAACACTTCTGTTTAAGGGGATGATGGCATTTTTCTTGTTTGGAATCATGCTTCAGTTAACTTAAGTGCCTGATTCCTTAATTTCAGTGTCTAAACCTACACAGAAAAACTAAATATAAGCAACTCAGGGGTAATAATGATAATCTGATGACTAAAATGTTAAATGCTCACATAAGCCAAAATTACGCATGTACTCACTATGTTAACAAATAATGGTCTCCGTTAACACTTCTTATAGTTTTATAACTATAAATTATTTATAGCTTTTATAAACATGGAATACTGCATCTTGGAGAAGAAGAGGGCTCAATTACCTATACAATACAAGCCACAGAGCATTTCTGCCTTGTGGTTCTCCAGTCAAAATAGGGTCATTCCCAGAGTTAAGTAAAAAGAGCTGGCAGGAGACTTTGATAGAGGGATGACAGCAACAAAAGGACCCCACAAGGGAAACAGACGAATTCTTTCCACTAGAGAATTACCTACAGAGGTAGGAGATTAGGGAGTTTCTTCAGCTACGCTGTTAGCACAGAAGGTAAGATTTTTCACTGCCAAACCTGTAATTTTAAGATAAGTACTAAATCCCAGTATGTTGTTATATATGGTAGAGTTTATTTTTATTACATTAATTTTTGCATCTTTTTTTCTTTGGAATTATAATCTTTGAAAAATCCAAAGTTCAGATATGCAGGCAAATGTCAACAAATATAAGTATTTTAAAAATAAATTTCTGGAAGCACCAAACTTTATATAATATGTTGTTTTAATAACAAAACTAAGGCAATTATTAGCCTTTTAAAGAGACAGCATGTAAAAAGCATTGTTGCTTTATAGAAAAGCTTAACAAGATTTTGTAGTGAGTACTGGTTTTATTGTATTTTCTTATAACAAATGCTTGAAATAGCTTCCAGAAAACATGCAGCAGATATTTTTTCCCAACAATAGATGACTAACAAAGCACATAAAAACCTCTCATGCTCCTCCTGTGTGTTTGAGCTTCTGCAGTATGACCAAATGACAACAATGAACTGACTTTTCTATAAAAGTAAAGCAGTAGATTCTTTCCAAATGTTACAAATGAATGGATTAAAAGAAGGGAAAGCGTATTAGAACTATAACTGAAAGAAGAATAAACTTGAATAAATTGACTTGATATACTCATACAAAGAATTATATACATTGCTGCTTAAAATTGCATGATACCAAATGTTCATTTTTAAGAAACCATACCACATTAATTGCATTGATAGGTCCTATGGGTGAACTTGATAAATACCCATGAATAATTCAAGTATTAGCAGTATTTTGCTTTGTCACACTAAAACAAAGTAATTCTAATTAGTGGTCTGTGAAGCATATAGAAATCCATGGGATCTATGGGAAAATGACAAAATTAACAAAAGGGAAAGAAGAGGGAACAACAGAGTGGATTATTTGTCTAACCTCTCTAGAAAAGTATAGACTGTGTTATGTCTGAGAGGGAGAGAACAGTAATGGGTATTTTGCAAGCACGTTTGTATGGCATAGAGAAATGGTGAATATTTTTATTCCAGCTTTTAGCTCTTTTATTCCAGCTTTTACCTCTTTTCATTTCAGTAAAATGTCTATCAGCCTTCTTTTTCCACTGCTGATAAAATGCGCAAGTGAGTGCAATACTTTCACATGCCTAATCTTAGAAAGGAAATCTGGAAAAGAAATCATGCCTTCTGTACTAGGAGTTGATTAAAGGCAGTATCTTTTAATCTATTTAATGGATTTAAACACAATACAGAAAACTGTTAATAGTTTAATAGCTATATCAGAAGAGCCACAAATGGCATTGTTCATTATTCAGCCTATACACATAGAATCATAGAATCGTTAAGGTTGGAAAGGACCTTAAGATCATCTAGTTCCAACCCCCCTGCCATGGGCAGGGACACCTTACGCTAAATCATATCACCCAAGGCCTCGTCCAACCTGGCCTTGAACACTGCCAGGGATGGAGCATTCACAACCTCCCTGGGCAACCCATTCCAGTGCCTCACCACCCTAACAGGAAAGAATTTCCTTCTTATATCCAACCTAAACTTCCCCTGTTTAAGTTTAAACCCGTTACCCCTTGTCCTGTCACTACAGTCTCTAATGAAGAGTCCCTCTCCAGCACCCCTATAGGGCCCCCTTCAGATACTGGAAGGCTGCTATGAGCTCTCCACACAGCCTTCTCTTCTCCAGGCTGAACAGCCCCAACTTTCTCAGCCTGTCTTCATACAGGAGGTGCTCCAGTCCCCTGGTCATCCTCGTGGCCCTTCTCTGGACTTGTTCCAACAGTTCCATGTCCTTTTTATGTTGAGGACACCAGAACTGCACACAGTACTGCAGGTGAGGTCTCACAAGAGCGGAGTAGCGGGGCAGGATCACCTCCTTCGACCTGCTGGTCATGCTCCTTTTGATGCAGCCTCTCTGGTTATGCCAAACCAAAACATGTTCATTATCTCTCTAGTCCAGTATGCTAGTTTTGCATGCTGCAAAAACCAGCAGTGTGCCAATAAATGTAGTTTCACAGAATTTCTCCACTGTGTTTAACATACTGTAATATGAATAGCTTGAAAACTTTTTAATATTGACTTGTCAATTAAGCCATTCAATAATTTAAATAACCTTCTTCTGCGGTCCCAAATTTCATTAATCTTCTGAAGACAGGACTACTGACCAAAACAATGAATACAATAGGTTTTAATTTGACTGCATGTGAGAGAAAAGCACTACCTGTTACGATGATGAATCAAAAAGCAAATACAGTCTCCATAGTTTTAAGTGCTGAATGTCAATGAATGTAACTAAAATACAAGTGTGTAGGCTTTAAGTCCTCATCATAAAATGATGTTACAATTCCTCATGTCATGGAATAACATTTTTTCATGGCTGCACATACTCTAAATCAGAAGAACATGGGTAAACATTTTCTTTAGTTCAAATTCTGCCTGAGACTACTTCACTTAAGCCTTTGCAGCACCAGCGAGAAGACCTGTACCTGAAGCCTTGAAGTCTCTGAAACTCAAAGGTCCTGAGAAAGGGTCTTTTAGCTGAAGGTTTTATACTTTCTCAGCAGATGATGTTCATTGTTCATGTTCATTCTAATGCATCACTTCTCTAGTGCAGTTTCTTTCACTGGAAGCTTTATCTTGAATTATGAGATGCTCTACTTTCCTACTGTACTCATTGAAGAGCTAAAGCGTCAATTTTCTGCAAATCATTTTTCTTCCTTTTCCTGATGCCTCTCTTATATAAAGATCTTATAACGATGCGATCAACAGGATATTTGCAATAATTGAACACAGCAAAATTTAACAATAGGCAATTTGAAAGTATGCATTGCTATTACTATAGCACAGTAGATGGTCACCTGGAGAAAAAGAAGGGCTTTTTGTGCGGAAAAGTCCAAGAACAGCAGCAATATTACAGTGGTCAAAAAAGGAAGTACTGAATCAGGGAGATTACTCCACTGACAAAGCAGAAGCTATCACATACCTATACTGACAATTTGTTACAATTCCGAGAGAGTTATAAAAAAAAAAAAAAAAAAAAAAAAATCACTGTCAGATTTTAGATAATTCACAGGAAATAGGATTACTTTGATAGGTAATTTATTCAGAATAAATGAATCACTGAGTTTACTCCTGATGGAGATCTACCAGAGATTCAATTTCATTATTCAAAATCAGAGTTAGGTATGTAAGGAACTTTTCAGTTTGATGCATAAATGAAAAAGATCAGATGAACCAGAAATATTTTGTTATTCTTAAAATTAAATATCACTTTAACTGAAGAATTATTTACTGTGTTAATCTTTTTGTTAGGTTAAAAACCAAAACCAAACAACAATGTATTGTTTTTCCTTGAAAAGTTACTCTGAAAAGTCAATCGCATTTGAAAAACTTGAAACCGACCAAGGGATTAATACAGAAATTACTTTAAAACACTTTTATAATAATGAATTATATTTTACAGACATTTTGAAGACAGAACTTCCAAAACCCATACAACTACAGCTACTTGAGGTACCCCAAGAAGCCCAGAGAAGAATGCTTTCTTTTTAAAATTGTCCAGTGCTTTAAAATTGATGTAGCAAGAGCCTAATTCCAACAAACCCCTTAAACTTTTAACTTTCAAAAGAAGTGTAGAAGAATGTATCACACTTTTACACACTTTAATGGCAGTGAAAGCTGAATCAACAAACAGAACAAGCAATTCCTCAAACTTATGGCTGCTGTAGTCTCAATGGATTTAAGTTTAGGCAGGTCTGTGAATGCTAAGCAGGACAGGAAAAACTGATTATGTCTGAATTTGGTGAATCTTGCCCAGACAGACTACTTATTTAAACAAGAAACAGTATCTGATTTTTAATAAAATTAGGACCATGGTAGTTTCTCTGTGCTCAAAGCTAAGATAACCAAGATGCAAAGATGTATCTGTTTTATCTCTTCCATATTCAGGTGTAGTATGCAAGCCAAACGAGATTTTTAACGTAGCACTGTACACACCAGTCTGATATATGCTGTTCTCCCTCATCAAGCACAAGCTGATGAAAACAAAAAATAATTTTTCTGAATTCCTTAGTGCTCTTAGGTACAGAAACATATCCTTCAGTGTAACAGCCCTCTTGGGGAGCTCTGTACTAGCACAATCTAAATGCAATAAAAATTCTTTTTTATTTTTTTAAGAAGAAATCCTTTCAAATCATGGAAATAAGGAACAAAGACAAAACCCACATACAAAGCTATAACATAAAAACTTTATTATTTCTATTCCATATATAAGCTCCATGCTTTTTTGAGTGGGTTCCAAATTTGCTTAAATGAATTCTCCAGTCCCCAATGTTTTAAAATAATCACTTTTTTAAAACTTTCACTGCGCTAATGTTTGTTTCCATAGAAACAGGACTGAAAGCAGGAGCTGCTGTTAAGAGAATTAGAATTCTTTCCCTACAAATGAAAGACTTAAAAATAAAAATATATTAATAAGACTATTGTCAGAACACATATTTTCTTATTTTACAAAGCCAGAATATGATCTTACATTCACTGGAGTTAACAGGACTATAACTTGTAATTACAATAGAATAAACCTAAATTACTAAGAACATATTACTGAGTTTAAAAAATTGATCAAAAGATTACTCAGTTAAATGGATAATTTTTTAATACATTTTTAAATTAAATTTAGGCGGTGACTGTCAGATGAGGCCATTTTTAGAAATATTACAATGAACAATTGTGAGACAAAAATGTAAAACAATAGACACTAAGGATTATTACTATTTACATAATTTATTTCTATTACTAATGCTTAATTAGTAATAGAGTGAATTACTTCATTAAAACTTGATTTTAAATCTTTTACAGTGAGTCAGATACATTTCTAAGCTTCAGCCAGACAGTAATTGAACCTATGGACATCACACTGGCATAAACCTAAATTTAGGATTAAGAACACACTTATTTTACAGTAATTAAGAGTTCTGCGTTTTTCCTCACCAAGGCCATTCTCTGCATACCCTGTGAACATTTAAACATCCCCAGAAAGAAAACTAATAACTTTAAAAATCATAATTTACCTCCACCAAAATTGTAACTTTAGTCAAAATCTTGAAGAGAAAATCTATCCAAGATAAGCTTGCAGTTAGTAAGGTTCCTGGACTCACAAAACATCTTACTTGCGCAGAGTCCTACTGAGTTAGGAGATTGAGTTATTCAGATTCATTGCTGTACAACTAAATTTTAAATTCTGAAATGACAGACAAATTCAACTTTTCCTCCTTTGTATTAGTACCAACCACTTCACTCTCTGGATCAGCTTCTGCTTTACTGCATGTATATATATTACTCTACAGAAGGGTATCAAAATTGTTAAACCATCTAGAGGACAAGTTACAGAATGGTTCAGGTTGGAAGGGACCAACAGAAGTCATTTAGTCCAACTTCCTGCTGAAGCAGGGTCACCTAGAACACATTGCTCAGGACTGCATACAGACAGATCTTGAATATCTCCAGGGAAGGAGACTCCACAACCACCCTAAGTAACCTATTCCAATGCTGAACCACCCTCACAGTAAACACATTCTTTCTTACATTCAGGTGGAGCTTTTTTGCCACCCTTGAGGAATGAAGCAAAGCTATTGTTGTGACTCTCCTACACAAGATAGTACTTTTTCTAGAGCTGACTACACCTGTCTGTTCTGACAGGCACACAAAATATTTTCATTTTCCAAGTTTAATTCTTTATCTTTTCATCACTCAATTATTTACTCTGCTGTATTCAATCACCTGCCATCCTGCTGCACATGCCTGGTTAAACTCCTCAAGTTGTCCTAAAGCCACCAGTCTAGTTAGATTGAGTAACCTGAATAATGTTGTCATCGTAAATTTTACCATACAAATACTTTTACCATTATTCTGAAAAATGAAATAGGTATTTGCATAATTTCAATCAGAAACCCATCAAAAACCTGATACCAGTTTTACTATTTACTTTGAAACCCATCACTGAGATTGGTGACCCTGTGTGAGATCAAGACTTTGTCATTTTCTCACTCAGATGTCTGGAGATACAAGTCTGGAGAACTCGATATCTGGCCTATGGGTAGGGATAAAGTTTTTCACCCTTCTCTGAGGCTAAAGCTTCTTTATAAAACTCAAAATACACCAATTATTTTCTATTCTTGCAGTTTTTATCATATATAAAAAATAATTCTGATAGAAAATCCTTTTCTGAAAATACCATGGTTGGACTTCACAAATGTGTATGCATTTTTTTCAGGCATTATTTTAACCAAACTACTGTTTATATCTCTTGACTCCATATATTTTGATCAAATCTACAATAAAATGACTGCCAGGCTACTCATTTGTAAATGTCTTCAAAATTATGCAAATATTTTAAATATTTTCATCTGCAGCTTCCATATTTACCAATTGTCCTGGGTTCAGCAGGAGTAGTAATTTTTCTCCTTCTCAGTAGCTGGTGCAGTGCTCTGGTTTTGACTTTCAGCCTGGGAACAACGCTGATAACACTGATGTTTTTAGCTGTTGCTCAGTAATGTTTACTCTGACCAAGGACATTCTGAGTCTCATGCTCTGCCAGGGACTAGGGGAAGCTGGGAGGAAACAGAGAGAGGACACCTGACCCAAACTAGCCAAAGAGGTATTCCATACCACAGCACGTCATGCCCAGTATATAAACTGGGGGCAGTTACCCAGAAGGGCTAGATCACTGCTCGGGTTGGGCTCGGTATTGGTCAGCGGGTGGTGAGCGGTTGTATTCTCTTCCCTTGTTATTGCCGTTATCATTATCATTATTGGTGGTAGCAGTAGTGATTTGTGTTATACCTTAGTTACTGGGCTGCTCTTATCTCAGCCCGTGGGAGTTACATTCTTTTGATACTCCTCCTCATCCCTCAGGAAAGGGGGGGAAGTGGGCGAGCAGCTGCGTGGTTCTGGGTTGCTGGCTGGGCTTAAACCATGACACCAACACAACCATGGGTTTTCCTCTATATTAGAAAATACCTTCCACAAAAACGTTTCTTCCTCCACAATGCACCATGATTCAAGAAAACAGCTAACTTCACAGTATTGTATCTACTTTCCTTTTCTCCCTCTGATTGACCAAAGAAGCCATCCACTACTTGGAAATACCTTTACAGTGGGCAAGTACTTTTTTAAGACTGTTTTATCACTTCAACTATCTAAGCTAGGAATTTGGCTCTTGTCATTTCTACCGTACATATTTTCTCCTGTAATTTATGCCTTAAGAAAACCAAACCTAACAAAAACCCAAGCAAACACTACAGCTAAATTTAAAACTCTGAAGTATTTATATTTGTCCCAAATAATTAAACTTTGCTTGTGAGATCGTAACATTGAAGTGCCATTTATGAACAAACTAAGGATTTAACTTACTTCAACTTTGTTTTAACATGTTATTAAATTCTCCATTGCATGCAATCCCTGCCTAAAGGTTAGTTTAACTGCTTTAGATTTTGGCACTTTTCTTATCATTACTTGGTATGAAATTCCTTGGATATAAATATAGCTATTTCAAGTATCTGATCTAATTTGTTCTGCCTGTAAAGTTGACAGTCAGGTACCACATAACTATATTGATTTTTGTTGAGATTCTACTGTGTTTCAGGAACATCTATTATAGCAAGCCTCTTTCTATAATATTTCATCTAATTGATTGCTTCTTCTAAGTAATCAAATCCGGTAAGCAATTTTAATTCCCCGAATTATATGTAAATGATAACACATTTTCTTGAAAAGTACTGTCCACTGTCACCTTCAATCAGAAATTACTTATGTTTTGAGAGCATTTCAGCTTAAACAAGGAAAACGTTTGGAATACAGTACTGGTAAAAAGTACCATAGACATAAAATTGTTAAAGCTTTGTCATCTGGTGCTAGGCCAATGTTTTAACAGAGGATATAAACTTAAAATCCTGACTCTAATTATGTGGTTGTTGCAGGACAAAAGTGCAGTTTAAAGGAAAGCTTGCAATGAACATGTATATTTTCACAATTGTAGAGTTTATTCATGTATTATGCAAATAAAATATTCCAGCAGCTTAAATTGTACAGTATACCAGTTTCACTGGTGTATTGGTGATTCTCCTCCATGTAATGGACAAGTGACAGGAGAAAATATGACAGCTCTTCTCTCCCCAGGGCAATTATGTTGCAATTCTGCCCAAAACTCTGTAGCTGTACTTTATTTTGATACAACATTTTATTTAGTCATAACTGTATTTTGTAAATCCGTATTTTGTTCTTAGGGCAGTAGTACTCTAATGACAAAGGCTGGGTCACATACCTGTCATTATGGACTTCTGGCAACATTTCTGTTCTCTTTGGAGTCCCCATCAAGTTCATCCTCTGCCTTGGCATCTGTGTTGCTAATTACAGATGATCTCACAATTATGTTTTGTTTGGATTATACATTCCTTTATTTCCACTTCTGTTAGTGTCTTCATTGTAAAACAAAAATAAAGTTGCAAATTACACTATTTCAAAGGCCAAGTTTTCATCTTGTGGAAAGGAGTCTTAACTCCATATTGGAATTTATTAGTTATGCTTGTAATAAGTGCCTCATAGTTTATAACCAGATTGTTAAAATGCTCCATCAGTAAAAGCTTGTTATTTCAAAATGTTATATAAACAGCATCTCAGTCTCAACCACTCATTACTTTGTCACATTTCACCAGCAGCTTCTCTGAACCCTGCGCTACAAGAGGAAATGTCATAACACAGCACAGGCACAGACGCCACTCAATGTCTAACATCTTTGGATGTCGGGAGGTGTGTGACTTCCAAGTGACTTATACCACCACCATTGAACCTACCCTGTTCACACTGGAGGTGAAGAAGCCACAAGTCCCTTGTGTGAACTCAGATCAAATTAATCTTGGCTATTCTACTGTAGCAGAGTTACTGCAGGGTCACGGGTAACATCAATTAGAAAAAAACACAGCCTACCTCTCAGTTTCTACGTGATAGTATACAGCATTCTTTCAGTAGCATTCCTGCTCTGGATTCTCAGACACCCTCATTTGCCATTTTTGTACATAAACAATAATAACGCTCAAGGCTTTGTAGGGTCCAGAAAAGTTACCACTGATGAATAGGAGACAAGTGTAGGATGCTCAAGCTCCAATTTTAGCTTTCTATTAGAAGAACTTTACCACAACATATTCATAGTTCCATACAGTCCTTACCTCCTAGTACACATAAAAGCAGAATAGAGCTGGCTGAAATAATTTCACCCACCCCGATGCTATGGATTTCCTTATTTATGTGTTTCTTTGGCTTCTATTTGCTTCACAGGTAAGCCACTGACACATTCTGTATATGCAGTTTTAAACCTACTTCTCTCATCTTGCCATTTCAGTGATGTTAGTTTTACCATTATTTCATCAGTTGATCATGGAGATTCTGACCACTCCTTCTAACCTATTCATCCACATATTTAACCCAACCATTATTCAGTCTTCTATTTATTTCACAGTTCCACATCTTCATTTAGGTACACAAATTTTATCCTGTCTTTGCCACATAAAACTTACTTTGCCCTTCTCACACCCTCCCTTATGTTCAAATCCCAGACACTTCATTATTTGACACTTTATCACTCATCTCAAATAAGGGCTCCAGACTAGGAAGGAAGCTGTCAACATTGGCACCATGCACACTTCTGATTATTTATAACAAAGCATTTTAAAGCATGTTATCATGTCTGTGTGCTTCCAAAGTCTTCACTGATGTTAATCACGTGGAATCATGTATTAATCAGCAGCGAGATTAATATAAACGAAAGTAAGCAGGCAGCAATTTGAATTTTCATCTTAGCAGACTGCCATCATGCACATTGAATAAAAATAACTTCAGCATTATTTTTCTGAAGGGCTCAATGGCAATATTAATTCTTTCCACCATACCATAAATAACCGTAATAGGAGCACAGTCACGTTTCATGAACAGTGGTATTTTTTCTCCCCTTAGATATACCCAGTAGAATAGCAACATTTTAGATAACTGCACAAAAGAAAGGCGAGTCATATACAGATCATATTTTTTGTTGCTTTTGCAAGACCCACACTCATAGACAAATGCTATATGTTTTCCTATGAATACACAAGAGCAGCACTGGTGAATTTACACAAGCAACATGTTTCAAGACTGCCAACAATGAAGCATCGTTCAAAACTGCACTGAATAAGCCTGTAATGTTACATTATGATGAATCTATTTGACATTCAGCAGTGTGATGCAGTGCATAGTAATTATAATAATGCAGTGTATGGCTATAGCTTATTATATGCATATGGAAGACACCAATATCTTTAGGATGGACATTTAACTCAAGGTAGGAGGAGAGAGAAAATCAGACTCACGAAACGTAAGTCCTCATCTCAAAAGTCTGATGGTATTCTGAGAATCTATGTAATCAATGGATATACTTACACGCGCACACTGTTATAGTAGCAGAGAGATCATCTTGAATTAGAATGTAAGCCTTTACTCATGATTTCTTGGGGTTCTGGGTGGAAACGGGGAATTTTATTTTAATTTAAGAGAAATATCTATTGTCAATATTTCCAATGGATTTAAGGAAAAAAAATTGAACGAACGTTCCCTTTCCTCTCCAACTCAGAGGATGGACTTGTTCTTACAATCAGTTAGATAGAAAGTCTTGTAAGAAATACAGATGGTTTTGGTATAATCTGCTTTACACCACATTGTTTGATTTTCAATTTTTTAATTGTTTGAGATCCAGATTCTTTTTTGTTTACACAATGGAGAAATTAATTTGAAGAATGGGACAGAAAAATTCTTTAGTTTTAACAATGCCACTCGTTTGTTAATATGTTGAACATGTGATCTGAGGATATTATACTTATTCCCCTCCAGACTTTGAGTCATTACAGTATTTTCTTCCCTTCTTGCAACTCTATAGTGCACAGCGCAGTCCCAGTTTATGATGCATTGAACAAAACACAACAAAGAAATAAAGAAGGGGTCAATAGAAGCTGTTAGCTACGAACACGTTTCAGGCAATATACAACACCAGCGGTTGAATATTGACCTCAGGGCATAAACTCTATATCGGCATGCCATGCTACAGCACATGAACACATAGTCATCTTTACAACACAGAGCGGAATTTAAGAGACTCACATAATTGCCTGCGAGAAGGTACAGGAGCACTTCCAAATGCTGTGCCCTGTAAATAAAACACATTTTTTTTTTTTTTTTTTTTTTTTTGAGCAAAGGATGTCAGATTAACAGCAGCAGTAAATGAAAAAAATGACAAGACATGAGAAAGTGAAGGCAGTGAAATGAAATAGAGACTTTAGATAGAGGAGGTTATTATTACTGGAGAACTGCAGTTCCTATTTTCAGATAAACCTAAATTATAGTCCAGAACATTCTATGAGTAATCCACCCATCAGTGGACACAATGAACCAAAAAGGGAGAAGACAGAGAGAAAGAGAGAAGACTGGGAAAAAAAGTATCAGCATAAGACAGGCACGCTCACTCTTGTCAGATATTAGATTTGATGGAAAGGACAATGTACAGAGCATATATTAAAACAAACTCCTTTATGAAAATAAGGCTCAAATTCATCAAGTGTCTTAACTGATACTGTCACTGTTTGAAGGTAAAGTACACTTCAAACAGGTAGGAAAGAGAGCGAGTGCAATGAAGTTTAGTTCTTGCCACTTCCTCCTCATCTTCCCTCTAAAATTCTTTAACAAGCCCTCACTGGGTCAGTTTGATGACAGGTGATAGGAAGCAGCTTTATTAAAACCATGATCAGCATACACAGTGTGCTCTTTCAATACTGTGCTTCATCTTTTGTGCATTATGCCAGCGATTACCACACGTCTCTGAAATACCAACTGTGCATGTAAAGAAAATGTGAATCAAATGCCAAGCAAGACATACCGGTTGGGACCTGTAGGTAAGCCTCTTTTCAATGTGATCCCCTATACCCATTATCCTCTCCCTACCCAAATCACCCCAAACCCAGAAAAACAAATAACAGAAAGAGATAAAGAGAATAACCAGCAAAGAGAAAGTCTACTGTATAAAATTTGAAAAGCAACATTAAAGTATGTTATCTCATTCCGAATCTGTATCATGAATCCGCGCTTCACTTTTTGTGTGCAAGGCTGCATCTTTCTTCCCCATGTAAAAGGACATACTGGTAATTTGGACTGGGTGGTAAAGGATGACTAGTTACAGTACTATTTAGACTGCACTGACTGCCTTTAAAAAAACCCAAACAAATCAAAACAAAACATAATCAAACACCTGAAACTTATGAGACTTAAGTGGAGCTTGGGTTCCTCTGAGGTCATTTTGACTTCCACCATCTTTTTGAATTCAAGGTTGGGAATTGATTTATCAGGCATTCAGAACATACTATGCATTTGTTCTTGAGACCCTTTTCTCTTGCAGATCTTGTGAAATTCTTTTTCTTTACTTAGGAATAGTGAAGCGTATATATGCATATCTGGAAAGCCCCATAAAGAAACCATCATAGAATCATAGAATCGTTAGGGTTGGAAAGGACCTTAAGATCATCAAGTTCCAACCCCCCTGCCATGGGCAGGGACACCTCACACTAAACCATATCACCCAAGGCCTCGTCCAACCTGGTCTTGAACACTGCCAGGGATGGAGCATTTCCAACCTCCCTGGGCAACCTATTCCATCTTTACACCACTGCTCCCATACAACTTTATTTAAGGAAAATCAGCATAATTAGGATTATTCATCACTTCAGATGCCATGGCTGTGCCACTGAGACTACAGCTTGCAATGCTGGGTAGCTCTGCAGAAGCCATTTGTTTCACGACACCCCAAGCTTCTCACCTTGAGACTAACTCCTCCCTGCAACTATAGTTATAGTTAGAGGTCACAGTCACTGCAACAAGTAGCCAAGGGGTCAAGCTGGGGTTGACTTTTGTTAAGGCAGCAAAAAACCCACTAGCTGGCTCCCTTGTTTCCAAGGTTGCATACATTGCCAGGAAAAGGCAGTAAGCTCTCTTATTTACCACGAACACAGTGCAAGAAAGCAGTGTACTCAAGGCCCTTTCTTCCAAGGCCCTGCAAGCGCACTGTCCACTAACCCCACACTTATTTGTGCAGGTATTTCAGTACTGCCAAAGCCCACCTTCATCTCCAGATAATTTCTCAAAGTACCCAAAGGATAAGTTGGTTTGTGTACCAAATCTAACCATACATTTTGGCAATTAAACCAGCTCTTCACTGACTACTAAGGCTTTACCACCTCCTTTCAGTGCTCTCAAGTCTTTTGGAAACAAAACAGTTATTTGAAATACTAGGAGCACACATAATCATATACAGCAAATCTAGAAGTACTGAAGACCACATATTGCACAAGGACAATCCTACAGCCTCCCCATTCTGCCAACTTTATGCTATTCTGCTTTGCTTAAAGGCAGCTTTCTAGAAAGAACTGAGGTACACAGTGGTATCTTTTATTAAGGTACCTCCTAAAAGTAGGTTTTCAGCTCATCATTTAAAGACACTGAAATGACTTGTGAAGTCAGACATAAAACAAAAAAAAATCACAAGTCAATTAGTCTGACAATGGCTAGCTGGATGTGTAGCAGCTACATTCACACCCCGCTCCACAGAATGAAAAAGAACACATTCAAAACATTTAAACAGCCTCAACATACACAAATCCATCAACTATAGAACTGGGAATACAGTTATTCATTGACAATTACAATTATCACTAATACATCAATTAAGTAATGTATTTGTAATGATATAATGCTCCTTTGAAAAACAAGGTGCCAATGAATTTGACTGCATTAATTACTTATGATTTCCAGAGTAAATAGCCTTCCAGGGGGGAAAGGATATATGCCTTTATCTTTTAGCCAAATTTCAGACATTCTCTGTGGAAAATCCAGGCTGTGCTGGAACACCAAGTAGTTCCACAGTTTCAATCAAACATGTTTCTCCCCCCACCCCCCATCTTTTCTAGGTGGTATAACACTTAATCCTAAAGTGTTTAGGTTTCCATGATAGCTTCAGTGGTAAATACTATATTAAGTTTTCCAAGTGTGCTGTGATTCCTAGAAGTGTAGAGTGTTACTTCAGGATAAAATATTGATATTAATATTAATAATGCAGAGGGGCACTGTAGATGATGTGTTATCTTGTAGTGACTAAGTTAATGATTTATAAAAGTTAGCACGCTTATCTGAAGCTTTTAAGTGGCTTACCCTCCCCTACCTTTCTGCTGCATAATTTTAACAAAGAGATCACATACCGAATAGCTTCTTTCAAAATACTGCTCCTAGTATACAGCAAAATTTGAATTTGGATTCACCTTTAAACACTGTTGCACACACTAAGTTCACCACAGGACACCGATGAATGTTAAGCATCTCCATACATTTTAAATGTATGCAACCCATTTCCATTTAAAATGTTTTGAAGTTCTTTTAGAGGGGACATAAAACATGCTAACGATGGCATCTTCTAAACCTTTATTATGTGAATGCACAGTGCAAATTCAACATTTCAGGATCATTGTGCAAACATTTTCTTTTTGGTTGATCACTCTGCCTACATCAGGTCAAAACCACTTAAGTTTTTGATGCTAAAATCCCAATAAAGTCCATGCTGTCATAGATGAGAAGCAGGAGAAAAGTTTTCACTATGATTGTATTTTCTATCTTTCCAAATTGTTTCAATCAGTTCCAAAGGACTTTTTGATTTAACACATGTAAATAAATCTCTCTCTGCTAATTCATTTAACATGAAATAAATTTAAAAAAAAAGTATATTTCTGATATTTCTACACAGGTTATGCTTCTAAAGAATACCAAGTCTAATGAGCTCAGTAAGTTACACTTCAGCAGCAGCCAACTCAAGTGGAAAAAAAGTTGCTGTCTGTGATCAGAGACCTTCTGGAGGGAAGGTTTAAAAATGGGCAGTCCCTAAATTTCACCTCTGAATACTCATGTGAGGAGAAAACACCCATCAGTACCTGAAAAGTCAGGGCTCAGCTGTCAAGAAGGAATCCATCAAGATCCAGAAGCCTCTAAACGTGAAACTGTCAGGATGCCTGATTTATAACACCTGCTCTATTCAATCTGAAGTGCTTGCTGGCCTGGGAGGCCACAGCTCATCCTCTAGGACTGAAGTGCTAAACCTGTCAGCATCTTCTGCCTGTAGATGTAAAGCACATTCATTGGAATGGAAAAAAAAAAATAAAAAAAAGAAAAAGTTAGCTAAAGTGCTTTTTGCAGCCATATTCATTCAGCTGCTGAACTAAGCACTAAACAGCTAGTAAACTCATGCTTAGGACAGATTCCTTAGGAGGTATATTCCCTTTAAAAGCAGGGCAAAGACTATTTTTTTCTATACATTCCCGTGCCATGTGATGCAGTGCTACAGTCTCATTTTCTCAGAAGGAAAAAATTAGAGGCTTCTATTTTATCTTTTCTGCATCCAGAGAATATACCCTCAGCATTCCTCATTGTTAATACAGGAACACTTGATTACCCAAGAAATCTCTAAAGTGAATGCGGATTTTAGGCACCAGACAAGCAGATACACTGTTGTTTTGTTTACATTCCTTCAGTCAGTCATTTATTTCTTTTTACTTAGCTTTCAGAAATGCAATCAGAACATTACAAAACTCAGTTATTTTAGAAAATGCTATCAATTTTTAATCTTTTCAAGGTGAAAGTATGACAGTTTCTATCAGATGTCACAGTTAAGTGTTCACTGGAAGATCCAATGAACTCCACAAGGGAATCTGGCATTTAGTTCCCATAGTTATTTCATTTCTTACATCCTCACAATGAACAAAACCAGTTGCTGTCAATTTTTTAAAGTAATGACCACAAATGCCAACCAGCTAAAATATTTATGACTGTATCCATTCTGGGACAACAGCAGCAAGGAAGTCCAAACGAAACGGGTTTATAATGTAATCTATTCAATGAAGCAAAACATTTGAGTATGTATTTGTTTGCTGTTCAAAAGAGGCCTTTCAATAAAAATACTTTAGTAATTACATACATTTCCTACATCTCTCCGAACTCTAAAGTTATGAGTTCACCTGTTATTAACTGCAAAGAGCAACTGAAGTCCTCTGGGGTCACCTTGAGCAGCTTGGAAGTCTGAGTACTGCAATATATGAAACCATCAAATCAATTCAGCTGTACTGAACGCCCTCTCTACAGCATAACTACACAAATATTGCTGTTCTTTTTGTGTCACTTTCTATGACGAATGTCCACAAAGATGTGTATTGACAACAGACCAATCAATGCTAGAAACAAATAAAAGACAGCTCACTACCCAGCAAATGAATGTTTTTCCAATAAATGCCCTCTTTTCTCTTAGAGCACAAAGCCACCTATTACATGGTTAAAAAGCCACTAATTAAAAAAAAAAAAAAGTCAAACACAAAACAACACAAACACACAAGAAACAAAAACCATGCTGCCCACCCCCACGTCTTGATTATGGTTTTTGAAGAGGCTACTTGTACAGGCAATATTTTCCCTAGACAAAACACATAATACTTTGACATGAACTTTGAAGATGAACATATCCCTTTTCCTCTGATAGAAATTGGACTGATACCTCAGAACATTTTGGATCACTCCTGAGAATAAAAAACAGCCTTAAATGACAGACTATACTGAAGTCTTGATTATTGTCGCATAAAAAATGTTCAACTGATCTCAAAAGAGTTCTGAAAGATAATTCCTGATCAATACATGACAGCGTATTACCACTGATATGTTAAGATTTCCCAGAGACAGAAAAAGAACACTACACCACATTTCCCTGTAAAGGCAGAATGTGTTTCTTATATAATCAGAGCAAATATTAAAATGGTAAGATGTAGCATGTTGTCACTCTGGATTCAATAGTGAGTTCAGTAAAAGCTACTTTGGATCTACTTTTCCAACACAATACTACTCTTAAGTAGTTATAAAAAAAAATATTTAGTTCAGTATAATGACACTAGTATGTCACAGTGCCACCATATTCTAAAACATACAGACTTTCATGAAACTTCCTGTCCTTTCCCCAAGGTTTCAGGTTTGGTGTGAGAAACTTAATAACTTATAGAAACTTACTGATCGATGGATTTTACTGTGCACTCTCAATCATCTGAGCAGAAACATCTCAAAAGTCCTTGCACTACTCCAGACCTATATCTAGCTCTCAAGTATGTCCTCCTTACCATGGTATGATCCATGGTCCCCTTGACACAAGTACTGCCTCTTTCAACCGCATTTAGAGAGCGGCTTGGAACGGCTGATTTTACCATGAATCCCTACTCAACTCTTCACCTTGGTACTGATCTCCCACCACTTATTTTTCCATAAATGCCTCAGATGCTTGCTGTAGGTTTCTTCATTTCTGGTCATGTGAACTCATTGATTTTGTTTTTACGATTTCTACTGTTTTGGTGGAAAAACCTCATCTTTGTCACGTAACTTATTTTTGCATGAGCTCATTCAACGGGACTGTGTTAGTTATGCCCTGTTTTCTAGCTGAAATTCATATTCTGCTTTTTAGCTTTCATTCCATTTCTCATTTTAAATAATTTCCATTTAAAATTTAGTGCTGAGACCATTTCAACATATTCAGAAACCACTGATCTTTCAGGCTCATTTCTATAATTTGAAGAAATGATCATTTGATTACAGAGGTGCAGAGTTTGGTACTTTGGAAGAACAATCATCTGAATAAGTATAAATGAAAAATTGTAGTCAAAATAGTAGTATTAAAGAGAAAGACCACAGCTTTAAAGCAGAACAGAAATTCTTTTTTCTTTTAAAAAGATGGGCTTAGACAATATTAAAAAAAACCTCAAGCAAATAACCCCCCCCAACTACTTTTCACCAGGAATTGTTTACAAATTAATCTTATTAAAAGCATTATCCAGCCTTAATGAAAGCCAACATTGTTTTTACAATCCTTCTGACGAAAAATTATCATATGTCTTTTTCCTATATTAGATTTCAGATTGCAATTTATTTTACCTTAAACAAAGAAACTAGAAAAAATACCTTGTTCCTACAGTGACCACAAGACTTTCATAAACTCGAAATATTTTCTTCCTTTTTTTTAATATTTTTTTTCCTTTTTTTTTTTGAAAGCTATGGCAGGCATGAACAAAATCGTTAGAAGGAAATAGCCTCAGGAGCAAATGTGAAATGTGGCTTCATAGTCTACAGATATATTAATATAAGTATGTTCCTCCTCCAAGTATCTTCCAAACTGAAGTTATAGCTCAATAAGGAAGACATATTTCCATCCTAAAGTTATCAGTAAATATTTTACTAGCAGTCTCTTGGCACATTTTTCAACTCTGAATCAACATTTACATGCACTTTTCAGCAATCTGTTTCCACATATAAGTGAAAGATCCTAAAATACAGTTTCACACCACAGTTTGGCTTGCAATCTCATAAGGCCAAACTATAAACACCATGTTAAATCTAGATACAATCAGACAAGGCAGTAACAATTTTTCTGGTTACCTACAGCCCTTATGTGATAGCAACAGAATAATTGTTTCAAATAGATAATACAACTAATGTTGCTGTAGAGCTACTTTACATTTGTTAATTGAATGCCTCCTTACAACTATCAACAACAATCTGCTCAAATTGCTTAGGTAGAAATTATTTACAAATCGTGAATTCTTGCGTGCCTCAACAGTTGAAATACTGTTATTCAATTTAAAAACAAAATTATCTGTAAATATAATAACAAAAATGAAATGGAAAAATATTAACTCATTTGCAGTCATCTCAGTGGAACTACAGATGGTATGTTACATTCATTTCTTAATCACTTTATGACCTGATTCTTTATGATCTCAGGGACTTAAAAGAACTTGAATTTACCTATCCCTGCCTTCAGGCTTGTACAAGTTGTTTTAAAGCCACCCTGCTTAGTTCATTTAAGTCTTTCATGAACTTGTCTTCCAAGTCTCTTGGGCACTATTGCCTATGCCATCTTTCATTTACAGCTTATTAACTGTACTTACTTCAGTAAAAGTGTTCCTATTTTAGGGCTTTGCATTGGAAATTCAGATTGAAACTGCTGGGCAGCTTCAGTACTTAGTCAACTTCCACACCTTCTCTCATCCTTATCACCCCCTCTTCCTGCCTAAAGCTGTCCTGTTACATATGGCAAACATAAAGATCCAATTAAAAACAATAACAAAAAAGGAATTAATTGCATTACACAGCAAGTCAATTTGGCATATATTTTAAGAACAATTAGAAGCCTTCTATGCAATAAATTGTCACATACATTAGAACAGTGTGTCACAGACAAAAAAAAACCCCACCATTTAAATGCACTTAATATTGGGAAAATACTTTTTTCTGATATTACATGTAAAATGAATGTATAAGAAAGATGGCAAGATACTTTAGCAGGGCCTATTGCAATAGGACAAGGGATAATGGTTTTAAACTAAAAGAGGGGAGATTAAGGTTACATGTGAGAGAGAAATTTTTTACAACAAGGGTGGTCAAATACTGGGACAGGTTTCCCAGAGAAGTGGTGGATGAACCATCCCTGGAGACATTCAGGGCCAGACTTGATGTGGTTCTGAGCAACATGATCTAGTTGAAGATGTCCCTGCTCATTGCAGGGGGGTTGATGCAGGGGGGACCTTTGAAGGTCACTTCCAACCCAAACCATTCTATGATTCTGTAATCATAGAATCAGCACAATTATGTTTGGAAGAGACCTCAGCTGGTCACTTAGCTCCTGCTCCTACACAAAGCAGCTGTCAACAATGAATTCTGAATTAATCACCCCTAAATTAAAAATTTCATAGAGCAAAGGGCAGAGACCATGGGGTGATTACATTTAGATGAGAATATAACACTGCAATAAATGTTTGCATGCAGATTAACTGAATGTCTAAGGATTCACACTGCAATATAATTTAGAGTCGGAACCTAATGCTGAAGCACATGTTTACTGCTACCTTTTCAGCTCATATTTACACTAAAGCTCATTTAATTCTAAAAAAAAAACCCTTCTATGCTTTTATAAAAACAGTATTCATGCCAAAAAGAGGTAAATGACAATGAAAAACAAATGCGTGAAATTTGGACTTTTCTTATTATTGCAAACTGCAAGTCTATTCACATGCTTAGAAACCGCAAACCTGCAACATTCGCTTTGCCACCTTAAATAAATACTTTCACAGTTCTGCGTGCTATTTCCTGTGATGGTCTCTGAAATATCCCAGAAAAAAAAAACAAAAACAAACCATCAAAAAAACCCCTCATTTTGTTATTTTTAAGGGGCTAATATGATTGTACAAATCACCTTGAATGTGATTACTACTGCAGTAGTACATTACATACTTGATGTGAGTATATTAAAGGTCTGACCAAAAGTCACTGGAAATCTTTCACATCCAAAAGAGCTTTCTTCTTGTGCCAGCTCAAATACAGTAAGGAGCTTTACGTATACATATATATGTATTTATTTTATATATATATATATTAGTTGCCCACATGAAGTCAGACATAGTCCTTGAGCTGTATGACAACATTTAAAAAAACCTCTTGTTTATCTGAGTTCATTTTGATTTTATCTGTCACAACATAAGTAGGTAACACAGATAATATGACAAAACAAATATCATCAATTAGTAAACTAATTTGATTGCTGAATCATGAAAATTAGGATTATAGTTGAAAAATGCATATCTATATAAAAAAATAAGTCACATGATTTTATACAAGAAAAGGTGACTGACTGGCAAGGAAGAAAATGAATGGTTATTAGAAGATAAAAAATCTCAGTCAGCATGACAGCCACTGTCATTGGATCAATGCCTGACGGCCTTTGCAAAATGGTATGAGTACTCCTGGACCTAACTGGTAAATGCTCACATTACAACAAAACACTACTGCAGGGGCATGGGGATAAGGTAGACAGAGAGGGAGAAAACTTTATTGTTATTACTTGATATGAAAAATAAAAATCGATTGGACACACGCTCTCCTCTTTAAGCCCAAGAGCTGAAGCAAACTGCTATTTGAGAATGATTTTGCTGCTGAGAAATACATTAATTTGTATCACCTTTAAACAGAAGACTTCTATTTTTCAGGCTGTTGATTCAACTTTGTTTGAAAAACAAATTAAAATATAAATGAAACACATACCATAGAAGAAAAGGGACATGTTTCTGTATACAGCTCATTTTGTTTTACAGGCTATGTGACAAGCTCTCAGGTTTTAACTTCAAATCAGCTGGTAGGAAATGTCTTAATTTCTCAGCTTCTGAAGACAGTTATCTTTCCTGTCTACTCTTTTCCCTTAAAAAGATTAGAGCGTCTTGCCAACTGAACTTTAAAAATAGTAATAATAATTAAAAAAAAAAACACAACACCCCCCTCAATGACAACAAATTAAAAAAAAAACAAAACAAAACCAACAAAATAAAACACTCCCTCCCCCTCCTCCCCCCCCAACAACAAACCAACCAACCAAAAAAACCCTTAACCCAGCAGGCAATTTAAAACCACAACATTTTTTTAATGATTCCCATATGTAAACCATAGTCTGACTGATGTGTTCATGCTTTGATCCACTTTTTCCAGCATCTGAGCTTTTGAATCGATACAATATCATTCTTTTTTTAAGTAGATGGTAAATTGTGGAAGCTTGCTATTAGATCTAGTTTTGCTAACTGTTTAATGTCTTCGTTTTCATTTAGTTTATATATATATTAATAATCATATATATAAAAGTTAATTTGACTTATGCTCACCTGAACATGTCCAGGTGGAAAACAGCGATGTTTGGTGTCCATTAGCGGGCGGTATTGGGACCAGTACTGTTCAGTATCTTCATCAATTATTTAGACAGTGGGATTGAGTGCACCCTCAGCACATTTTACAGACAACACTGAGCTCAGTGGTGCAGCCGAAATGCCTGAGGGACAGGATGCCAACCAGAGGGACCTGGACAAGCTTGAGAAGTGCGCCCATGTGAACCTCATGGGGTTCAACAAGGCCAAGTGCAAGACCCTGGGTTGGGGGAAACTGTGGCATCAACACAGGCCAGGGATAAAGAGATTGAGAGTAGCCCTGACAGGAGGGACTTTGGGGTACTGATGAATGAAAAGCTGGACATGAGCCAGCAACAGTGTTTGCAGCCCAGAAAGCCAACCATGTCCTGTACTGCATCAAAAGAAGCATGGCCATCAGGTCAAGGGACATGATTCTGCCCCTTTAGTGTGCTCTGGAGAGACCCCACCTGGAGTACTCTGTTCAGCTCTGGAGTCCTCAGCACATGGACATGTTGGAGCATGTCCAGAAGAGGGCTACAGAAATGATCAGAGGGATGGAACACATCTCCTGTGAGGAAAGACAGAGGGAGTTGTGGTTGGTCAGCCTGGGGAAGACTTCAGGGAGACCTTATTGCAGCCTTTCAATACTTAAAGGGGGCTGGTAAGAAAGATGGCTATAACTTTTTAGCAAGGCCTGTTGTGATAGGACAAAAGATAATGGTTTTAAACTAGATGAGGATATATTCAAACTAGATAAAAAAAAAAAAAAAAGAAAAATCATGTGAGAGTGGTGAAATACTGGAACAGTTTGCCCAGAGAGGTGGTGGATGCCCCATCCCTGGAAACATTCAAGCTCAGGTTGGGCAGGCCTCTGAACAACCTGATCTAGTTGAAGATGTCCCTGCTTGGAGATTGCTCTAGATGGCCTATAAAGGTCTTTTCTAAACCAAACTACTCTATGAGTTTATCATTCTATATAATCCAGGGATAGCCATCATCTTTTTACAGAAGGCTTTTAGCACAGTTATTTAATAGTTTCTTTTGCTGTTTAAGGAGTTAATTGCAGAAAACCCAGCACAACCTTTTATGTGGCTCCAGGGAATTACTCTGTGTGGTGGTATTACTACCTGACTATTTCTGTTGCTACTTGATTTACTTTCTTAGTTGGTGAGGGGTGACACACTTTCCAGAAACATTCTCTCTAGTCCATTTAGTCCCGTCCCTTCCTCAAAATTCTCCTAGAAATAATCAGTTGAACATCATTATTTTTTCCAACCTCTTATGCCAAAGTGCTTTCAAAACAAGTGAATGCCTTATAACTACATTAAAGCATTCTGAATGCAGCTCAGTCCCTTGCCTTTGTTCCTTGTTAGATGCCCTGACATCATGTTAATGCATATTTCCCTAAGAATACAATGCCTCATGCCTCATACAAAGGGTATGTGGCATAACAAAACCTAACTTGGCTCCAAACATTTCTTCCCTCCCACACTCTGCAACTGAACTAATACTCTTATGCAGTCCCAATATAGAAAAGTCTTTTTACCACTTCATGCATTAAAATTCATTATTATAATTAGATTTACTGGTAGTGCATATGCTATAATAAATTCTAACCTTCTACTGAATGGACAGTAGGCTATGAAGAAAAAAGTAGGTATTTTACTAAGCAGTACATCAATAAGATGTAAAAGAAGAGAAAACCTGGTGGGGAAGGGAAGGGAGATAAAAAGTTGGTGGACTACATATCGACTTTATTTGAGTCGATAACAAAGTCAAAGTCAAGAACACTTCAGCTACAGAATATGGATGATGCCAGTAGCTATGTGGAAATTGCTTCTAATAAACACAGGTTCAAACATGAATAAAAATAAGGCAGGTGACGTTTGTACTTTGAACACTGAACTGCTGAATACAGTTTGGTTTAGGTTTGAGAACCTTTGAAATTCTCATTTGACTAGAGCCAACTCACAGAAACATCTTACAACAGCTGTGTGTTTGTCTGGAGATACATTCAAGCTGTGTTTGGTCTTCTAATTGAAACTTCATAACATACCAGATCAGAGTTACAACTCTACTACAAAACAGATGAAATTAGATATGAAAAAAAGAACAACTAGTAGAAAGGAAGTTATTAAACACAACAGAAGTCAAACAAGGCAAGATATTACAAGGGGTCTTTTGGTGAGAGGAGTCTTAGTTACACACATCCATACGTATGGGATTTGATACTTTACCAAAGTTTTCTGAAGCAGCACAAAAGTGACAGTAGCATCTGTTTGTTTTCTGTATCACTGATAAGAGTCACCTTGACTTTTCTTTATTATTTTAAGGTGGTTTATTTTTCTTTTTTTTACATTGAAGGAGCTATTACCAAAAGCATGAAGTATACATGCAGCAGCTTGTCTGGCAGTTAAGGGCATATTTTTCCTGTCTCTGAAATTAACAAACATTTAAGTTGACATTTAAAGGGAAATCAAAGAAAAACCCCAATTCCTTCAACTCTGAATATGCTCTATGCATTAGAGCTAAGAAGTTTCTCATTACAGTACCAACTGGGTATTTGTCAACCCATCAAAGAACTTGTACCTATAAGAATTTCTTATCATAGTACTCATTAAAACAAGTGCTTAATTATAAACAAGTGTTAAATTATAAACAAACACACAAAAAAAAAACCTACAAGAGCTATTTTAAAAGCTGCCAAGCCATGATTAATAATTAATATCACATTTATAAATCAAATCCTCATTTACAGATCATCCACGGCCCAAATGATATACCTCCAAATAGAGATCCCATCTTTACAGAACTGGTTTGTTTGTTTGCTTTTTTTAAGTTAAACCCATAGGATCTAAATGGTTTATTTTACTACCCACTAAGAAACTTACTTTAGAATGAATGCTTATTACTAATTTTGTGGCACCCAACACTCAGTATTTTGACACCTAACATCATAATTAGTTCACAGCAAGAAGAGGCATATGTCTAACTGTACTTTGAGCAACTTACAATGTTTGTGAAAGAATGAAACTACTCAATGTGGCTTATGTACCCAAACCTACAAAACAGGAGTATTTTTTTTTCCTCCAGCAGAGTATGTAGTGCCTGCTCACACTTGCCATTATGTCATAGTCAGTGGTGGTTTAAGCCCCGCGGATAACTCAGAACCACGCAGCCACTTGCTCACTGCCCTCCCTCCCAGAGGGATGGGGAGGAGTATCAAAAGAATGTAACTCCCACGGGCTGGGATAAGAGCAGTCCAGTAACTAAGGTATAACACAAATCACTACTGCTACCACCAATAATAATAATGATAAAGGAAATAACAAGGGAAGAGAATACAACCGCTCACCACCCGCTGACCGATAAGCAGCCTGACCCAAGTAGTGATCTAGCCCTTCCGGGTAACTGCCCCCAGTTTATATACTGGCCATGACGTGCTGTGGTATGGAATACCCCTTTGGCTAGTTTGGGTCAGGTGTCCTGTCTCTGCTTCCTCCTGCCTTCCCCTCCTCCCTGGCAGAGCATGAGGCTCAGAATGTCCTTGGTCAGAGTAAACATTACTGAGCAACAACTAAAAACATCAGTGTTATGCTGTTCCCAGGCTGAAAATCAAAACCAGAGCACTGCACCAGCTACTAAGAAGGAGAAAAATGACTGCTACTGCTGAACCCAGGACATTCAGACATATAGCAGGGAAATATTTCAGACTATCATTGTTTTGAGAAGCTCTGTAACTTTTTTTTCAGAAAGTCAAAAAAAGCCTATCAGAGAAAAGGCATAGAATGAACGGTGAAGAGATAACACCTGTCAAGAAACCATAGTTACTATTAAGCAAGCCTTCTCTCCCCTTCACATGGTACCTAAAGTCACAGAAGGAAGGGTGGATAGGAAAGCTATCTAAAATGCAGGGGTAGGGCAGGAGGAAGCAATGAGGTTTGAAACTGTTATTAATTTTCAAAGCCTGCTAACCCTCCAAGGTTTCAAAATCTTCATGAAATCCACATCAGGTAGAGATGGAAAAACAAAAACAAAACCAAACCAACTTTTGCATAACAAGCTCTACCTTTCAAAGCTCAAGAAGGGAATAAGGTGTTTAAAGTACGAAAATCCTCTAGTTTGCAACAAGTCAGTAGAGCTCCATCCTACTGTGAGCAGATGCAAAGAAGCGCTTAAAGGAAACCCTAAATTTCCCAGAAAATAAATGTTATATTTCACATGTGGGCATAATGCCATAAGCCCCAACAAATATTCACTGCAGGAACCAAAGGAAAAAGTACAAGACACGTCAAAGAAAGACAAGTTCAAAGGTTCAGAGATCAGCAAACACACACATCACCCACCCAATATATAAGCATCAATATACTTGCAATTGGAGAGGAGATCAAGCCAGCTGGAAACAGTCTGAAAAGGAAAATCACATGAGCTTGTTGACCCTGCAGCAACCGATACACTCAAAATAGAAATAAAGAATGAGAACTGAAGGGCTAGCTCAGAATTTCACCAATTTCCTGTTTTCTTGTGCTTTACTGACATGAATGAGGCCACCAAGGTCTTGCTTGTGCTCCCAGAGAGATGCTGGTTTGTGCCCAGGGCCACAGAGGTGGAGGGTTAATATACTGACTTACAGCACTGGCTCACCACTTTTACACAAACCTTCCCATGTCTCACTTGAATAGCTTTGTGTCTAGCTGAGCTACTGCTAGTTAAAATGTGCCAAAACCAATTACTGAATAAAGATGCTGCTATAGCAACGGCATCTAATTTTCCAATTAGTAATAATTGCTGAAACACCTGCCATAAAACAAAAATACATTTGGACTGGGTGGTCTGTGAAACAAACTTTGCTTTAAAGAGGTTTTTTTTTTATTGACCTTCATCATGATAATGAAAGAGAAGAAAGTGCCAGTTCTCTTTTTCCTGCTATCAACTGTAATACAAATAAAGCATTATTTGTTTTTAAAGGAGTCCAAAGAATGTGTCCTAATGTCTTAAACTAATTAACCAAGCTGTGATTAGAGATTCCCAGGCAAGAAAAATTCCAGATGGCAGTCAGTTTACAGTGAAGAGCGGTGCAATGAACGCAATATTGAAATACCATGTGTAAGATGCAAATGCTCTGATTCACAGAGGAAAAGACGAAGTGTATACTAGTGCTACAGTAAATAGTTGCGTGATCAGGCAAGATATAACCAACTGTATTCACCCTATACATATTTTAAGCCGTGAATATATATTTTTACATGCAATTTTAAGTACAGCTGCACTATCCAGTTCCAGTCACAAACGGAAATGGGACTCTAGCTTTGTGTTGCACCTAGAACATATTTTGCAACCTCTCATAGACACTATAAGCAGGCAAAGGTTGAATGTATCTGAATTCACTAAGCTGATGATGTTTCCCACTCTTAAATGGTAACAGTGGATAAGAGTGTAAGTTCCTCGTGGTCTTAAAATACTTAAATATTCTGTCTTTCAAACATTCGCCTTGCTCGCCCATGTAGCAGGGATTATACGGTTTTCCAGTACTTCTCAAATATTATTTTGAAAATAATACCTTGTTTTCCCCACTTTCTGATAGGATCCATCTAATTACATAGACTTATCTGTGACTGCTGCTTGAAGTACTCCTTCAGATACACTGAGTTTAGACTAATGTGTGAAATGTGATGGAAACGCATAGTCAGAATACACTGATGTTTGTAAATAATTTTTCAAACACACAGTATGTATGGGCAACATGCAATCCTTGAGGGGAAAAAAAAGATGAGTAAAGTGGGGAACGTCCATTATTTCCTCTACAGTTAACTGTGTCCCAACTTTTGCGTTTTTTTTGCAGAACCCAGGGCTACTCTACTATCAAGCTCTTAGAGGTTTCAAAGAGGGAGAAGAAAGTGTGTTATTTTCCCCTCAGTAGTGAAGTGATCGATCATACAATGGCAGAGCATTTCACAGGGGTCAGCAATTCAGACTGTAAAAGACCTGCCATACATTAGTTCCCTGCTTGTAAGAGCCTAAAATCACACATAAGGACTCCCATTTAAGCCTCTTCAGAGATCCTAAATGGAGTGAACATAAGCAGTTAATCAGAAAGACAGGTTTCACAACAAATGTAATAAATTCCCAAATGGTCAAGACCAGCAGTGCTTCTTGAAACAGAAGCAGTAGTAACTGCAGCAAACAGATGTTGTTGTTTCACAAAGGTAAGTTTTAACAAACACTTTAAGACAAGGCTCAAAAATAACATTTCTATATCAGAACAGAGTTTTGACTTGTTTTTTTTGTTTTTTTTTTTTTTAATTTAAACAGGAAAGTAGTAGAACAGTGGTATAGACAAATTTACACTTTTAGTGATGTATACTGCTCACCGCATCTACACTTGTCAACTGGTTATACCATCTGCTGGGACCACCAGAAACAATATGTAGACTTTTTCTCCTTTTCCAGGGGGTGGTGTGTGTATACTTATGAAAAATAAGCTGCTTAAATTTTTTAAAAAATATAGAATAATTTAGCACTTTAAATTCAAATATTTGACATGGAATAAACAGTTGTTACTACAGAAGTCAGTCAAGTGCAAGAAAAACTAATGGTGTTTCAATACTCTGTTTTTGCAAATGACCTAATTAACTTTTTACAAAAAAAAGTGCCCTCTAACTAACATCCTAGTATATTGCACTTCAGAGTTTCAGTAAGGTGCTAATTTCAATAATTTATATAAAATTACAGTCCTTGCCCAGTTATTATTCCTGAACTCCAAAGGGACATCTCTAGATAGCGGGACTTATCTAAAAATTACTATTTCATTAAGCAATTCACTTTCACTTCACCTTTGAAAGGTGATGTCACACTGACAAATATGATTTGAGAGAACAAAGTTTGTGATAAAGGCTCTTGCAGCATTAATTACAGCCACACTGTGAATGCTTAAAAATAAGATATGCTTCTTTTATATGCTTAAACAATATTAAGGCTTAAACAATATTATGTCATTCCATCCCAGTGCCATGGAAGCTATCGGAAACTTTACCATATAAATGAATGCAAAACTGTGTCAAGAAAAGCCTTAATGGTTCCATTAAACAGCATGAGTTTTATCTTTTTTTTTGTATTTATTCTGGTTTATTTCAGCCTTTGCAGAACTGGCTTTTCATTCTGAAACCACTTCCTAGGAAGATGGCCTTCCTCCCGTATTTCTAAATCAGGCAGAATGCCAAGTATGCTTGAAATGCAAGGAGAATTCCTTCAACTCAAGTTTGCTGCTAGTTTTTAATATAATTTTATTTATGAGGTTATTTTCAGTCATAAAACACCAAAAATGTTTTCAGAACCTTCACACCAGCACAGGACATCAGCACTTGCTTTTAGGCACTGATAATATCATAGACACTGAAAAAAATAATTCATACTTTGAAAATTAGGTGATTAAGCATATTCTTAATTTTTTTTCCTGGGCTGGACCTAGAGGTAATAGGCTTATCACACTGCACAGGCTGCACACAGCTTTTACATGATGGTGTATGTTTTTAAACAAACCCACAAATCAAGTATAACGTTTATTTCTGGTTCTTTTGAGCATGTTAGTTTTTCAGGGGGAGAATTATGAATTGTGCTCTCTGGAAATGTCCAGACTAGCATGAGAATTAAAGGAGGCAGAAGATAGGCAATTACTTCACAGAAAGACATATCTACAAAGTATCAACGACAGGCTACACTGCAGGGAATGAGCAGAGTTAAGATTTGTATTGTGAATTAAGATTTAATGAATCCCCAGGCAAGTTTTATCAAAGAAACTAAAGGAAAGGGAAAAGAGAAAGACGACTACTAATTAGCTAAATGAAAACACTATGTATGTTAAAAATAAAATCCATGCAAGACAGAGCGACCATCAACATTTAGGTATAGTGCTAGTCTTCAGGAGGTAAAATGCCCTGTTATTTCAACATAATGATGAATTGACTACCATGAAAACTACACTATTTCAAAACCACAGTGGCATATTTCTAATTTGCATTTTCTAACAGTAAGAGATTGTGAAATTTTTTTTTTTTTTTAATTAAAAAAACCACCCCAGCTCTCTGAAAAAAAACAACAATCAAATAAATGGACAAAAATTTCAGTAGAACATCTATCTCTCTTTTTATTTATATTTATCCCAGAGACAGTAATCCAAAATTAGGTGGGCACCATATCACATCCAATATGCAAATATAACTATCCAGCGCAATTATCTAAATAATGGTAAGAGTTCACTGCACAAAGTGATTGCTTCCTTTGATAACTACACTAAAGACCTGTTTTACAGAGAAAATAGAGTTTATGGACTGATGCAGATATATTACAGGCATAAGGTGGTTATCTGGAAAAAACATTTCAATCAGTCTGTTACAGAAGTAGCTCCATTTCCTATTTCCAACTGATGATAATTTTAAAAGTAATTAAGGGTAAATTATTTGTGGAGCTGGGAACATCATAAGTTTGAGGATGTTTTTCAATATTTTTTATTCTATATTAGGCAAACTGACACAAAGAACAGTGGGGAACGTTCTGTACTCAACAAATTGAACTTGTCCATGCAAGACATAACCATAGACCAAATCTCAAGTACCAAAACTGATGGCTAAATATGCAGCTACTAAGGAGAAAAAGCATGATCCAATGTCTTCTGAAGAGCTCACTGAACATTCTGTTTAAGAGAGTCAACATTCTTCTGTGAAAATACAGGACAAAGTTCTCTTTGGGAAGGCGAAGGATTTCAAAAGACTTAATTCCTGTAACTAGGGTCATAGTCAAAGGTGAGGCCAGAGGCATAAGCCTGATGAGATGCATTACACAGGTTGGCCCCATGACTCCATGGAACCTGTTGGAGTGTATCTGACCATGCTCAGGCCAGACACCCTGAAGGAGCCTCTATTCCCCATTCTGTTTCCCAGCAAGAACGAATAAGCTGCAACTTCTGTGATATCCTTGGCACCAGAGAGAATTTAAGGCTGTAGAAACATTTTCAGAAGCAAAGTATTTGTAGTTTTGTGTGGATCGCTCACAAATTATTATGGAAAAGTAGTTTTTTTAAAAGTAGGATTTAAGTGACAGAACAACCAGAATCTTTACTTTTTCCCACTCAGAGTTTAGTTTTTCTTTAGAAATGAGACCCTAAGGGAATAGCTCCCTTTTGCATTAAATGTAAAATTTTAACATTATTGAAGCTAATTTTCTATTGTCTAAATGTGGCATTACAGGATGGTCTCACAAAAACTAAAGTTCCAATAACTAGAGAATAGCAAAGAACTGAAAACTCTTATCTACAAACAGGATAAAAAAGGAGTAGTAAAGCAAGTGACCACCTTCATAATTTCATATAAAACACAAATGCCAGACTACACCTCTTAAATTCTGTATTTTGTTTTTCCTTCATTTGAACTTACTTGAAGCAGCTGAAAAAAAAAAAAGCTCATTTTTCTTTGCTATGAGAACCATGACTCAAAGACCTCAAAATTCCCAGTGAGATATGGCCTAGTAAGATTAAAAAAGAAAGAGCCTCATCTCTTCCCGAAAATTACACTATCACAGTAACAAGAATAAATTTATGTTTCTCCTCCATTTGGGATACATATTTACTAGCAAATAAAAAATAATTCTACCCATTCAATTCTAGAAAAATAATTTCTGGGGCAGCCTTGAAAAATCAAGAAACACTTATGCATGAAAAGAGACAGTAAATCATGGTCCTGATCAAAGTAATTTGGCTTTCAGCTTTACCTTCCGCTTTCTCTCTTCTCTTCATTATGTAGCTGCTAGCAGCTGCCCTTTATTCCAATAAACTTCTGGATACACATATATCCTTCCTGCCAGTAAACACGAAGACTCATTAGACGACAAATAAGCTGGAGGAAAATCCAAGCATCTTGAGAGAAATTCTGACCCACTGAAGTTAACAGCAAAACTTCTATTTCTGCATGATCAGTGCATCGTCTCCACACATTTCCCCAGAGAGAAGTGGTCTAATGGTTTCATCTGAAGTCAGAAAATGTGCAAAACTGTCAGATATCAGGTACAAATCTGGGCAGCTGCACAGCTGCTCTCCATTTCCTCATTTGCAACATGCAGATAATAAACCAGGCAAATGTAGACCATCACTGAATAACTAAGCACCACTATTGATTTTTGCTTTATAAAAGACAACAGTACAGATCCCAAGTTAAGAACGTTCTAGCCCAGTGCTAACAAGCAGGAGAACCTGGGAAGAAGAGGATTGTTTACTTTTGTAATTACTGATTTTTAAGGTGTATATATGACTTTATTACCTAAATACTCTTTAAATATGAAGCTTCATAACCAGTTAATAAACCAAATACAAGATCAAATGGACCTTATGCAAATGCCTGTAGCAGACCTGCTTTAAAGGACAAAAATAAATGCTATTAACCAGGCTAAATGTCAGAGATTCCTGGGTGCTTACAGTTAGTTAGAGGAAGACTTTGTTTTAGTAACATATTTGTAACCTAAGAAAGTTCACAGTTAATTGTATACCGGTGAGGAACAATCTCCACAGATTTCTAAATTCTATAAATGTGAAAAACCAAAGATGGCTTCTTTTGTGTACATCCTATTGGGGAGATCTGTGAAGAATAGCTGAACATCCTCCCATATATGTCAAAACCAGAAACTACTCTTTGAGCTTCTCCTAAATGCTAATACAGGTTGGTAGTTAGTAGTTTTCCATCACGACCTCAAACCTGCAAGCTCCATAGAGAAGCTCCCAACTGCTCTGTCCATGTAGTGCAGCCACAAATACCCTCCTCGCCAATATAGCCTATAATCAGTGGTCATGGTTTTGGTTTGTAACCCTCCTGTGGTTCTTTTATTCTTTTTTTTTGTGTGTGTGGTTGTGTTTTGTTTGTTTTTGGTTTTTTTTTTCTTGTTTGTTTGGGTTGTTTTTTTGTTTTGGTTTCGGTTTGATTTGGTTTTGTTAGCAATAAAAAAGATACTTTGTTCTTACATGGTGAAAGGCTGGACATAAGTTTTAAAATATTTAGCAACTCTCTCACAGGATCATTCCAGCCCACCCCACTGACAAGAAGCTGCTGATTAAAGGGCTTGTCCTTGTGCCATTGACCTGAATGATCATGACCAGGTCATGTTGCCTGTATAATTTCTGACAATGTCACCAGACAAGGGATATTCTTCACAGAGTGATACTATTCATGGTATGTCAGCTACTTATCCTTTACCTACACGATGTTCATTATTTATGTGAGTAGAAGAGTCGAGATGAGAGTGAATTGCTTGTTTCCAGAGACTCCTCCAACTAATTACAAGAAAACACTTAGTAGCTGCCTAAACTGAACTCTTGGTCTTCTCTCTGACAGGACTGCCATTACTCAGAACAGTACAGAATGGGGAAATCCCTGCAGATTACTAAGGCAACTGCTAAAAGGGAAAAAAAAAGAAAAACTGAACTAATCAACAGATAATACTTTTTTTTTTTTTTTTTGCAGAAAAACTAAGGTATGAATCCACACAATTTCTTTTACAGCAGATTATTTCTAAAAAAAATCTGATTAAATTTGTTCCTAGCTCCACCCTGTTCCTGCATCTCACCACTCCCTGTACTACATCATTTAAATCACGTGTGGTTATTGCCACTGTAGCTGAGACAGGATCTGGTAACAAGCATAAGAAAAAAAGCCAGGGACCGTTACCTTTTAGACCAGCTATTTCAGAAGAGAAATCACCATGCTGCTGCATACTGGCAAATGTAAAACACCTTTACTGCAAAACATCAGAAAGGTTGTTACAAACTACCATACTGACCATAAAAAATACCAGCAGCACTGACATGCTATAACTCTCTGTGGCAACCCAAGGATCAACAGTGTTTGCCACCTCATGGACAAACTGTAAAATACACACAGTGTGTATTCATGACTGACAGCATATGGAAGCAGGATTAGAGGCTTTCAGATGAAAATTTGCTCTGTTCAGATGAACAGGATTTGCAGTCATCCACAGCAGTATCGAATATTTACTACAGCTACCTGTACTTGGAACTAGAATTGTCAAATCATCCTATAAATAGAGGAAAGCTGTATCTTCTTAAACGTGCTTATTTGTTTCGAAGGACAAGGTAGAGTTCATAAGAAACCAGAAAAAGAAAAAATATATATAAAACAAGAGACCATTACTTAGCCTTCACAATCAAATATAAATCTAATGTGTGATTTATAGCACAAGTTTACTTGCATACAGCTCAACAAAAGCAAAAGTCTTTGCAGAACTCATTTTCACATACACAACATGACAGTGCATCACAAACCACATTTATCAGGGAAACTAACACATGTGATTATTGACTATCAGGATAGAGTATGTGATGTCAGTTTCGCTCCCTCCTCGCCCACAAAAGTTTAATAGGAACTTTTTATTTCCTTTCAGTCTAACATAATTTGTGATGTGTCAGCCAACTGGTTCCTAATTCCCTGCCCTTGTCCTAAAAAGTTCATGAACCTGACCTGCTGCTTGTCATTCCAGTCACTGTGACTATATAGAAAATATATTTTCAATCTCTTGCTTTTTTTCCTCAATTTGTAACTAGAATGCTTGAAAGACCCATTTCTGAGTTGGTATTTCTGCCATTTGCTATAAAAACAGTGTTAATTTTAAAGGCCAAGCCCAGCCATTTGAATGCTAGTGCTGTTAAACTACTAGATGAAATATGAAGACTCAACCTGAGTAATTAAGATTTCATTATTCAGAAAAGGATTAGATTAATTTGGTTTTAAAACTCAGTACCAATGTAGAAAAAGAATCACCAATATATTCAACAGTTTACCAGAAACCTCACATTTTCAGGGAGATGAACTAGACTGTTTCATTAGTCTCTGCCTTACCAAGGGTACTCTTCTCAAAAACTGAGCAAATGTGTTATTTTTTAACTATTTGATTTCTATAAAAACTGGAGGATGTCAGAGACTGAAGTCCAGTTGGATTAGATGGAATAAAAATATCCAATTTAGAGTGCAAAATGTCTGCCCATAATGCATGTTAAAAACTTAAACCAGTCTCAAATTAATAAAACTTAACCCAAATCTTAAATAACAGCTCTGCAGATCTTTTCACCTTAATTCAGTATTTTGGCAGTTCATTGTACTTGGTTATATGAATCTCTATAGCCAGTTTCAGCAGTTTGGAGATGGCTCGTGTGCCAAACGTCTGACTCTCCAAGAGACTGCAACTGTGGTTTCAGCTCTTTCTCAGACTAAGACATGTGAAAGTTGGACTTTCAGAATGTAGACAATTGTTCTTTTCATCCTTATTTTACTCATTTAAGGCCACCTTATTCATACTGATACAGAAACTCCCATAGAAACTCCAGTTCTGAGCAGAGCCAAACTAATGGTTATTAATCCTACTTTTTTTAATTATTTTCCCATGTGCCTTTAGATAGCCTATTAAACAGCTTATTAAAAGACAAAATTAAACCAGGGTAGATTTATGTAAATTAGTGCTGTTTCTGAGGACTTTCTCCTGAGAAGAGCATCCACCAGGACAGCTGGCTTTTGTGCCAATTGTATGTATGTTTTCACTATGGCTGCAGTTTATTATGCAGAACACTTAACTGTTAAATTACTAAAACTTTAAAAGGTAACAAAACACACCAGTGCAATTACAATGACCAGCAGAAATCTCTCAAATTCCATGTCCATATCATAATGGAAATAAAGAAGACACTTTAGCTGAAGCTCAGCTATGGACACATTTCTTAAAGCTGTCATTCCTGCCTCTATACCAATACTTATCATAAACTACCCATCTATACATCCCATGGTTTTCTGCAACTTACATGTCACCAGTATTAATTGCTTTAATCTTTTTGTCTTCAAATCTACCTCTCAGTTCTTGGGAGTGCTGAGAATTCCCTCATGCAAAGCTCCACATACCTTACCCAGACTTAACATGCTCCTCCACCTCACCAGAAGAGCTGTGATGGCAAACTTCTCCTCACCCCTGATAAAAGCTTTCTTAGATCTTGTTCTTCTGTTCTCTCTACTGCAAATCCTGTAACTGATCTGATTTCTCTCCCTCTCCTTTCTTCAATTTTTCTACCAATTTCCTTGCTAAACATTTCAGATTCTCTGACATTTATTTGATACTCCACACACTGAACCCCAGAAGCTTTCTGCATTGTAGAGTCAGTGCAAAGCATCTGAAAAGTTGTGCTGGATACTTACCTAGGGATACAGAGATGGGATGGCTACTCTTGTAAAAAGGCCTCTGCCAAGTCAGAGAGGAATACCCCCCTTTCTCAGGAAAATTCTTGGAAATATTGCTGCCTTTGTCATGAGTAATGGTGCTTTTCCTCCTGAAACTGGCTAGCTTATGACAATGAAACTTGAGAAATATCATAGAGCAGACATCACATTGCTGCATGTTCCTGCAGCACTAATGATTATAGTTTATTCTCCAGAACTACTAATTAACTTTTTTTTTTTAATTTATTTTTCTCCAACTGAAAGTGACAGCCGGGAAAAATATCTTGATAAAAAGCAGCATAATCGAAACAAATTAATCTGGACACCAGCTCTTCCAAATGAGCTGCAGCACATTAGCAAAAATAAAAAAAAAACAAAAACAGAAGCTCACCATCATAAGCCATCAGCCTGGATTGGAAATAGCAAGAAATAAGTGTTCTCCAATCCCATTTTGCAAAGAAATCTACATCAAAAGCTTTCTCATTGCACTGAGGAAAACCAGAAATACCAGGACTGAAGTACATGCTTGCTTTCTAAAACTCTCTGACACACTCTGCAGGTCACAAGGCATCATGTCATCATGTTACATTCTCAGTGGAAGGTGGAAAGTTTATGAGGACCTACAGAGCGGAAAATAGACTGTAAAGCCTCTTGGAGAGGGGAACAGAAAAATACAACAACAATAATAATGTAAAAAGCAGGTACAGCAGGTACAACGCATGGGTTTGTTCCTCAAAGATCAAATATCCTGCTTTCACAGGAGTTCTAAGAGTTTACTTAAACATATCACTTTACTGCTAGATTTGAATAATGTCTTTCTATTCCACAGCCATGTTTCTGTCCTTGGAGAAGCTCTAGGATGGTCACTGAACCAGAGGTGAGGCAAGGGGATCAGTGCAGTGTGGGCACACATGCACTCAGCAGAGTACAAGAAGGTTTGCAAGAAAAAAATAGGAGTGAGAAGGTGATTCTCCAACTGCAAAACATGCTAACACCATCCTGGTGACTCCTGTGAAAATGCTATCATCCAGCCACTGCAACTCACAACGCCTGTGATTACACTTGCAGTGGTCTGCAAAAAGAGCAATTATTTTTACCCCAACAGAGCTTCCTGAATTTCTTCTACCTCTTTCACTGGCTGTACAGTATAGCAAATTGGATAAAGAGTCTTGTTTTGTCAAGTATGCCACTGGTGACCACTCCCCCATGATCAAACTGGCTGGAAAAGAAGGAAACACAAAGTCATACAGCACAAAGATGTACAGCATAATACGATGATACACATGATTTAAAGCTGCAAGTGACAGGTAGAACAAGCAGAGGGACTGAATCAAACTCTAACATGTCTTGAAGATTGCAATGGAAAAGAGAAAACAGCACATTTAACCATATGTGGGGAATGAGGGAACTTGAACCTCATGAAAACCACTACAACATTGAAATTAATTTTAAACATTTTTGTGATATCCACAAAGCCTAGAATAACGTCTCCAAAGTAACTTCCAATGCTAGTTAGCATGCTGGTGGTGCTGCTAGAGTAATTACATGCTTTCACATGTAGATGTGAATTTTAAGACTACAGGCTATACCACTGCTTCTATCTTGAGTTGAAATCTCAACCATGACAACTGACTCCTTGTAATACCTATGAATATTCCTTTTATAGAAATTATGTCCATTTTACATCCCAACAGGAGGAACTCCCAGGAACAGGCGACAAAGAAGTTATTTTCAACTTCTTTAGTAGTAATGGGATAAAAAAACCAAACAGCAAACCAAGGGTTTATTTTACATTTGTAGCTCACCCAGCCCCTGAAAAGTAAGCTATGCTACAAACAGTAGAGCTCATTTAAAGCCCTTAAACTGAATGATCAAGATTTACAAAGATGGGTGGTACCTACTGATTCACTGCTAATGATTTTTATTTCAGAAGTACAAGTTTCAGAATATTCATAACCAATTATAAATGCAATTTATAAACATTTATTTTGGCATGAAATCTTCTAACTGTGAGGATTTCTCTTCCCATAAAAAAATATCATGATAAGACTTGCTAAAAGGTGTCTTCCCCCAGTGATTTCAGTCAAGATACCAGGTAGAAAGACTGGTATAAATAAAGGCAGGTGCAAGGTACCATTATGTCACAGAATTCCTTGTTAAAAAACTTATTTCTATACATATACATCGCCCAGAAATGAAACCTTGGTCATGGTGTATCATTTACAATTTCAGAGATTAGTTTATTGTGGGAGAATCTTGGAGGCTGGTTAAAAAAAGATTAATATAATGGAAAGCTTGATTCAAGCTTAAATATTGGTATAGTTACAGCTGCATAACACAATCAAGATGAATGACTGGATAAAAAAGGACTGGAGAAAAAAGCAAAAGGGCTTTAGAAGAAGCCAGCCAAACATCAGTTTTGAAATAACAAAGTCTAAACCCTGCTGAATTACTTGAAGGGAGAGTAAATTTATCATTTGTTTGGGGTTTGTTTTAGCCAGTCTTCAGGATTAACTTCTGATGCTAAACTCCTCCAGAGAAGTAAGCAAGCAGTTGATAGCCAAAAGCTACCTTTTACTAAGCAATTATTTACAGAAACCAGACAGGAAATATAATGCAAACAGTACTTCAAGCATCTAAGGTCCTAACACAGAGTTATACACAATGCATCAGTTACTTTTTACAAGAAAAACTATTAGTGTGCATCCAGAGTTTTTTAATCATTATCTTACGCAGCAGCAATGTTGACAAGGCAGAACACAACCCCTCTTTGGAAGCTCTTTCCCAATCTTTAGTCACAATGTCCAATGTCAAATCTCACAGATACTGAGGAAATTTCATGCTTACATGGCTATTCTGGGTTCATAAACACCTTTTACTACCCAGAAAGCACTTTAAACTCCATCATGTCTTTAAAAGCACTAACAAGTAGGCATGGAAAAATCACAACTATAATATCTTGAATAAAGTTTATTTGCACAGAATTTTCAAGTTTAGCAGAAATAGAGACAAAGTTAAGGAGCAATGCTTTCTTTGGCTATTTAATAGTCAAGCAAAGGAATGGGTGTGTGATGTAGCAGTGCCATAGTTACATAAGCATACATTTGAACACACGTCCAATTCAAAACCCCACCCTCTGGGAATCTGTGCCCTAGTTTTCCTGGTAGCCTACAGCACATGCCAAATTTGAAAGGGAAATATTTCCCTAATCAGCTAAATCTGGGTCAAAATGTCAGCCCAGCTTAGGTCCAAGTCATTGCCACACATGATCTCTAGAATGGCCATAATGAATATTTGTGCAGCATGAGGGACTGCCAACATTAATAGTGGGGAACAGTCTCCTGATGACTACCACAAAGTGAAAAATACACATATACACACTTACGTCTTCCTGCGGTATATGTGGATCTGACTGCTCACCTTAGGAAAGCAACCAGCAGCGCAGAAACAATGCACTCGTCTCCATTGCCTCTGTGCACTCTCAAAGGCTGCACGATAGTTCCTGATCCATAAAAGGCACAATACTTCTTGGGATGCAGCTGTTACACAGGAACAGCTTTTGCATTGTAGCTATAGCAAATTAAAGGCACTTAGTTTTAGGCAGTCAACGAAGCTACCTTGACTAAAATATATAATATACGTAATGTTTATGGATAAAATCCTACTTAGAATTAAGGGGCAGACACACACACAAACTCAGCGGTAAGCAGGTGGCTCTCTCACTGACATATACCAAGCCCCTTGCCATCACTTATTAGCAGCTACTAATACTCTGCAAACCAAGATAGCTTTCCTGTTCTCTTGTATTAAAAAAACAAACATTGATATAAAAATAGAATATTATACAAGAAAGCAAGGTCCTTATTCTGCAAACTGCTAAAAAAAAGGTGGTGATTTATTAACTACTGAAATAATTATTGTCATGCAACTATTGTCTTCAGCAAGTTAGACAGGTCAAGAAGTCAGAACTAAAGCCAAGTCTTAAAGCTAGCAGATCCTCTGACTTTAGTAGGCTTATGCCAACTTACACCAGCAGCATGCCTCGCTCTCCATTATGACAATTCCATTCTTTTAAGCCGCTGACGCACAATCTCAGCATTAATTTCAGATAATTTTCTAGTCTGTGGACATTCAATGTGTCTGATTACATGCACATTCATGTATAAATTGTACTATAAAGACACGTTACAGAAACTTAAGATGTCATCTGTTCAAAATCACTTTCCCTTACTTTGCAAATGGTTCCTGTTTTGAAATAATTGGCCCATTAATCAACAGAAAGCATACTTCATACAGTAAAACTGCATTGCTTGATTGTACTGGACTGCATGATTACATAATCTGGAAGTAAGACATTGAAGGCTATGCCCTTTACCTAAACCTGATGTTTTCACACATGATATATATTTTGTTGAAAAATTAAATTTATGGGGGTATATCTCATATTTGAGGCAATCCCCCAGAAGTTCTTGTACTCTGTCTGTGTGTTGAGAGCAAGCAAGCAGCATTCCTTAGCTACAGAGTACTGTTTCAGGGGTTAATAATCAGGGATTGTTTAAATAGAGGGACATCTGGCACACCTTCCCATGGAGACCAAACAAATCATTTCTAATCTCCCTCTACTGTATCAGAGTCTGGGTTTCATCCAGTGTTAATTTGCAATTTTACTGCATATTCCATCATTTCTACAGTACTGTGTAGTAAAACCACCCAGCTTTACATTTATTTCAGTAGAGAGAAAAAAAAAACCACAACCAAAACAAACTGTAACCAGAAGAGCTTTAAACTGGAAAAGACAAAAGAAAGCTTATTTTTCTCACACTCACCTAACACTGTTGGTATTGTTTTTAACAATACATTTGTGGTATCTCACTGAGCTACTGAATTGTGCAAAACCAAGTGTTGAAAAATAAACAGAGCAAAATGTGGCAATACAGAATGTAAAGAACTTGAGATAATAGAAAGGGTGAAATAAAAAATGGTTCTCTTAGAAGTACCAGTTCCATAAAAATTTCAAACCATCAATTTTATGTAGCAACATGAACAAAGCAACTCTACAAGGTAGGCAATTGCTTACTTATCTTTTTACTAAATGCAGAAGAAATGGAATTAAGCAGAAACATTGCTTTTGCACTGCAAACATAAAAGCTTGAAGTTTCATATGTGAAAAGATTTTAAACCCCTTTTCTCTCCCTTATTTTTTAATTGTTCTACTCTTACTTTTCATCTGAATATTTTAATGTAAATGAGAAAGAGGATCTTAGGTCTTCCACCAAGGGGCCCCTGTAAATGGAGATACACAGGTGGAACTGTGACTAGGATAAAATCCATTACATTTTATTTGAAAGATGAAGAGGTATAAAGAAAAAAACGATCCTCTGAGAAGTATATTGCATGGCATGTGTGTCAAGCAGGGTAAGAAATATGACTATATCACCCAGCTGTGCTAGGCAGAGTATCATAAAACAATTTTGAGATTCTATCTCTTTTTTTAATCTGTTAGCATATGTCCTGTTTTTCAGGGAATAACCTAATACAATACAAGTAATTTAGAGGTAATTAACTTTAAAAGCTTTTGAATGGATTATGACTTCCACAAAGAAATCAAGTCATTATCTCTATTCAAATATATTCAGGGACTCTTTCACCATAGAGCAATATTACTGCTATGCATCTTGGGAGGTACACTACATTTTAAAATCTATTTCAGCCCTAGGGCAGTAATTGGAGCATTATAATTGCATCCAAACTAAAATTTGAATTTGTTTTTACAGAGTGAAATTAAAATTGGCGGGGGGAGGTCTATCTAGGATTTCGAGATGTTGGTTTTTAACTGGACTTGTGCAATAGCAGAGAAGCAGGCAGAGGGCTTCCACTGAATCGCTAAGCTGTGGCAATGTCATCAGACAGAAAACAAAATTTCACAGCCTTTCTGAAATGTAAATATTTCTGGTACCAAACCAAACTATAGTTTAAATCATAGAATCATAGATAGTTTAAATCATAGAATCATAGAACCATAGAATCGTTAGGGTTGGAAAGGACCTTAAGATCATCAAGTTCCAACCCCCCTGCCGTAGGCAGGGACACCTCACACTAAACCATGTCACCCAAGGCCTCGTCCAACCAGGCCTTGAACACTGCCAGGGATGGAGCATTCACAACCTCCCTGGGCAATCTATTCCAGTGCCTCACCACCCTAACAGGAAAGAATTTCCTTCTTATATCCAACCTAAACTTCCCCTGTTTTAACCCATTACCCCTTGTCCTATCACTACAGTCTCTAATGAAGAGTCCCTCTCCAGCATCCCTATAGGCCCCCTTCAGATACTGGAAGGCTGCTATGAGGTCTCAGCTCAGCCTTCTCTTCTCCAGGCTGAACAGACCCAACTTTCTCAGCCTGTCTTCATACTGGAGGTGCTCCAGTCCCCTGATCGTCCTCGTGGCCCTCCTCTGGACTTGTTCCAACAGTTCCATGTCCTTTTTATGCTGAGGACACCAGAACTGCACACAATACTCCAGGTGAGGTCTCACAAGAGCAGAGTAGAGGGGCAGGATCACCTCCTTCGACCTCCTGGTCACGCTCCTTTTGATGCAGCCCAGGATACGGTTGGCTTTCTGGGCTGCAAGTGCACACTGAAGCCCGCTCATGTTCATTTTCTCATCAACCAACACCCCCAAGTCCTTCTCCACAGGGCTGCTCTGAATCTCTTCTCTGCCCAACCTGTAGCTGTGCCTGGGATTGCTCCGATCCAGGTGTAGGACCTTGCACTTGGCATGGTTAAACTTCATGAGGTTGGCATCAGCCCACTTCACAAGTGTGTCAAGATCCCTCTGGATGGCATTCCTTCCCTCCAGGGTATCAACTGAACCACACAGCTTGGTGTCATCGGCAAACTCGCTGAGGGGGCACTCAATCCCACTGTCCATGTCAGTGATGAAGATGTTGAACAAGACCGGTCCCAACACCGATCCCTGAGGGACGCCACTCGTTACTGGTCTCCAGAATGGAAGACTGTGTCAGTGAGACTTCTAAACTCAGTTTGTGCGCACATCTCCTCATGCCCATTTCATCAGGATTACAAAGAAGAAATTATGATCATGATAAATATCATGATAACTGAAAAGTTTATGTCTGGCGTAAGTTCGGTTGTAGTCCATAATATACAATAAATACCAATTAATCCAATTATTGAATAATACATTCAGTCAGAAGAAAATGCAGCTGGCCTTTTATCTCCACCCTAACAGGTACAACTACATAATAGTAAACTAATCCAGCCATGGCCCTACCTTCACCTTGAAGAATCCCAAATATTAAGAGTTAGTTATGCAAATATTACTGAACAGAACTCAAGACATTATTCATACTTTAGATTGAGAAGACTGAACAAAAGCTATAATAATGTGATACTAAGATTCCAAAGTGGAAAAGATAAATGACATTTAGTCAGCAACACCACAGCTTCTGTATATTTGATGAAACACATTAGAGAACCCGCCAACATCTGCCAAGGAGGTGATATATTAAGCAGAAAATTGGTCAAGTTAATAATACTAAGGGTTTGTAATTCAACATCAGAAATTTCATTGTTATGGAAAGGAATTTATATATGAATAAATACATACACACATACATCCAAATGGGCCCCTACATTATGCTAGGCCATACTACTGCTTGTCAGGGCAGCTAAAATATACAGTATGGTTTCTATATAATTATCTATAAGAAGGTCAATTTACACCAGAACTATAGCATTTCTATGGACTCAGATATACATCTTATTCACATATTATAAACATTGGGGTGTTTGCAGATAATATTTTTCTGTCTGTGCAATTATACCTCACGTTATTTTTACATGTATATGTATCTACAGACATATGCTACAGTACAAATAGACATATAGGTATTATAAATTAAAATACCTATAGACAAAGGCAGTGTATATTTATGTTTTATTGCTGATTTGCTGTGGGCCAGATTTCATATAGTGTAAACCATTTACTTCTCAAAAAAAATTTCCATCCTAAAATCCTGGCCTACTTAAAAAAGTGACAGGTTATCTTCAAACCTTTAACTGTTATTAATATGATTTCTATATAAGTATAAGCTAATTATACATCATTATGACCTACAAGCTTTTGAGCAGAATCATTTCAGTTCAGATTCTATAACTAGTAATATCTTGGTTAATGGTAAGTTTCAGTAATTTGGGGTCACTATATTCTGAATTGGAGCAGTCAGTGGAAGGAAAAGTCAGTCTGTGGAACAGTAAGACTTCATACATCCTGTCTTGCAGATGTAAAGCCTCAGCGATTCTAGCCACGCTTCAAATTATCTTATGTATCAGACATAGACATATTTAAATACTTTACATTATTGAAAGATGCACTGACATTTAAATTGAATTTTTAAAATAACTATACACACTTGTAAGCAATAACTATTAATTAACTGCATTTCTAAGACTATATAACCTCATCTGGAAAAAAAACAACCAGTTTCCATTTCCTAAGCACCATCAAATAATATTAAATTATATGTCTGTATTATGTCAAGGGAGCTGATTCTCCCTCACTAGTCTGCTCTCATAAGACCCCACCTGAAGTACCACATTCAGCTTTGGGGTCACCAATATAAGAAGGATGTGAACCTGTTGGAGGGAGGCCAGAGGAGGGCCACGAAGATGACCTGAGGCCTCAAACACCTCTCCTATGAAGACAGTCCAAGACAGCTGAGGCTGTTCAGCCTGGAGAAGAGAAGGTTCCAGAGAGAGCTTTGAGCAGCCTTCCAATACCTGAAGGGAGCCTACATGAAATCTGGAGAGGGACTTTTTACAAGAGCATGTAGTGATAAGACAAAGGATAGTGGCTTTAAACTGAAACAGGGCAGATTTAGGTAAGATATTAGGAAGAAATTCTTTGCTATGAGCATGGTGAGACACTGAAATAGGTTTCCCAGAGAAGCTGTGTCTGCTCCATCCCTGGCAGTGTTCAAGGCCAGGTTAGATGGGGCTTTGAGCAATCTGGTCTAGTGGAACGTGTCCCTGCCCATGGCTGGGAAGTTGGAACTATATGACCTTTCAGGTCCCTTCCAAACCAAGCCATCCTATGAGTCTATGATTTCCTCTAATATAACCAGTCTACCAACCAAATCAAAGGAGGCATGAGTTCGATTCATTTACCAACTGGTGTTTACAGTTTCCAATAGAGATGCAAGAGCCCTGTAAAAGACAAACATCAAAATAACTGCAGGAAGGATTTTATTTTCTGGAAAGATACAGATTTTTATTATCTGGAGAATATCCATACATGTGACAGACACCAACCTCAATCTACACCACATGATAGTCATCAAGCTTGGCATTTCATTTGCAATAATGTTACATATACTGGAAAAGACCAAGTGTCAGTCTCTAAATTTGGTTCATGAAGATATCATATAGATTGAGATATAAAAACCCACTGCAATTTTTTTTTAAACAGAAACCTATTTATGTTTAGAAAATTTGAATTTCATGTGAATTACTTTTGGAAGAATAGTAATTTTATTTTGAAATTTTTGTATCCATGATGAAATTTCATACACTACAGAGCCAGAAGAATTAGTGTTATAAATGTAGTAATCAAAACAAATGGGTACTTGCTCTGCAAATTATTCTTTTATTCATAGCTTCCAAGGATTCACAGAAATTTAAACTTGCTGAAAACAATTCATAGTTCTGAATGGTAATTGAACAAATACCTTGCTAATTGTTTCACTCAGGATGGACTCAATGTCCTCTAGAGGATTTTTGAAAAATATAGAGTAAGTGCTTGGAATTTTATTTATTTATTTATTAATCATAGAATCATAGAATAGTTAGGGTTGGAAAGGACCTTAGGATCATCTAGTTCCAACCCCCCTGCTGTGGTAATGCTGCCTTTTGAATATCAGTAGTTTTGGGTTAAACTAAGATGGTAATTTTGTCAGGTATTTCCACAAAAGAGATACACCTCATTGCCACCGCATCTACTGCTGTCTCCAGATCTGCACGCAGGAGTCATTACCATGGACTTTGAGCGCATTGCATACTTTGCAAATGCCCAGTTAGGAAACAAGATAGCCAGACCAGAGCCTAAAGTGTAAGTACTGGGTATGCCTTGCTCATCTTCTTGCATGTCAAAGGGCAACTTTCAAAAAACAAGAAGCATTAAAGCTTAACATTACGACATTGAAATAGATAAAAACAAAGGAAATTTGCTCAGTTTTAAGCCTCTATGCCACAAAAATAGCACAGGAACTTACTGAAAATCAGGTTGTGGCCTTCAGAATTCTGATCTTATCTAAAAACCAGTTTTTCATTAGCACCATATTTACAGGTGTCATTTTTATCATTAAAATACATAAAATAATCCCTGATCAACACTTCTTAGGCCTTAACAATACCAAAGCACTTGAAAATAGAAACGTGTTGCCACAGGCTGGTACACGTAAACTTGTATTTAATTATATTGGAATAATTAAAAATTAATTTTATTTCATTAACACTTCTTTTCTCTACCATCTGCAAATAAACAGGAATACCCAAAACACCACCATGCTTGGACTGTTTTTAGAAGAGAAACTTCTTTGCAAGTGAATGTTCCATCCTTTAAAGACTGTCCATGGTTTCTAATCTAATGTTACAGCAATACTTTTCACATTCCATGAGATCATTTGGAAATTATCTTTAAGGTGCTTTCCAACCCAATCCCTTCTACAATTCTATGATCCCAGCACTACAGGATAAAATGCAACAGAAGCGTGTGTGTGCAGGTAAGATGCATGTTCATGTAGGAGCAGATATTTTGGGATGGCAGCTACGTAAAATAAATAACAAGAATGGAGACAAAAACAAAGCTAACACAGTTAGATTAACTGCTCAGGTGAAATGTGAGCAGTCACAAAATGTTCAGAAACAAAAATTTGTTTCGTTTACAATATAGAAAATACTTCGGTAGAGAGATGCACTTCAGTCCTGTGCAGTCAAACCTTCAACTCAAAATAGTGTAATCTTTACTTAATGAAAACGGCTAATACCACATTACATTGCAGAAATATTTACCTGGCATCTTTTTAGATGAACTATAAAGTTCATTGTTGCTAAAGAACAGAATAATGATGGCATATAAAAGCAATACTGGTTTAAAGAGCAACATTAAGATGAACTTTATGTAATCACTGCCCCTTATGGTATCATATACTGCATATAATTGTAATATGCTTATAGCTGGAGAGATCAATACTTTTAAAGAAATTAAAGTGTTTTCAAGTTTTAGAACCAAAGCATGTGCTTTTTGATTTCCCCAAAGACAGTGTGTTTTAAATATGCTATTTTTAACATCAAATTTCAAAAATTTTGTCACGAAACAGAAAATGTATTTCATATTAAAAAAGGAAATGCTTCAATGCTTTTTTTTTTTCCCTAACTTTAATTTCACTAAGTTTTATGGTATAATTATTTTAAGCAAATTCTTTACATTGTGAAATTCTTATTTTTCAGTAGTACTTAAAGATACTGTTAGCTCTGTGATCTCCCTCCTTCAGTCGTCTTTCTAATGCTTACACCAGTAAGGATCAGTATTAGAGTATTCCAAGTAAGGCCATTATAATGATTTCACAGATTTAATAATATTTTCTCTATTTGTTCTTACCCTGTTCTCTTTTGGAAAAGGGTGGGGGAGGGATTCATACTCTGTCTCAGACTTTTCTCCTCAGTGTCTATGTTCCAAGTCCTTGTACAGTTCACAGAAAGAACCAAGCTGCAAGTTTATGCGATAGGGACAGAAGGTACAGGGATCTTAACGAAATTCAGAACTATCACAGGAAAAGCAGGTGAACATATCTATTTTTCCTAACACTCTGAATGACAAGTGTAAAGTTAATGGCAGTATAAAAACTTAATTCTGATAAAATAGAAATTTTACTTGCTTTCTGGCCTTCAAAAATTACCCTGAAAATTATCATAAAGTGTTTGTACTATAAATATTTTACATACAGCTTAATTTAAAGCCAAAGACTTTAAAGTTCACAGAAGTGACAGAAAGGCATTTTTATGACCTGCCACCATTGCCTTTGTTGTGCTTTCCAGACGTGCACATGCAGTTTGTAACATCCTCATTGTAACTATCTTCTGCTAGTTTGCTGCACAGGGGGCTCATTTTTGTGTGAGCAGTTAGATATTACTGTCTCCTGCTTCTTGAAAGGAAGAGTAAGAAGCAAAATTGTAGAAGATTCATGAAGATCAGTGTGACATGTCCTTACACCTCCCAGCTTTGCCACAGTCTTTGGTCCTGTGTTAGTTATCTATTTACCTCCGCAGAGTAACAGGGCATCTGCAAATTATCCAACACACCAAGATAATGCCATGAGGCATATGCACCCTAACAGCACTTGATGACTTGCATCCTAACAGCACTAGAAATAGTGGAAAAAACATAAAATATATTTCTTAATAAACTACTGAACCTACTTCTCCGAGAGGCAGAAAGCCACTTGTCAAATCTACTAATGCTAGAGAGGAACGATTCTCTCATTTCTAGGTTATGAAATACGCCTTCTGAAACCATGGTGAAGGTACACCACATAGATAGCAGATACATCAACTACATCTGCCCATCCCTGGGAGATTCCTAGTGCACAGGTAATATGCAAGTTAAGTAGCAAAGACTAACCACTAGAAAGGTATCAAACCAACCTGAATAAGACTGAAACTGGATGCTTATTCCAGCACCATATTTTGAAAGGGTACAACTGCTGGGGTGACCAACTGGCCTTAGATTAGCCTTAAGAAATATTTCAGTGTCTTTCCTAAGGGAAGCTTCGCATTTTGGATTCTGATAAAAACTGTGTCACAAAACCAATTATAAACAGGCTAACAAACTAGCTATTTTCTCCAGGAAGTTTATTCTGCCTGAAGCTTATTTTGATACAAACCCAACTGTAACAATGAATTATACTTCTCGTTTCAAACTAAGAAAGAAGACTGATCACGTACTTTTTCCTTCAAGTTTGATACAGCTGTACAGGTTTTAAGTGTCTCTTCATCTAAAATTCTAGGTCTGCAAAGGGATGAACTGCATCTATCCTAACAATGTGTTTTCCAGACTGAATGTGTTTAATGACTGCTTGACATGTTTTTTTGATTTTCTGTGGCACATCTATGTGGAATGAAATATGATTTAGATTGCTTAATCAATAACAGGTTATAAAATCACACCATTAGGAACAGAGTTTACCTGAAGGGAGGAGGCCATCAAAAGCTAGTAGTGCAGTAGCATAGTCTGCAGATGACCCTCTCAGCGCAGAGATTGGTGTCACCTCAAATAATAAATTACTTCAAGGGAGAGATACAGTAAGCAAGTACAGTAACAGGACTTATCATCAAAACACTGGATTGTTATGTATTTGGACATAAAGAATTCTGAGGTATCTGTTATTATTGGGGAAAAAAAAAAAAACGAGACCTGCTGAGAAATTTAAAGCTGTATTTCACAAGTGGTGATGTGAGAAAAACAGCAAAGATCTTAATTTCAAAAACAAACCTTAAAATGGGAATTATTATTCTATACGACATGCATCTTCCAACATTTGTGATACATCTTGTTAGCAGATTTCATGGAGGGTGAGAAATAACTATTAAAGCTGGAAAAACATCTTCATTTTCCAGTTGAAATTTGGAGGACACTAAGCAAATATCTGAGACCAGCTATTCCAGTTCAACCTATAAAAATATTTCCACCTAAATAAATACCACATTTTGGAGGGCAAAGTTTGAACTAGCTCTTTAGAACACTGTAGCATTAGCAACAGTATAATGGTAGCCCCTGAAAGTAGATTAACTCTTCTATCATTTTCCATAGTGAGATTTTACAGTACCGTGACACGGCAAATATTCTAGAGAAGGAAAATATGTGTGTATACAGCACTGAAAACATTTTGGGAACCACCATGATAACACTACCAGCAGCAAAGACATTTGGACTCGAACAAGCTACAGGTTGAACTACCTGCTGGGACAGAGGAAATCTAAGCTTTAAAAGCTTGATATTATCTCAGAGAGTGACAATATTAATACTATGTGAACTTTTAATTTAAAAACAGTTTGTAACTGCTTCAGAAATTAGTATCTCAGCTTCATCTCAGCATTCATCTGTCAAAGCTGCATTAAGGGAAATGCAAACTTCTATTATTTTTTAATTACATTCACAGATTTTACTGTCAGAAGGCACCATTTACAAGAGGCTTTTAGTCTCTCCTGCAGCAGGACAGTTTGCTATGCATTTGACAGCTGCAGAAGGATGTTACTGCTCCACCTTTTCTTTCTTTGTATATCTTTCATAGGTAAACAATGAGGGGAAAAACGTAATTTTAGACATAATACCTCAATTTGCAGAACACAGGACTAAACATTTTCAGTAGAAAAGGACTGGAGAATTTGCATCCTGACAGGGCTTACATTAGTATTACAGTTCTCTTGTCACAAGCCTGTTTACATTTGGTGAATATCCAGCTGATTTTGTTTTTTTTAAAGCAATTCCACCACTTGTTTAGTTACAAAAAACTTGCAGTCCTCTTTATTTACAATGTCTGTCTTATTTACTTAAAAGGTTTTCCATGTAAAGTTTTACTAACATAACAACAACGCTAAACTGTAATGGCACTGCCTACACTCATTTCTTCAGGATAAGTTGCATCAGCACAAACCAGTTTAACATGTAAAAGAAAATATTATGGCATGTCTTAATAACATGCAGCATAGGGCTTTGATTTCTTAAAGAAAACATTCCAGTAAAATGCCTCCTATACCATAAAGCATGTTTGCTAAAAGTAGTACTAAAAATATGAAAGGATCAGTTAGATAGTAATCTTAATTTTTTAAAGTGACTGTTTCTACCCACTTTTGGGTAGAAATACACCTAAAACCCCTTGTGTCCTATTCTGGTCAGAATCTGGCAATTACTTTGAATATGCATTTGCTTCCTCAACTAAAGCATTCATCAAGGTAATCTTGGGCCTGGGAATAAACATAGGTTTTATGTATGAAACAAAGATTAAAAAAACCCACATAAAAATTCCTAAAAATAAATGAGATGTTCAAAATCATTATTTTACTACCGCTCCTAAATCCTAACTTCCAGAGGAAGTCACCTGGATTTAAAATTATCTGTAATACAAACTGATGATTTAAATTGCCTCAGCATTGGTTTATTCTCTTAAGTAATTACAGCAAACTGAAGCATCCTTTATTGTTTCTCAAAAAAGAAAATATTTTTGTAGACTCAGCAATTCAGTTCATCTTTAGTATGAAGTAAAACAGACTTGGAACAGAATTCCTAAATACGTGATTAATTTTATGCATATTTTACATACGAAGGTGTTCTATCACCCTTCCTGGAAAAAAAGTATGGCTACAAATACAAATTAGAAGGGTATTAAGACATAAGCCTACATTTTGATATCAACATCAGTAAATTTATGAGGACTGTAGAATATGCAGAATACTTACTACTTTTTTGGTGTACAATGCATAATGAACCAATCCTTCAGGAAAACAATATATAGGATTCTACAACCCACAACATAAAAAGAATAATGAGGGCTTCAAAAGGCTCTTTTTCAGAAGAGCTTTATGTATTTCATATAACTGAGGAAAAATGCTTCTTAGTGCAAAACAGTGTTTAAATTCAACTCTTTTACTTCATCTAAGTAATTTATTAATATATTATTCATCCTCTGCTTCATGAATTAGTATTTGTTTGGGAATGGCACTGAATTATCAAGTCATTTAACTTTTGAAATTTCACAACAATTTTCTTTTAAAGTAAGTAGTAGAAAAATAAGCTGATCAGCCTCAGGAGAAAGGCAGGAGAAGGGGAGGGGGAGGAGAATGAAAGGTGCAGTCAAGGTTATAAGCAAACCTGGCTGCTACCCAAGAATTCTACCAGCTGAACCACTGAGTTAATTGTTGGCCTGAATTCTCATTATATATTGCTGCAAAATTATACTGCTAAATTAGACTGGTAATTTAATATTCTAACTACACCTTAAATTTTTTTGTACAGTACTCAGCAGTGAATTCCAAGAACTAATTAGAGAGTCAATTTGAATTTTTGTTTGTAGTTTTAATAACCTTTAATGCATTTTTCTTCTTTTTGTTATTTTGATGCTGTTTTAACTCAAAATCCCTTTTAATTCCTCCCTCCCCTCCTGTTTGAAGAAACATGTTCAGAGGATGGCATAAGAGTGATATAAACATATTTTGACACAGGCTATGAATGATGCCTTAATTCTTGGTCAATAATTAAAAATGAGGTTTCCAAGCTAATAGCCACAAATTTTCAGATTTTATTGGAAAAACACACAAGCTATCTAATGCACTTGTGAAAAATCACTAGAACTGTTTCAAATTGCATTGGCCTCAGTATCAGCCCATCAGCACACCTCTCTAGCCCTCAAACAGCTACCTGTTAACTGATGGTTTAGCTCAGCATCTGGGTAGAAGCTAGACACACTGCATTAGTCTGCTAGGGCCAATACGGTTACAAATGTGTTTCCAAATGCTCACTGACAACATGGCATGTGTCTCAAGCCTGTTAGCTACCTTTATCACAGAACATGGAAGTTCTTAGCAGCAGTGGGAATATAAGGTAAATGAAAACTGTCAATTCAAAATTACTTTCCCTTTTATAAATTAAACTCGCTATGAACAGATGAACAAGTACTTGCTTTTTTCCACATTTGCTCAACAACTATACTTCTCAGTTCTGGGTTGGGGTCAGGCTGAAAGGAGTAGCAGCAGGGAAGTAATCAAAAAAGGAAGGTTAGCAAAAAACGAAAATATACCTGAGGTATTTTCTCCTCTTCCCTTGCTACAACACACCAGTCCTCTAAATACACTAGGTCACCCTTTGCCTGCTAAGATACCTGTTGTACATTGTTCCTCTTAGAGGACAACATGTATCAGAACAAAACCTGAAGTTGAACACACATTTTGACGTAAAAATCTAAAGACAACAGTGCTAGAAAATCCAGATAACAAAGAAAAATCACTCACTGGTGTTATAAGAGTCCTGGCCAAGTTTAAATCTTGATTCTGGGTGGTATGAAACCTGATCCTGATTGAGTAGATCTGACCAGGTTCCTATCACAACCTCTAGATACTGTGAGACAGAATAGCTCAGGAATCAGCAGGTTTCATATAGTAGTAGCAGCTTACAGTCAAACAGTATGAGCAGGGTGCAGTAAGGCCCCAGAAGAATTTGCTCAGTAAATTTTTACTGGAGTTACCACATCTACAAAAAAGCCTTCAAAAAACCTCATTCTTCAAAGTAAATTTTAACCTTTACAAGAATAAAATAGTACTTCTAGTGAGCTGCTTTAGCAGTCAAATGAAAACTGAAGTTACTGTCTTTTTCCCAAAACTGACTGGTATTTTGCTCATTCTAATGTCACAGTCTTAAGAATTAAAATGGCATCTTTTTCATTAGGACATTTATATAGCAAGGGGGAAGGCAAACAATTGTTTTTTAAAATGAAATAAGTCAGGCAGACATGTACAGAGATGATATTTCAGGCAGATAGCGATGACTGTGTGACTAGCTGCTCATACAGAAGGCAGATTGGAAATTTAAGTAGCAGCCTAAAGCTAAGGGCTTCTGATTCACTCATTTAACAGGTCCAAACTGATAAGCCTAGAAATGAAGCAGGTTTGTTTTCTGATGCATATTTTGTATGGAAATGCAGCATTCTGCCTCAGTCTTCTGCGCTGCTGTGGCTTTTCTCTTGACTAGTTAAAACTGAACTGCATCTCTAAAAGAAAAGAAGAAACTGAAGCTTGGTCTAAACACCAAAAGCTTACTGACATAATCAGCATTTATAGTGGTCAACACCAGTAATGTCCTAATTAGTCATTAGCAAGGGGAAATACTTCCTTTTGATGCATTTAGAATTGTTGAGACAGTGATTCCAAATCCCCTTTCACATTTTTTTTCTCCATCAATAGCTTTCCAGTCATTCCATGATGAAAATAAACTTTCACAGACCTACTAATAATCAAACACCACACTAAAAGGAAATAATGTCACAGAACTTGCTCTCTGCCCTGGTTAAGTAACACAATAAGTATACTTCACTCCCTAATATAAGCATAAAAAAGTAGTAGCATGTACGAGAACACTGGCACAAACATATTTTTATAATGTATATTGAGCAAAAATAATTAAGCCTGAAATAATTTAACTAGGAAGAAATACTAAAGAGCATGTATAAGGGTAACAGGACCTGGTTTATAGTGTTTTCTGCACAGTTGAATAGATTTCAGTCCTGCTGTTTCCCAAGTAGGAAAAGCACAGTGCCCAAGAATTACATACAACTACTCCTTGCTAAATAATCTCTGTGGTTTTGTACACACTGTTCTCTTAGAGGTCCACTTTTGTCAGTTATAAAAGCAGCTTTCCCTGGAAGCTTTGATCAGCTACCCCATTGTCTACAGATGCTGGGGTTTTTAGGGAGGAAAGGAAGAAAGGAGTTTCATTTCCAAGCCAACAACATAAAAAACTCAGCACTCAGTGCTTTAATTGAAGCTCATTCCCACTCAGAGTAGTTTGAAATGAACTAGCATGGGTACCTCAGCAGTTTCATCAGCCCGACAGAGAGGCTACCCAAGCCCATTCAAGTGCCTGTATACTCAGACAATGCTGTGTAGGAATGCCCTAAAATGCAAAATGATACCTTGTAATCCTCAAGCAATACCTAGAAATAATTGACCAGGCAGATTTAATGTATCGGATGCTGTATACTTATTTTGAATAGAAATCCAAAGTTGGATAATAAAAGGCAGTTCCCTGCCTCACTTCATGTGCTCTCTGGCATCAGTAAAGGTAGAACTTGGATGAAACTTGCCCTGGAGCCATCTGCAGCTCTGTCTTCAGCCCAGTGTCTGAAAGGAAGGCATGGTTAATGACACTGCTCACCCCTGCTTCCCTTACTGCACTCATACCTTTCTCTGAAGCAGCTTGACACAGCTCCCAGCAACTGAGATTAAATCAGAGGCAGTGTTCTGTTAAATGATGTGCCCCTTAGGGCTGCCTTTTGGGTATGGTGAAGACTGCAGCTGGAAAATATGGCAGGATACATATCTATTTGTGTACATGTAGCAAAATACGTGAACATCAGCATGACACTAGCTTGTCATGAAAAAGAATCATGAGACAGTCAGTGTAACTGTTTGTGCTTTCCAAGGAATCTCTAACAAGAATTATTATCTTCCTTTTAATCCAGGGTCTGGATGAAGCAAGTGACAGAGGAATTGCCTACCCTCTTCTTTTAGGAGGAGGGAAAGCACACGCCAGACTCCATAGTCCCTCTACTACTGTGAATGTAACTGAATGCATGTGAGACTGGCATGGTCGTCTTGTTCAGGACAAAGGAGGTAGAAATAGCACCATGTTTTATTTCTTCAGGGATCAAAGCCGTACTTGGGGGAAAAGAAAAAATAAATCTACTTGCCCAATAAGATTTTACTCCCCGATACTCTGAGTATTTGCTCTTTGATATCCCACCGAGTTTATTTAGTGCATGGATTTAGTGAATTTATTTTAAAATTATATTCCTCTACTTATAGTGTGAAAGCAGGAGAATATTTTTTCTATGAAAAAATAAAACAAGGTCTTAATTTCCTTTATAAAGCCCAATAAGATTTTATATGCAATTATATAATAGGCATAACAAATCAGTAATAGCTACTCAAAATAAATGCTGACTGTATCCTTTTATGGACATGCCTGTGGAAAATATAAATAGTTGACCAGTACTTCAGGACATTTCTTCTACTATTTCTGAAGATTTTACCCATGTATGCTCCATCCTTCCCTGTATGTGGCAATTTTGACTCCTCTGTGGGTTCCAGATTAATTTATTTCAAGGTACTTACTGACTTCCTTCTGGAAAAAGAGCTGAACAGTGACAGAAAACAGTTCCAGGGGAAAGCATATTTCCCCTTCATAGCAGAAATGAACTGAAGTACATTTTTTCCCAATACTGATACAACTCTGGAAGTGTTGTTCTACTGCTGCACACAAACTACCTTAACACAGAGGCCAACTATTGCATTTCATACTTTCCAAAAGCACCCACACAATCAAGAAAAGTGTTATTACTACACTGTTCCATTTAAATAAACAAATAAAGGCACCCTGGGATGCAGATATGGCTACCTTACATTCCACTCCAGAGTGTATGGTGACAAAAATTGAAGCCTAGCTCCTCAGTACGCTTTCTCTTGGAAATTACTCTCAACAGTACCTACGCCTGGATGTTCCATATGCTGAAAAACTCCTTCTGGGTTTGAACTTGCTCAGTTCTAATGAAGGACAGTGAGTCCTGCAAAAGCTCAGGATTAGGGCTAAGGTCCCACTGCAATACAGTGATTAATCTGCCACACTGCAAAACTCACCAGGTCTCCCGAGTGGGTAAGTTTACCCGGTAACACTGAATGTAACAATGAAGTAATTTCTCTGAACTAGTTAAAGCACTTTGAAGCCAACTGGATGGTGGGGGCAGAGGAAAAAGGGGGTTGTGGGTGTAAATTGTTACATGACTGTAATGAAAATAATTTCTTTTTCCCAACTGGCTCAAAAGATACCATTGGTAGTAACAAGGAAAGGTAAGGTAATTATCATAACAGAATACTAACGATGTTTTAAAAAGTAATGGGGAAATGTCTTTAAAAGGAAATATTTGCCAGCGTAGCACCTTCCAGGCTGGTACAGTTTGTGTCTCTCTAGGAATAAAGGGAATACAAGTTATGCAATAGATGAGGGAATAAATGAGTGAGTGGATTGGGCAGATGCGGAAATGTGAAACATATCTCAAAAAGTGAGAAAACCACACTGTCTTGGATGTTGATCTAGAAAGATAGCTATCTTCTGCAAACTCGTCAAATCTAGAAGCAACGCTAATCTGTCCAAAATTTGGCTCATAATTTTTATGCTGTACTGTTCGCTATTCATTTTGTGCTGAATGAATTGCTTTCAAGGGCATAGGAAGGAAGCATCAATCACAACTGGGACATACTTAGAAAACTCAAGGGTTCACACCTCAGAAATCATCTCCACAAGAGCTGAACAGCTGGTTTCCAGCTTGAAAGAGCTGGAGAAAGCCAATCCTGCCAAACACATGAAACAGACTCAAAGGGATCTAAGGCAAAAACTCATTTGAGGACTCCCAGCACATTGCACATAATGACTGAAGATAATTAGTTCATTAATCTCAGTCCAAAATGTCAAAATCATGTTTATGATGGAAAAGCATGTTAAAAACCTTACATAACTAAATAGTTTCTTTTGACCCTGTAGATCCTACTGCACTATCCTTTATCCAAAACCAAGCAACTTACCATATCCATGACCTGCCTTATGAAAGTTATTACCTAAGGTCAGGGCTAGCTTCAGAGATAGGTATAGCAGGTAGCAGTCTGATATGAAATGAAACCAGCAGAAGACTGATTAGCCTAAACACCTTAACCCCAGCTGTGGCTCAGGGCACAAAATACCTAGACTGGCAAGAAAGGTGGGCCCATGTGAACCTCATGAAGTTCAGCAAGGCCAAGTGCAAGGTCCTGCACCTAGGTCGGGTCAATCCCAAGCACAACTACATGGCAGGCAGATCTGGATTGAGAGAAACCCTGAGGAGAAGGACTAGGGGTTTTGATCGATGAGAAGTTCAGTGAGCCAGCAATGTGCACTTGCAGCATAGAAAGCCAACCATATGCTGGGCTGCATTAAAAGAAGTGTGACCAGCAGGTTGAGAGAGGCAACTCTCTCTACTCCACTCTTGTGAGATTGCACCTGGAGTACTACATTCAACTTGGGGCCACCAACATAAGAAGGATGCAGACCTGTTGGAGGGAGGCCAGAGGAGGGACACAAAGATGACCTGAGGCCTCAAACACCTCTCCTATGAAGACAGTCCAAGATGAAGTGAAATTGCTGAGGCTGTTCAGCCTGGAGAAGAGAAGGTTCCAGAGAGAGCTTTGAGCAGCCTTCCAATACCTGAAGGGAGCCTACATGAAATCTGGAGAGGGACTTTTTACAAGAGCATGTAGTGATAAGACAAAGGATAGTGGCTTTAAACTGAAACAGGGCAGATTTAGGTAAGATATTAGGAAGAAATTCTTTGCTATGAGCATGGTGAGACACTGGAACAGGTTTCCCTGAGAAGCTGCGTCTGCTCCATCCCTGGCAGTGTTCAAGGCCAGGCTGGACGGGGCTTTGAGCAACCTGGTCTAGTGGAAGGCACCTCTGCCCATGTCGTAGGGATTGGAACTAGATGATCCTTAAAGTCCCTTCCAACCCTTACCATTCTATGAGTCTATGATGATTTATGATCTAGCAGCCCATTTTGGACTTCCTCTTACACTGTTTAAGGAAAACGGTAACACACATAATAGAAAAATGAACAAGGTGACAATGATGGAAAAGATGAAAAATATTTCCCCCGATCAAATTTCCAGATTAGAATTGATTTGAAAAATTTTGTATGTAATCATTCTCATAACATGGGGAAGACCACTTAGAGGTTGAGCTCCTTCATTATTCTTTTCTGACCTGCAGCATTGCTGATATCACCACAAGGTGAATTCCTATTTCAGCATCAAACAGCATTTTCTCCTACTTATTCTGCTGACTCTCCTACCCCATAAAAGTAGGTAAACAGAGGAAAGGGGGAGATGGAGCCTGAAGACTTGACTGGTCTATGTCAGTAGTAAAAATACAGACAAGCAGCTGTCAAAGAAGCTGTTGGTAAGAAAACTGTCCATGCAGACTAACATTCATCCACTGGTCATCTCAGTCTTTGCCAGATGAAATACTCTATCTTTTGCAAACCTAACTTTTGAGCTTGTTTTGGACCATAAGCTGATTTGTCCGTTTCCACAAATAGTTTCTCAAGAGAATCTCATTGCAAATTTGGTCCCGAATTAGACTTTTCTTTTTAATAGGTTATGATCAGTGTGAATAAATGAAGGGTACTCTCTCATGTGTACTGATGAAACATTTATTAATTTTTATTATGAAACTTTCATTTAATGTTTGAATTTTATTAAATTCAAAAGGAAAAAAAAATAAAATAAATATATCTTCAGCAAGAGACAACTCCAAAATTTCAGCATAGTACAGACGCTGAAACCAACAAACCTATTTCAGTATCACTGCAGATGAATTTGATGGAAAAACACTAACTACATATAAATGAAATTAGAAATAGTGGAGTATAATATATGCAAAAGACAGTCCTGGTCATTAATTATCCATATCTAACATCAATAAAGTGGGCTTTTTTTCTGATCCTAAAAATATTTTTACTTCAAAAAAGGAAAATATTTCTCCGGACTGACCTTCAAAAATGTTTTATAATATGACTATGCTGTAAGAACAGCTATCACCTGATTTGCCCATTTCTTCTAGATAACGGAAGGAATATCCAAATGTAATTGAGAAATTCTCCACAATGGAAAATAATGAAATTTATATTTGACAACTCAAACCAGTTGAATCACAGTATCAGATGATTACATTATGTTAACTCAAAAAAGAAAAAAAAAAACACAAAAAACTACATTTTAATTTTCTATGCTATTTTTTGCCACATATTCTTAACATGACACATATAAAACACTGAACTATATAATAGTGTATTTTTTTGAAGACAGATACACCAAAATTCATAAACCATAATTCATAATACATAATTATTCTGCCATACAGAGCATGACAAATACTAAAAAATAATGTTTTTTTTTAATGGAGAGAGAATATTGTGGATTGAGATGCTTCTCAATGTAAACAGATGAAGTGGCCACTTCACCATTCCCCTCTATTCAGCTACAGAGACTAATGTAGGAACGTCAACTCAAATAGCTCTGCTTTAATTTACACTTAGTAATTTTAGGTTTCGTCAGTTACTATACAAATTGATATAAAATCTACAAGATTGAGAAAGCATCTAAGTATGAGATACTGCTGATATTTTCCCCAACCAAATCATTTACATGAAAAATACATTATTAAAAGACTGCCTATGTGAGTGCTAGCTCCACTTAATATATGTCAAAAGTATTGACTGTTTTACAGGGTTCCAAGGAAAAAAAAACCTGTTTAAATTAACTTCTCATGATTTTATCATAGAGCTACTAGGATTGAATTCCACAAACACCAAGAAATTTCAAGACAAAAATTAAGGTATTAGCATCATAACCCATGAGGGAATAATTCACTACCCATGCAAAGACAAAATCAAAAGTTTGCTAAAAAATGGTGGAAGATATAAAGGAAACAATGACAGCAAAACTTCAAAATTTGTGAAGGGGGTTTACTACATTTATAGAGCTCTTCAGGGAGAAGGGGTGGTTTACACTATGAAATAGGCAGAAAGCCAATGCCAGTTTGCAGTTATTTGTAAGTCTGCAGTATACAGCAGTATAACTGTGGCAAAGAAATTCCTCTGTTAAGCTCGATTTCTCACTTGTCTGAAGAAAACAATAAAAAATTCAATATCCACAGCAAAAATAGGAGGGAAAGAGATACTAGTTTCAGGGTTTAGGTTGAAAGCTTTCAAATTTCTAGGAAGTACATTTTATTCAACCAGCACATCCAAATGATATGAAGACACAATGTTCTTTCTCCCAAGCTACTTACATTATTTTTTATTTTTTCTTAAAAAGCTCAAGTTCACATTGCTTAGGACTGTAATCCAGCATGGTTCTTAAAATGACGTTACATGCAGGTATATGAAGACATATATACGTATATGTTTTCATAGACCAAGAAAATACACTTGATGAAAAATTGAGTCAGTGAAGAGGCCAAGATCATTATTATATAGTTAATTTTTGATAGCTTTGCATTTTTTAATCAAAACAAACTTTTTTTTATCTGCCAAGAAGCAAAAAAAAAAACAAAACAAAAAGCAACAAGCATATAAAAATGCAGACTGCTAATTTGTTGCTAAGGGAAAAGTCTCAGCCAAGAGGGAGAAAACTTGGCTGAAGAGCCCAGCAGGAGGCCTGAGACTGTAAATCATCCATTTAAGAACAGCTCTGAGTGATATTGTCAGCTAGATTTTCCTTTTTGCCATGCAACATGTTCTCCTATAATGCTATTTACACAATCGTCACTGGAAAACTGCCTGGGAAAGTCACCTAATGACTAATTAAAGGGATCGCTCATCAAAGATGGCACGATGACAGACCTACCTCCCCTGTTCCCCCAAATAAGTTGCTGCTTTTCTGATTTGTGTCACAATCATTATGTCATTTAAATATAATTACGTATGTGAAAGTAAACTTTTCACAGCACGCATAAAGAAAGCATAAATATTAAAAAAGCAGATGATTGCAAATGACTTGAAAGTGATTAAGCTTAATGCTTGTAATTTAAAAGGCACAGGCAAAGCACATTCACCTACACACTTGCAGAGCTCTCAAGAAAATCAAGTCAAGGCAGCTCACTAGATAATTTTAGTGTTATTTAGCCTATAAAGATCACCACCGAAGGAAAAAAAATAAAATAAAATAAAATAAAATCCCTGCCTTCTATGGTGGTCAAATTTTGATGGCATATGTTCATGAGTACTACGTGACTACTACAAGGATCAACAAAAAACAACTTTGAACTGAGCATGAGATACACATCCCTTTCAGATTAGGTTACTTTTTTAATATGTTTAAGCAGTACCTACACCAAATTCTGTATGCTGCTATGCAGTAAAATATATTTAAAACCACACATACCCCTGAGAGTAAGAAAAATAGCTTTTTCTTTCTTTTTAGTAAAGAATATAATTTCACATATCACTACTCATATTCATTCAGTGTTGGATGTAGCTTTCTGTTGACATTTTTCTTTTTATTTACATTTTATATATTTTACTTGCATTACCCAGGTGCATCCCATGAATCTGGTTTGCATACAGTATGGCAAACATCTACTGCTAGCTAACTTGCTTTACCCTAATTATTGGCTGCAGCTGGTCAGATTCCTCACTTGGTCCCAGCAGAATACTGTGGCAAAACTGCTGGAAGTCATAGTAATTAGTCATAGTTTGACAAGAGCAAAAGATGCATTTGTTAAAAAAAATACCTTTTTTTTTTTTTTTTAAAGAGAAAACAAACTCTTAAACAAACTGCAACAGAATTCTCTGCATTTGGGAGTTAGTTGATTATCTCTGTGGAGACAATCAGTACCATATTCACACAGCACACTTTTGGAAAGAAGATCAGAGCTGACTGCAAAAAAGCAGCAAGAGAATTTCAGTGACACACAGAGGCATGGATCTTAATTTTATTACTTCACCACAGTTTGTCAATTCTCTGTGAAATAAGAAACGATAATTCAGACTATACCACAATTACAGTGAATACTCAATAAACAGAGAAGTCAGCTTAAGTAAAGGTCTGTGTTTGTTTGACTCTATAAAAACATATTTTTCTCAGCTGATTCCTCTGAATGAGCTCTGTAAGCCCAGCCAGCCTTGTATGTAAATGTAAAGGGTTTGAATGAGAGTTTCTCTAATGATTAGATTGCAGGTTTAGACATCTGTGAAGGTGAACAGGTTTGATTCAAAGTGCTTTGATTCAGGTTTTAAAGCTTTATTAGGTTAATTATGAACTGTTTTATTTACTATTGATCTAACTGTAGGTATCTATGTAGAGGAACTGAAATGTCCTAGTTAGCAAGAGAAAGAAGCAATCTGCTATGACAGTAAAGCCAGAAAATATTCCTCTGAATTACAAATCATGTACACAATTGAAATTAGCAGGAGTAATTGCACATTTTTTCCCCTTGGAACACTCATCTCTTGACTGGTAACTGAGTGGAGATGTGCTCTATTATGGGCCTTCCTGGCATGCAGTGGAGAGGTTCTTGATCTTGTTTGGCCAAAAGGATCTATTACTCTACTGGAGAAGAGTTTACCTTTTTTGAGGGTGATAGTCTTTAACATTCCTGTTGCATACGTGAAACAAAATCATGCCTCACTTCTCAACCTTCACTGGCTGGCTTTTATATTTGTCTCTCTCTCATGTTTGACTTTCGTTTTACTGAGAACACGAGAGTGTTGCTGTCATAGTTTAACCCCAGATGGAAACTAAGTACAATGAAGCCACTCGCTCAGTCAGCATCCTCTCCTACCCCCACCCTTATGTCCCACACCCCCCTCCCCCAGGATAGGCAGGAGAACTGGAAAAAGATAAAAATGCAAAGGTTGAGATAAGAACAGTTTTGTAAGTGAAATAAAGTAAAATATAATAATAGTAAAGCAAAGGAACAAGAGAGGACAGGAACTCAAGAAAAAACAGGGATGCAATATGATTACTCACCGCTCAACTGACCAATGCCCAGCTCGTCCCAGAGTAGTGATCAGTGGCTCCCAACCACATCCCCCCAGTTTATACACTGCGCATGACATGGTATAAAATACCTCTTTGGCCAGTTTGAGTCAGCTGTCCTAACTGCTCTGTCCTGGCTTTTTGTGACCCTCTTCACTGGCAGAGCTTAAGACTGAAAAAGTCCTTGAGCTAGGGTAACCACTACTTAGCAAAAACTAAAACAACTAAAACATCAGTCTGTTGTCAACATTATTCTCAGACTAAATCCAAAACACAGCACTGTACCAAACACTAAGAAGAAATCCCAGCTGAAACCAGGACATGATGACATCTAATTTTAGGAAGGGTTAAATAAAAATTTTGGTCTGAGGGCACTGTGGCAACACCTAACTTCCACTGAGTTCACTAGAATTTTGTAAAACAGGACAAGAGTCAGAACAAAGGGGTAGATTCAGATGTCAACAGCTTTCTCATGAACGCCAGTGATCCCAAGCCATTCCCAACCTGTCACTGAAATATAGGAAGAAACACACGTCTGAAATTATGTATGTTCCTTTACAAGAGTTTGGGAAAGATTAGAGCCCAGCTCCAATCACAAAAAAAAAAAACAAAAAACCAAAAATCAGCTAGTGAAAAAGATTAAGTTACTTTAAGCCACTTATCCTGCATAGGAATATCTTTAAAACCTTGATAATATTAGGGAAGAAACTGAGAAGCATTTTTTATCATTCTCTCCTGGAATTACTGCAACTAAAGAGTTACTGTGTATTTAATACAGGTTTTTTTTTATTTTTATTTTCTAATCTTTTGGAGTAAGTTCAATTCTATATATTGTTCTGGTTGCTTAACACTTGCCAAGATAAAAGTTGCTTGCTAAATTTTAAACTGTCTCAGCTGATATTTGCCACCCTCTCAACCTGACTTTTTAAAAATCTGAAGTTGAAATAAGGTTGCTAATTTGGCATCAAAGAAAAATACCCTAAGATAGAGTTCCCAGAACAATACCATTCACATCAAAGTTTTAGTGCCTCAGAGTTAGAAGGTTAGAGAATGCCTTTCTCTAGTTCCTGGATATGTCCTTTGTCTTTCTTATGGAAAGGAATCCAAACTTGGATAAATTACTGAAAAGCCTTCATCACACAGCACTGTGGTAGACATCGATATGTGGAGCCTGTATTTTCTTAATTCTTTTCCTATGCACAAAACAAACCCTACTTTCTAATGTCCCACATGTGCCTACAATGCCACAGGCAGCTGAGCAGGACTTCACTGGCACTTAGTCCTCCCACCAGATGTCCAGTTCTTAACATGCTTCCAACCCCCAATCATCCTCTTATTCTGAGGAAAATGAAAATGCTCTTGTTTTAAAGATAAGTAACTGAGGGGAATGCCAGAAGAAAGGCCAGAGGATCCAGAATCCAAGGAAAGAAACATACAGAGAGAGAAGGCAAGAATCAAAGTAGAGGAATATGCATGCAAACACAGTAGATAAGGATGTAAGAAATATGCAGGCAAAGCTGTGAAGTTGAAGGGAAGATTAAAAGAAGAACCTACAGCTATTAGAATTGTTATTCTGGGACAAAAGCAACTTTCCTTAGTCTCATCAACCACCTATGAAATTTCTTGATCCCAAGAATCTATCTTGTTCCTTGATGAAATAAAAAGTTTCATCTGAAATCAAAGTCAAACATTTTCAAGAGAGGAGACAGTGAATTTTAGGTACTTAGTATAGCCTGAATATACAGCACATTGGGATGAATCATAACACAGAACCAATAATCATGCAATTTTCCCTATAGCGTCTCTGATTCAGTGCCTAGGGTAGGTTCTGCCCAGTCAATGATCACATCTGTATAATAAATGAAACTATCTATACATATCTTTGTTAAGTTGAAATTGGAATTTTTGAAATGACTGACATAATGAAGTTACTGAAGAGTACCTATACAATCACATCTTTGCTGACAACATCAAATTTCTAAATGAAATATGGAATGCTGAGGATTGCCAAATAATTCAATTGGATCCATGCTTTGAAAATTACAAAACTAAAAACGAACAGCAAAACCAAAACCAAAAAAAACCACAAAGCCCTCACCTCCCCCCCCCAAAAGCCAGATAAAAACATATGCATTTTTTTACAATTTTAAGTGTTAAAATCTCTTTGCCTCAGCTTTCTATATGTGAAACAGGCATACAGCATTGTGATAAAGCCATTATTTTTTGGAGCATTTACTACAGAATAGTATTATGGGACTCAGTTAAGGTTGCAAGAACTCTAATTCCAGCAGCTCTAGCCAAATTTGAAATGGTAATCATCCTTTAGTACAACTATTGAAAAGCTACTTCTGAACACATTAACACACTAAACATAATAATGTGTCATTAACCTTTGTAATCCAGGCATACTAGATATACATGCATACTCTACTGATGTGCCCTAATATGATCATCATTATATATTACTGGAATATGCAGACAAGAATTAGTCTAGTACCTAACAACAATAACAACAACAAAAAAATACAAAATAGTTTACCATCATAAAATAACAAAAATTAATTCAATTTGCAAGACGTTTCTAAATGCCTATGGCCTGTTTCTACCTAACATTTTCAAAGTACTTCATGGATTGTTTCTGAGGCCTTGGAATGGAGGCAAACTGATTACCTTTTGGAAAACTGTGAGTTTCACAGAAACCAACACACTTTCAGGACTGCTTGAGAGGAAAAAGATGATGTAATCTGATTAGAAATGTAATGATATTATGCATGCACAAATATGGTATCTATTATAAAATAGTATCTATTTAACCAAGAAGAATACCAAATATGGTATCTATTACAAATATGGTATCTATTTAACCGGGCAGAAAGAGAAAATATCCATCTTGTCACTCATACCTATCAACAAAAAACAATCAACATTTATTTTCCACATGCTTTTCTAAAAACTGTTCAAGAATGAGATCATATACTTAGCTGCAACTTCTGCTGAAGAGCAAAGTGACAATACAATTAATAGCTCTTCCAGCTGTCATAAACTGATTGACTTTGTCACAGCAGCATCAAACCACCTACATTCCCCAATGGCTGTCTGGAAGGAAAAAGAACTCGAGAACTTATCACTGGGTTAATGATAAAATGTCAGAGGTTTGGAGTAAAAATTTCTTACACTCCCTTTACAGAGTGTCACCTATATGACGCCTATGAACAGGAACTGAAATTAATGACCTTTTCCACTATCCTAAAGAAGGAATGTGAAGATGAAATATAGATTCCCTGGGTTAATCTTTTAGCTGGGGGCACTGTTTCAAATGATAGACAAAGGTAAATGAGAGCCCCAGGAAAACCTCCTTTTTTTCTCTCTGAGCAATACCCATGCTACACTATGGTAAAGGAAATCCTAGGGTTGGGGAGAAAAAAAAGAAAAAAAAAGAAATTAGTACATATTTTTAAGTTTCCTCATGGCTTTAGTTAATGATAAAACATAAAGATACAAAACTGTGCTGGATAGGTAGTACAGAAATTTCTATTCAAAAGCATGACAAATAAATAAGGATCTAAATCCAAATTCAAGACTTGAAATAAACCCCCAAATAATAATTTTACTACATCAAAATACTATTTGTCTAACTCATTTTGCATGAATACCATGCCCAAAGCATTTCATTTTTCAAAGGAAAATTTGTCTTGACCACACATTTCAGCTCTAGATTTATTTTTCCTCAGTTTCATTTTGTTTGCTTCTTAGACGAAGTTTTACTTCAACCCTATATAAAATAAGGATTAGTCATTCATCTGAGAATGCACAAAGACTAACTAAGGAGGTTTTATGTTTGGTTGGTGGTTGTTGGATTTTTTTTTTCATTATGCTAGTTCTGCTATGAAACTACATAATGGCCCCTTTAAAGGATAAGGTTGGAAGAGATGGTCTGTATCCCCCAAATCCCGCCTTTGTAAAATTATATTTTACTGGATTTCTTGCAGATGGGCAAGAGAAGGAAAAAAAAGACAAGAAACTACTAATGAAGCAACATGAAACAAATACAGCCCTAATAGTTTATGCCATAAGAACAGTTGCTCCATGGTTTCCTTTGAATACTATTGGAAAATGGTCAATTCAGAAAACAGCACTCAATGGAGATAAATTTCTGTTTTTTTTCTTTTTCTTACAGGCATATCAAATTGCAAATTATGGTAAGAGAAATCAATACCTTTAAAATGGAATTTTTAAAATAAATTTGCAAATTCAGCTAGAGCATTAAGTACACCCTGGCTTAAGGTGTTGGCAAAGAAAACTAGCACAATGACAAATAATGATACAAGATAGCTATAAAATTATTATTTAGTTAGAAAATTAATGTTACAAGCTCAAGTCACTACAAGATCAGAGTGCTTTCCAGTTTGAGCTGAGGCAGTAATCCACATCTCAAAAATCACTTCCCTTGAAGAGCAAACCTTGTCTGATCCACCAGTCTCTTTCGAGGCTGTAGATACAAATCTACTTTAGATGATCACAGCTCATCACAGTTTGTGCTTCCCGTAACAGCAAGTAACTTCCATAGTGGAAGAGATAGGTGAAATCTTTGACATCTTCCCTAAACAATTCCCCAAGGTTTGGCAGCTAAGAAGCTTCCTCAGCTATGGAAAAACAACTATTTCCATAGCACAGCTAGAGAGCTGCTTGGTGCAGCCCAAGCCTTGGAACATATCTGGCTTGTAGATGAAGATATTTTCTATCTCTCACTAGACCTCCAGGAAAGATATTCATTTGCACTTTATTAGCTGAAGGATTTACCAAATAGTAATTAAAATACATAGGAACTATTTACATGGATTAATATTTGTCATTACCCACAGGAAAAAGAATATCTAAAATAAAAAATCCCCAATGTGAGCACTACAACCACAGCCTTGATGTAAAATACTATATATCATGCAAGTCTGTAGCTTCTACATATGAAGATTGTTTGCATAATCCCGTTCCTAAATATCCACTTAACTGTCTCATACAGCTACTTCCAAAACACTGCTGGCATTTCTACTGATGGTGACTATAATATTATTATCCTTCAAACTACCTTTGAGGTGAGGTATTACTTAGAATCTCAATATATTATAATTATGTACTGAAATTCTAAACTGGATAAACAACCGGTTACTAAAGATGGGCAAAGACAGATGGTCATGAAAAGTTCAACTTGTGCTGCAAAATTTTATTACCTATTTTAAATTTTAGTCTCCCAGGAATCTGGGAAATTTTGAAACCACTACAGTACTTTGAAAAAGGCAGACATGACATTAGATAAAGAAGGATGCACGCAAATATCATTACTGTGAACTTTACTACTATTGTTTGGTTGGCTTCTTTTCCCCATTAAAAAACCCAACAAAACAACTTTCTATCTTTTCTTCAGTTTGAAATATTTTACTGTTTAAAGATGTCTGGTTCAATTTTTATTTCTAAATTAGATCACTGTGCATTTATAGTGTGGAGGGTCAGCTATTTAGAACATAAACCAGTTATTTTATATCAGCTTTATTTCTAAAATTGTTTCTAGCTTTAGTTGATAAGGAAAAGCAAAATGTATTTTAAATTTGGTTCCTCTCAGTAGAAAGACATCCGGTGTTCTACAAAAAGTTGAAGTTTTTCACACAGAGAAACATCTTTTTAAAGGATAAGTACCAGCCAACAGTTCTGATTTTTCACTAGTGGTAATACAAAAAATGTCGTCTTCTCATCTGCTCCCAGGACCACAACCAGAAACACACAGATACATGGCTACTTCCTTTGCTGAATGGGGAGGGCTGCTGGTCTTCACTTTGAAATTTCAATTCAAGGACAATAGGCATTCCTTTGGCTCAGCTGAATTATCATGCACTTACACTGTAAATTACTGGTGTACAGTCACCACTGAGAATTAGTCATATTTCCCTGGTTGAAAAGGACTCACAGAGTATTAAAAATAATGGACCTGAATAGTAACTTATCAGCAAAAACGTTGGGCTTCCATTAACATCTGTCTTGGTAAAAGACAGTAATAGGAATTTTTGATAACCTACATGAAAAAAGCTTTTGACTGTTCTGTGAAATACTCTTTGAAAAGCTCTTCAGAATGAAAAAGATAAGTATGAATTTTTAAGGAAAAGACAGACAACTATTAGAGAACAAAGTCACAAACTATGTGATCTTAGGCTATTTTAGAGGTTTTATCTTGCATTGTTTTTTAACTTTAAAAACAATTTCTGCTAATTTCCAATGTGACAATACAACTTCCAGAGAGCAAAAATGTATGTCCTGCACTGCACTACAGATCAGCTGTCTGCAACCCCTACAAACAGTACAACAGGCAACCACTTTCTCTTATAACCTAGTAACTGTCAGAAAAAGGTATGAGTTTCAAAGAAAATTTCTACTTATGTTGCTTTTATTATTTTGAGCAGAAGAATATAAAATTTATCTACATTTATCATTTTTTCCTGGAACCCCCAAATGCCACTCAAGCACTACCACTGGGGAGTAAAAATAGCAAGTCCTACAAATTCAATTTTCTGAAGGTTTTTTAAAGTTCTACCTAATGTTCCACTTTAACTTGAATGCAATTCAAGTGTTACAAAAACCTGTATTTTAGGCTAAATAACTTCCTCTATTAAAATAAATTATTTTTAGCTTTGTAAGTGTCACTTGCTGAGGTTAAAATCCAGTTAAAACCTAAGTAAGCTTCTAGTGTCCTACTTACTCAGCTAATAAAGTTCATTCTCCTAATGACAAAACTTAAGTATCAGTGTCAGTGATATGAAATGATTAATTGCTTTTCAGTCTCCTTTGTTTCTCCTCACCTGATTCTCTGCTTCTGTCCTCCTATTTCTGTGGTACTAGTCAAAATACATGTGCTTTGCTAAATGACTTGAGCTTTGAATATCTTCTGAGATTTATCACAAGAGCTGATACTTGAACTTAAAACATTAATGGCGTACTTACAGTCTTATAATTCAGAGATAATTTCATTGAGGGTAATTCACTAAGATCAATTAGATCTAAAAAAAAGATAGGATGGGGAATGAAAAAATGAAACCAGCAAGTAATGTACCAATGAGACACCTTTTAACAGAACACCTTTCATTAATTCAAATTTTGAATTAGCCATTGAACACTTGCAAATCATGGATAATGAACAACTTCAAATCATTTAAAAAAAAAACAAACAAAAAACAAGGCACTGAGCTTGGCATGGAGATCATCTCTGTAATCTGATCTAATATACCATATACAGATGTTTCTGTGTACACATGAACGGAAACTTGAATGTTAAACATCACCAAAGCTTTGGATTCTCATTTATCGTTTTTCATGTCTGCATCAATTTTCATCTCTAAATTATCCCTCTGTGGTTGCTCTAAGTTATGCAGAATGATTTCCAAGTTGAAACAAGCTCAGCAGTATCCCCACTGATTTTGCCAGAAGCAGGCTTTGTTTTGGCTCACCTGGCAGAACTGTACCGATGCCTGTGCCTCAGGATAACTGCATGCAGGTCTCAGCCTCCACAGTGGTAATGTGAAAATTGCACACTGTGGAGTTTGTGAAGGATACTGAAACCCAAATTATTACATGGTCAATCATAGAACCATAGAATCGTTAGGGTTGGAAAGGACCTTAAGATCATCTAGTTCCAACCACCCTGCCATAGGCAGGGACACCTTACGCTAAATCATATCACCCAAGGCCTCGTCCAACCTGGTCTTGAACAATGCCAGGGATGGAGCATTCACAACCTCCCTGGGAAAACTATTCCATTGCCTCACCACCCTCACAGGAAAGAATTTCCTCCTTATACCCAATCTAAACTTCCCCTGTTTAAGTTTTAACCCATTACCCCTTGTCCTGTCACTACAATCTCTAATGAGGAGCCCCTCCCCAGCATCCTTATAGGCCCCCTTCAGATACTGGAAGGCTGCTATGAGGTCTCCACGCAGCCTTCTCTTCTCCAGGCTGAACAGCCCCAACTTCCTCAGCCTGTCTCCATATGGGAGGTGCTGCAGTTCCCTGATCATCTTCATGGCCCTCCCTTGGACTTGTTCCTACAGTTCCATGTCCTTTTTATGTTGAGGACACCAGAACTGCACACAATACTCCAGGTGAGGTCTCACAAGAGCAGAATAGAGGGGCAGGATCACCTCCTTCGACCTGCTGGTCATGCTCCTACTGATGCAGCCTTTTGATGCTCGTTTTGATAATCATTCTGCAACAATCACCAAAAAATGCTTACCATACCACTCTTATTACTTCACTTTGACAACTGAACTGTAGCTTAAATTTTACCCTGTTTTTCCCCTCTTGCACTGCCTAAAACCAAGCTCACTAATATTTAGTCTTATTTGAAATTCAAAATATGAAAAGAAAAATATTCAGAAACCTGAAGTGAGAGTAAAAGTGCATTGCCTGAGCACAAGAACACATCCAAAGCCACTACAAAAGCAACGTGTCTAATTGCACACAACAAACACAATGAGCTCCTCTTGCTACATCTACCTGGGAAGAAGAGAGCAGAGAATATTCCTGCTCACTTCTTAGAGAATTCCTTGAGTAGACGCATTGCTTTTTCTTCTCTTTTGTGGATGGATTTAAGAAAACACAGCAGATGGCCTTTGGAACTGGAAGCATCTATGGAGTTTAACAGTCCACCTATCAATTTCTGACCCCACAGCACAGAAACAGAAGCACAGGATTATTCTTTATACCCGATATGTTCCAGCTGAGAAGACTTATTTGCATGCCTGCATAATGGCATAGGGATACCTGAAAATAGCCATTGTTATTTTTTTTTTTTTTATAATAACTGATCTTTTATTTAGAGAACTGAAAATTATATACTTTTAGGACTACAAGCTCTGCATGATAAGAAACAAACAGTTGCATTTTTCCAAAGGGAAGAGAAAGTTACTGTGTCCTACAATGAATAAAGAACCCAGCTGTTAAGATGAGGGATAATTTAATCCTTTCTTGATTAATTATTTTAAAACCTTAGGAGAGAATGGGTGGCAGACTGATTTGCAGCAGGGGTGACTTCAAAAACCTGTGTTACCCTCTCTCTCTCTCTGTAACACTGCTAGGAGCTCCTTTCCTGCACCCACCCAACCCAGCGGCTTTACTACTTGTTTAACAATGACCCTGGCTCTGATATGGCCCACCTGTATCACCTTGACGCAGGTGGCTAAAACAGACCAGTGAGAAAATCTGTAGAGATACAGGAAGGGTGAAATTACAGCCAGAGGAAAAGCTTTTTTGGGATGGAATTGCTGTCAGTTTTGTGATTCAAAGAGGAAAGCACCAGCACAGAAAGAAGTGCTGTGTCTGGCTGGGATGGAAGTAGCCCTTTACAGTGCTGTGCCTTGCTTTTTGTGGCTAAAACACTGGTGTTCTGGCTGTTGCTGAAAAGTGTTAAAGCTTTCTCTCTCCTCCTAACAAGGATGCACAAGAAGCTGTGATGGGGGACAGTGAGGGCAGCTGACCCAAGCTGACCTAAGGGATATCTCTGACCATATGACATTGTGCTCACCATTAAAAGTTTAGGGAAGGAAGAGGGAGGATATTTGTGGTTGTGGTGCTTGTCTCCCCAAGCAAGTCTTACATGTGCTGATGTCTTGCTTCCCAGGAAGTCTATGCCAGTTAAGCCTCTCTCAATTTAAGGGAAAAAATAAAAAAAATAAAAAAGCTTCATCTATCTAGGGTATAGCTGAGGGAACAACACTTCCTTGGGATATAAGAGCATGGCTCCAGATGCACTGCCTTGAGACAGACCCCAGCTTTTCTGTCACCCACATTGCATAGAAGTCCCCTGGGACACAGCTACAGGATACTCCACAGTGAGTCCTATTTTTTTCTGAGAGTTCATTGAATATGTAAATGAATATTCATTCAAACAGAAAAATGAATCTTGATTTCCCACTTCATGGGCAACTACTGTAAAAAGCAGGAAAGAATCATGTCTCTCTCTACTGCTCCAGCTTTTCCTTTACAGATAAATAATTAGAAAGTAATTTTAGAAAGCTTTATCAGAATATTCCTACCAGTTCCAAGTCATTAGCCTTCCTCCCCACTCCAGACTTCAGTTTGTAACTATTCCTGTCTCTCTAGTTTACTTGCTTATAGCAGATCCATTTAACCTCCTGAGCTCACACAAAGATTGGAGGTGAAGAAGGGGGGTGAAAGAGCTTTTACAAAGGTAATGGCAGAAGAAAAAAATATTGCAGCTGAAATTTTAAAAGCTTTCTACAGATTTGGAAGCTCAAATCCCTGTTAATTTTTACAGCATCTTCTGGAAAATTTTAATGTAAACTCTTTGCAAAAGCACCACCTAATTCTGTAGTTGTACAGTTAATGAGGCTCATAAGAGACTCAGTACTGAGATGAACAAGGAAATTAACTAGAATTTACTTCTTCATTTATCCATATATTTTCTGTATAAGCTATGTACATTTAAGTCTGAACATAAATTTCCATTTTCCCTTTTACAGATTGTAAACTTAAGCAGAAGAATATATTAAGTCATTTTCTGTAGACTACATAGTAGGACTGTAAAAAGATAAAACCAGGAAATTGATGGCAATCAGCTTCATGGCGATGAAACAGTTACACCACAATATAAATGATGTGATTTTAATAAATTACATTTGAAGGTACAATAATGGACTAACAACAGCTTTCCTCTCAAGATATTTCAGACATTATTGGCAATACTTATTGGTAAAAGATACTGGTAAAATATGAACATATCTTCATACTTATGACTTATAATGCAAGTGACATTGACACCACCATTTAACATTATTAAAATTGATATGCTAATGAATCAAAGTGCTATTCTCCACTTTGAAAATAAATTAAATTACATTTTAATCTTCTTAATTTACTTTTGTACTTAGCATTTGATATAAGTATTTACCAGTAAGTCAATAGTATACTACTGCCCGATTTTATTTTCCAAGAAACCTTTATCATTTTCTCCAATAAGCAAACAGAAAAACTTCTTTTTTGCATTGATACAGCTATCAGTCACCTTAAAAATAACCAGTAATAGATGCTTTGTAATATATCCATGATCACCTCATGGGAAACAGCTGCTTCCAGCAGGCCATGAGGAACTAAGTCTTCTCTTGGAAAGATCTGGGCTAATCAGTCTTTTGGACGTCACATCTATGATGCTACACTCTGTGGATGAACATTAGGAGCCACACTGTCAGCTACCACAATAACAAATTACAGTTGAGTTATTGTCCTGGGTTCAGCAGTAGCAGTCATTTTTCTCCTTAGTAGCTGGTGCAGCACTGTGTTTTGACTTTCGGCCTGGGAACAGAGCTGATAACACTGATATTTTAGTCTGACCAAGGACTTTGTGAGGCTCATATTCTGCCAGGGAGGAGGGAAGGCTGGGAGGAAACAGAGACAGGACACCTGACCCAAACTGACCAAAGAGGTATTCCATACCACAGCATGTCATGCCCAGGATGTAACTGGGAGTTACCCGGAAGGGCTGGGAGACTGCGGGGTTGGACGAGGTATTGGTCAGTGCTTGGTTAGGCTGGTGGGGTGAGTTATCAGTTGGCAGGTGCTGAGGTGTTGTATTCTCTTCTCTTGTTATTTCCTTTATCATGGTTATTATTGGTGGTAGCAGCAGTGATTTGTGTTATACCTTAGTTACTAAACTGTTCTTATCTCAACCTGTGGGAGTTGCATTCTTTTTGATTCTGCTCTCTGTCCCTCCGGGAGTAGGGGGAGGGCAAGAAGGGGGGGAGTGAATGAACGAGCTGCCTGACTGGGTTTAAACCACACCAGTTATGTAATCAGTACTGTACATCCAACTAATGGCCATTCCTTGATGAGATTCAAATTTGACAAGACTTGTTAGGATCCTAACAGCTGGGCAACAGAGGAATTTGCTTATCCGACTCCTTTCAGCAAATCTACCTTGTCACCGTACAATTTTTTGATCTTGTGTATCAGTGTAATCTTTACTAATTTCCCATAATGGAGCCCCATATCTTCTTCAGAGTTCATCTTCCATTAATGTAAAAATTAATCTGTGAAGTAATAACCAGTCTTGAGGATATTATGGATAATATCAAAGGAAATTTTAATCAAAATATAAAGACTGAATTTTAGTACCTTTTGCAAGCCTTTTTTACGCTGAAAAAAGTCACATCCACGCTATAAAAAGACTTTCATATACTTCTAAAAAAGTCCACATTTATGTGTTAGTCTCACATGTGCTTTGCTCCCATGCTCACTAAAAGTCACGCCTATGACAGTATGTAATTCCCCATGCACCTAAAATAGTCCTTTGCTACATCTGAAAGTTGGACTGAATTAAAATGTTAGAAAATCCTATGCACACAGTTTTTTGTTACACATCCTTTTTCTTCTTATCCTTTGTCCTGACCTATGTACAGCCTTTCTTGCAATAAAGTCTGAGTTACCTGTACAGCTACACTCACCTATTTACTAAGATACATACTGCATGAAAGCGGTAGTTAGACCAGGGAGAAGAAGCATCTGCAACAGCCTGCTGTGTCGACATTGCATTTCTAACTGATGTGACCTGCATTATTGAAACACTGAACAAGAGTATAACTTGTAAGTAGCTCTCTTCTGCAAGTCTTCCAGCAAAATGACAGGCCATATTTTAATAACATTTCAGCTCTAAAAAAAGCATTCGAGCAAATGTCAGAAGCCCTATTTCAGCAAAGATCTGAATACATCTGAATCTCTTTTTGACTGCATCAATATCAGCACACATTAATTATCCTTTGCATGGATTCCGTGTGTTATTTGAAACATCTTCTATGAAGGCCACATCAGAAACTCAGTATTCAGGTAAATACTGGAGTTATTTCACCAGAAACATCCCCACCTCACCTCAAGGCACTTGGGTAAACTTGTCAATTTTTTCTTTTTCTGATAAGAAGTATGTGCTTAACAATAGCACTGCCATTACAGTGAGGAGTGCTATCATGTCAGTTCCTGCATTCTCCATGCTCCAAATCTATCAATCAGAGATGTCAGGTCTGTCACACAAATTGGGACGGAATTGAATTGGTCTGTGTTTATGAAACACAGACTTTGATATTACCCAGCTGTTCCAGTGTTATGTTTGAAAGCAAATGAATTATAAAGGAAAAGAAAAAAAATTAATCTTATTTAACAGATTATTTTTTTTAACTTCTATTACAACACCTAGGAAAAAAGGGAGTGTAGAATATTTCACAATGTATTTCAAGATGAACTAGGACAACTTTAAAGAATTAAGCTCAGGAAGCACCAATTTTTAAAACATATCGGTATGCCTTTTGGGGGCAGTGAGATTCTACTAAGAGTAACCTAAGAAAAGTTCATGCTACACTGCACATTAAGAAACAGTATCTTGACACTAATTGTGATAGTCCCCAAGTCATTTGAAAACCAGAGCACTTTGTTAATACAACAGAAAAACTTAATGTCCAACAATTAAATAATATAGACTAATTCACTTTTGTGCAATTTCACAGACTGCAAGCGCAGTTTATCATTACTCTATCACCCTCAGCCCACATGAAAATACCACATCTCATCAAAGTATATTACTGAGAATAAAAACAAGACATTTGAAGAATGGAAGAAAAAAATCACTAATACATAATTTTCATAAACAGACATAGCTAGAATAAAGCCCAGAAATACTGAATCACATGACCAATGTCACACAGGAAGCCTATGGCAAATTTGAGACCTTAACACAGACATGGCAAACCCCAGTTTGCCATACCACATAAAACTGTCCTATCTTTAAGTTTATACCTGTGTAGATCTTGAGAGAAGTAGTTTAAGTAGAAATGTCAAAAATACTTATTAAGTTGATCAGCCTGGACAGTATTATAGATATTCGCTTGAATATTTGATTTTCGTAGTTTTAAAACACCTGTTTCAAGGTACTATTTTCTCAGTAACTGATCACAACTGGAACCTGTTCATAAAATGGTTTTGTTAATTAAGTGTGGATTAAAAAAAATAAAATCGTATGTTTCTCAGCCTGTCTGAACTGATACTGCTAACTCCATGTTGAAATAGGCAGGCAGAAAGAACTGCTTGTACTTGTTATTCACTGGGAAAAAGCAAAGTATGCTAACTTGTGCCAAATATTTTTAAGTGTTATGAATTTACATCAGTTCATAAGTATATGATTTTGAACACTGAATTTTAAAGTGGGTTCACTGAATTTTAAAATGGGTTATTTTTTTTTTCCCTGTTCCTTAAAACGCTTTCTTCCCAGTTAAAAAAAAAGAAAAAATATAAAAAATATCATGATATCATGTCTGGAAATGAAAATACAAGAGGATTACTTTTACAATCCAGTATGCATGACATATCTCCATGATGAAAGCTGCAAATTGCTGTTTGCTTATGCCAAAATTTTTCATTAATAGACAATGATTTACAGGCCTTGTCTGTGAGCAACACCAGTTCTGATAATTCTGGGATAGAAGCATCACGTAAATGGAGTGACAGATACCGAGATGTTCTTTGTTTCTCATCCTGTTTTATCTCAAAAATGAAGTTCTTTTTATCTTGCTTTACCACACACACACAAAAAAAAAGTCTACTGCTTACTCTACAATTCCTTCTGCAACCAGTATCAAAGTATGACAATTATATGAAAAGATTCAGCATTCTGCAATACATCCATACGCACAAAACAAACCTGGCATTTAGCAGACAACTTTGCTGTCAACATTAAAAAGGCAAAAACCAGTGTGGATAATGGGTGAACTAAATAAGGCACATACTGGGTACCCAAAACACCTACAGAGCCAAAGGGAAAACCCTGGACTCAAGCCAAACAAATAATTACAATATGCACTCAAAATCACTAACTGGACAACGGATATGACCTGTGACTGGGTTAAGACAAGTTTTGAATCCAGAGAAGCATATTGCACAACAGTGATTTTACAAAAAAAATGTTTAAAATGTTTATTTTTTTTTTACTACTATATGAACTCTGTATAGAAAAAAAATTTCTAGGTAAGTATGGACAATACCATCCCCAAAGAAAAGCACTATTATATAACTGAGATTTTCTGTATCCTTTTCTTTTAGTATTTTAGTTTCAGTTATTATAAATGCAGGTCTTAAAGAAAAATTTGCAGTCACACATAATAGAAACTTTCTGTGTTTTTAATAGTGTGAATAATCCCAAACTTCACCTCACTTTCTCGGAAAGAGAGAGGGCAGGCAGCAAACCTTTCTGCATGTAGCTTACATTACACAACATGGGAACTGTATTATGCCAGCTGTTTCTTCTCAGGAATGAATCAATACTGGCAGATGGGTCAGACTAATATAGTGAGATGTTTATTCTACTGTCTGTCATTCTTCTCTCTACCCTAATGCAGCCAAACTGTTGAAAATCTGGTGAATCACAGCCAACACAGCGAACATTATCTGTGAGGCTGATGTTGTCACCAGTCAACACCAAGGAAGGTGCTAAAGTAGCACTGCTCACCCTGGAAGGTGCCTTCAGCTGTGCCACTCTCTCATAGCCACACCTACACAGTCTAAAGAAGCTTCCGTTTCATTTTCAGATGATAGAGTTTCTGAGATTGTAAGTTAAAGCAAATGAAGTTGGCACTTGGGTTAAATCAGAGAACAGAATGTTATCTTTTCAATTACCTTTTTTAAAAAAAAATGCATGTTAATGTCAGAGGAATACCTATTTTATTCCCATCTTATAAAATACTGTGGGGTACCCTGATCCTACAAGGGTGACAGAGACAGCAACCCCAGATGTTTCCTAATTTGTAATGTTAAAAGTTTATTAACTTCTGTTTCCACAGCTCCACAGTAAACAGGCATGGTACTGTTTGCCAGATAATCTTCTCCCTGCAGAAGTTTGTTGCTGTAGCAACATGTTAGAAGAACCAGGATGCCAAAGTGGCCACGCTGTACGTGCATGCAATGGAACAGTGGTTCCAGGAGAAAAAAGTGGAAACAAAAAAGCAAATCCATCTGCAGCACTGCTGAATGATGAATGCTGGAGTATTTCTACAGTTATAATACTGTTTATATAGTTAAATCCACAAAGAATGAGTCTCTTTGTATAAGCAAGAACATCAGAAGACCTTACATAAATGGGAATTGGAGTAAGTGCATTTTTTTTCCTTTCTGTTTTTTCCCCTGCTAAAAATATAGTCCTGAATCCATCAGAGATTACCTAAACATGAATTTATCACCCTGATGACTAATTTTTAAGCCAGTTGGCACCTAGATGCTCCTTGCAGCCAGGTCTTAATGTGACCTTGGATATGTCATAGTTATAGCATGGTTCCAATACTAAGTTGTAATGTTTGAGTATTTATTAGAACTATTTTCTGTTAATAATGAAGTACCAGGTTAATTTGTACATTAATAAATTAAACATAGCAAAAGGATGGTTAAGTGCTGATAAATAGGATCAGTATAATTCATATGACAAAACCCATATCCTTCATGTAATAGTATAGTTACAAATTCGTATTTTTACATTTATCAAATCTAGTAAACTTATACACTAAAGGCTGTCTAAAACAGTGTCTCCTTACAACTGTTGGCAGCAGTCTTGGCTTTGGAAACTGCACAACCTCATTTCCTTGCCTCTCTCCTTCAATTCACACATGCAGGGGTTTTGTGGGTATATTTATTCTATAGAATCATAGAATAGTTAGGGTTGGAAAGGACCTTAAGATCATCTAGTTCCAACCCCCCTGCCATGGGCAGGTACACCTCACACTAAACTATATCACCCAAGGCCTCGTCCAACCTGGTCTTGAACAATGCCAGGGATGGAGCATTCACAACCTCCCTGGGCAACCCATTCCAGTGCCTCACCACCTTAACAGGAAAGAATTTCCTCCTTATATCCAATCTAAACTTCCCCTGTTTAAGTTTTAACCCGTTACCCCTTGTCCTATCACTACAGTCCCTAAGGAAGAGTCCCTCTCCAGCATCCCTATAGGCCCCCTTCAGATACTGGAAGGCTGCTATGAGGTCTCCACGCAGCCTTTTCTTCTTCAGGCTGAGCAGCCCCAGCTTCCTCAGCCTATCTCCATATGGGAGGTGCTGCAGTCCCCTGATCATCCTTGTGGCCCTTCTCTGGACTTGTTCCTACAGTTCCATGTTCTTTTTATGTTGAGGACACCAGAACTGCACACAATACTCCAGGTGAGGTCTCACAAGAGCAGAGTAGAGGGGCAGGATCTCCTCCTTCGACCTGCTGGTCACACTCCTTTTGATGCAGCCCAGGATACGGTTGGCTTTCTGGGCTGCGAGAGCACACAGCCTGCATTTGGGTTATCTCAGGTCTCTCCCACTGACCATGAGAGTAAAGAGATGTGCTTACATTTTCACATATACATACTTATGCACACATACATACTTCTGAAATCATATTCTCTGTGAGCATATATGTACACACTGTATACGTAACACGTATGGAGTATTATTCACATGTGTGAGGAATGGAAACAGGTTCCCCCTGAGCCTTCTCTATGCTACACATTCCCAGGTTTCTCAGCCTTTCCTCATGGCAGAGATGCTGTAGTCCCTTTATCACCTTGGTAAGCCTTCACTAGATACTCTCCAGTCTCTCTTGTACTGGGGAGCCCAGAACTGGTCCCAGCATTCATGGTGTGGCCTCACCAGTGCTCAGGAGATTGACGTAGTCAATAATTTGTGTAAGGTGACCCAGGATACCATTAGCCTTCACTGTGGCAAGGGCCCATTGCTGGCTCATGGTTAATGATAATTAGCAGATGTATACATAATTAATACCTTTATACAGATCAGAAACAAACCAAAAAAGAACCAAACCCCCAAAACAAAACAACCCCCAAAACAAACAAACCCCACCCAGGAATTTCAAATTGAAAAATAAGCAAACAAAACAAAACAAAAAACCCAAACCAAAAGTAAGGTTTTAATCCAAAACCTGACTCCCAACATATTGCTGCTATTCTGTTCTTTATGGCACTTCCTTCCAAACAACAGAACAGACTTAAATCTTTTCTGCCTGGAATTCAGCAAAAAAGGGTTCTTTCTTGCTCAGAACACTTTTCTCCATTTGTTTAATCAATAAATTCATTTTATGCAACAAAACACAATCTGTACTTTTAGTCAAGCTGATTTATGTCCCTGCTTTTAATTATAATCAGATAAACAATCATAACCAGTGAAAGTCAGAAGAGGTATAAAAGACAGACTAATTTGACTCATTTTCTTCCAAAATGAAAATGTTGTCTTTCCTAGCTTATCTTGCATTGTACAAGCACCAACATCTGTACATCTAGTAAATATTTTCATGTCAATATTTTAGTAACATTAAAATCCTGTTTAATTATAACGGCACAGATCAGGTTTTTCCCTGAATTGCATTAGTGAATTGCATTGAAAATGCTTCTCAAACATCACTGCCAAATGGCTTGTTCAAGTCTCCACAGAAAGGGCACAGCTCACTGAGAAACAGTGTCAGATCTTTGCTGTCAAAATTATCCTCAGGGGACACATTTTACCATCTCATAATGTTTCTAAACCTTTTCAAACACTTCTGTGGTCTCATAAAGATTTCCCTTGATACTCTGTAAACAAAAGGTCAGATCTGCATTTACCCAGGTTCCACAGTTACAAGAGATTTATCATTGCATTATCTGAAGATATTGCATGGGCAAGCAAGCTGTATTTCATTTCAAACAGCTGACGCCCCTAGCTCTTACTCGGCCTTTTTTGGTGGGTTTCTGTTTTTTGGTTTTTTTTTCCTCTTAGCACAACTGAAAACAAGGCTCAAAAGAACATTTTAGTTTCTTTTCTAGAGCACCTAAACTGTTCAATTAAAAAAGTATGATTCATGTAAAGAAGCAAGAAATGTTGACTCTTTTGTTAGGTTTGGCTGATGAGCAGTCTTAAAGTAAACTAGTTATCCAGAGATGCATTTTTGGCACAGAAATTAGTCCTGATTATCAAGCATTGAAGGAGCAGAAACAGTTTAAACAGTGTGGATAAGCTTTACAAGGTAAGAGATAGAAGTTATTCTAAATCAAATAGCAAAGAAACAATATTTGTCCATTCCCATTTGTTTACTTTGGGCGCTTGATGGAACTTTCTATGCAGTTTGTTTTCTCTGCAGTGTCAATTCTCTCCTCTGTCTCTACTGTCAGCCAGCACCAGACAGAAGCGGAGGACCAAGCGCTATTTTTAAGTTTTTCTTTCCATCCCTCTCCCCACTTCCCTTAATTGGCTAGGTTCAGGTCCATGTTTTCCCTTTAAGCTAGAAATTGCCTGAGCTCTTAGTGTTAGGTTTTAGCAACAGATGGTACACTTCCCTCTGAGTTAATTCTGAACCAGTATCTCAGGGTTGAGATTGCTAGAGTTGTTATCTTTCAGCAGAGATCCTGATTTTATAATCATTACCAATCCAAAGCCTACTTCAAAGAAAGAGTTGTTAAGCTCTGCTGTGGTATTATTCTATGTCAAACAGCTGTTTCAATCCGTCTAAGAGAGAGATGCTACTGGAATGCTGAAGATGCAATAGTGAAATAGGCTGTTAAATGAAGAGTTATTCAATATTTGCTACTGAATAAAATATCCTCTCCTATTCTTTCTCCCCAAGAACACCCATGTTTCTGCAAGTTCCTGCTAATAGGAATGAAACAGCTTTCCTAAACCTGGAGTGTAGGCAAAAGTAATAAAATAAAATTTAAATTAAACCTCCCCAGAATGGCAACTCATTTAATGGGGAAAAACAGGAAAGAAAACTGAATTAAAAAAAAAAAAAACAACCAAAAAAACAACCCCAACATCTTTGATCAACTGTGAGGGCAAAGCTGGAAAAATGGTTAAAATTATTTCATAATGTTAAAAGGAGAACAGGAGACAGTCCTTGGACAGTAAAAATGGGGAGAGTGGCCCAAGGAATCAAGGGAAGCCTAAGAAGATGAGTAAAACAGTGAAAGAAGGAGTGTGGCAATGGGAAGGGCAAAGAACACAAAATCGTCTGGTCAGGAAAATGCTACTAGACTGATCTGTGAAATCAAGATCTGATGTTAGGAAATTCAATAAACTATAGAGAGATGTTGGGAATTTAGCAGATGGGCACAATAAATACATAGTTTCAATTTAACATGTTCTTACAATAACTCTAGGATTAGCACCATGGGTCATGAATCTATTAAAAATATGGAAATATAGGGAAAATGAAAGGAAATGAGCTTGGCTCCTGGTATTCTTGATTCCTTGCATGAAGAGCAAAATTCAACTGAAATGTTTCCTGGGGCAGAGAAAGATTAAAAGAAAATTAATGGTACTCTATGGGCACAAATAATGTTTCATAGGGTTTGTCTGTGGTTATCGTAGCTGAAGGCTAAATAAAACATGAAGTTTGAGTGAAACTTTGAATCATATGATACTCAGTTGCTCTTCTTGTTGCCTAAATAAAGTCCATTGCACCAATAAGTAAAGCACTGAAATTGTAATGAGTCCTACTGTTTTGGCCTCTGACCAAAATCTTTATAGTATCTTTAGGTATCAAAAGGTTAGATAACTTGTTTGTTTAGTTGTTTGAGTTTTTTCACTCAAGGGATGCTGTGGATACTTAATTTGCACAGATCTTTTACACAGCAGCCTCTGAATTCTCTCAAAGGCAACCTCATTTGTCTTTCAGCTACTGCCTTCTCAGCATATTGACCTTTATCCTTATTTATGCCCAATACTTTCAAAGAAACGTAATGTTATGCAGAATTTGTTTTTTAAGGGACCCTTCAATTTGTCTGCAAGTAGGACATTTCTTTACAGTAATTTGAAATAAAAAATCAACTACTTACTCCCATTAATTAGATCTGTGGAACAAATGGGAATTATTAAAACATGTATGGCATGAAGGTTATCCTTTATGCTAAACATCATTTTTGATCTCATTTACTCCTTTCAAACTCAAATTAACTACTGAATTAAGCAGGAGTTCTCCTCCTCTTCATTCTTCTCCCTTCCCTGTTCATAAATCCTGTAACTTAAGGGCCATTACAGTATGAAATCTTAAATTAAATGGTTTTCATTACTTTTCTGTACACCCTATCATAGTACTGCTGAATAAGGTTTGATCCTTTTCAGAAGATCTCCCTAGAAACCAGATTTTTGTTTGGTTTTAAATTGTTACTTATTGTATTATACTAAAATTATCATACTGTGAGAAATGTATTACGCACTTGATGTGTGTGCTCATGCCCTGGTAATTTCTTAATAAACAAGGATCTTCTAGATGCTTTATGAGCATGTACTTTGGAAACAGCAGCAAGAAAGAAAAAAACACCTTAATAAACCATTTGGGTTCAATGAATTAAGGAATGCTTTTGTTTAGCTATGGTTTCCTTTGAAGTTGCATGGGCAACTCCTATTGCCCTGTCTAGAGCTAGCAGATAATCAGGAGGACCAGAATTTTTCACTGAATAAGCTACATATCCTGGAGAGGGATATTCTTTTCCGAAACATGTTTTCATTCAAGCAACCTTTTAACTGGCAAGTTCTGTCCCCTTATTCTACACTGAAAGCATGGCTTAGGGTTGACAGTATCTGGCCTAATGTAGTCAATACAATACAGTCAGCAGAAGTGTGAAGCTTTCTGCAATAGTGAGCAATTTATACTGTCCACTGAACTATACATGATGCAGGAAACAGTAACATTAGACTTCAAATCTCTTTTTTCAAAAGCAGCAGTGTGTGCATCAGTAGTGACTATATCATGGATAGTAACAGCCTGTTTTAAAATAACTTGTTTTTTTGAAGTGGAGATATGGGAATAGAGAGATGCAGGTGCACAGACAAACATCAGCCAAGATGACTTCAGCCAGGTAGAAAATAATCTTGAAGTTATAAAGGCAAAAGCTATTATTGATGGAAGTAGGTAATACTTTTCATTTTAAAATAAGGTTGATTTATTTTAATAGATAATCACAGTGTTCTGGAAACATATTAATGTAGAATATCTTGTATAATTTCTCCTTGCATATGGAAAAGATTTAAGTACAGCTTCACCCCCTCTCCACCAAAATCGTAAAAGTAGACTTCTCATTTTGCATATTGGACTGCTTGCCAGCCAGCTTCTGTCAGAAAAAACTTTTCAGCTCCTGGTGGCAGCTCAAGGCTCTCTCTTCTCCCTGACTGCTGAACTTTTATGTCTAAATACATAAGAAAAGGTTTGAATATTTAAGCAGAGCAGAAGTCCAATGTAGATGACATGCAGTGCTTAAAGAAAACTTTGGCATCAGCAGTATGTGCAACAACCTCATTCACTCTACATCTAATGCTGGCCCAATACTTAATGGCTCCAGTCCTGGAAAGAATTCCATCTTATTCAACTGATATTTCCAGAGGTTAAATAGAAAAATTCTTACAATTTTAGAATACAAAAGAAAAAAATATTAAATTGTTCCTCAAAGCTCATACACAGTTTGAACCCAATCTGCACTTAAAACTCATGACAAATTATTTCACCCTTTCATAGCTTGACAAAGAATCATAAAAGGTTTCTGCTGGAAGGGACCTTAAAGATCACATGGATCCAACTCCCCTGCTATGGCCAGTGACACCTTCCACTAGGTCAGGTTGCACAAAGACCCATTGAGCCTGGCCTTGAACACTTCCAGGGATGGGGTAGTCACAGCTTCTCTTGGGAACTTGTTCCAGTGTCTCACCACTCTCACAGTAAAGAAGGTGAGATCTACAAAGTTTTAATAACTAGAGCAACGCAAGGGCAAAGAAAAGAGGAATGTGACATCCAGATCAAGAACATCTTGGAGAAAGTCTCCAGAGTGTCTGGACAGTCTGCAAGATGCAGTTAGACTGCACAGGATGGACAAGTTCAGCTCTTTGAAATTTTCAGTTAGGGGTTGATTAGCCAAGGACGTAAGAATGGTTTGAGATTTTTTGATGGAAGATAAAAGATACTTGCATTCATTACACTGCTGCATAAATGCCTATGGCCCTTTGTGTTTAATGAGACAACATACATATTACATGTTTACAAAAGTAGAAAGAAGGTTCTCATCTTGGAGCTCTTCTAACAGGTATGAAGTTATGCACTCACTCATGATCAATCATACATGATCATGCCGCTAGGAAGATGTAACAAACAAGTATTAACAACTAACCTCCCAAGTAATAAGCAAACATCTTATATATGGTACTTAAAACATTTAAACATCATCCCATGTACTAATACTTTTGCTCTGCTTTTCTTTTTGTATTATACTCTTTTTCTGTGCAAAGTTATCATAGTTCAATATTGAAACTTGTTCTGTAGTTTGACCTCTTTAAAGAGTCACCTTCCAACTCGAATTCTTTTAATTGTTATTTGACACTGTGGGAACCAACCTGGCTTGCAAAGGAGGCCAGGTGAATCCCCAAGGTTTAGTGTTCTGTTTCATTTCCATACCCAGTCACTTACTGTGAGACCATTTGGCAGCAGCAGTCCTTAAGCCTTCAAATAATTAGTTCTTGCTAAGATAGGCGGAGATCATAGGAAGAACATAATATGGAAGACTATAACCAAAACACCCCCAACCAACAGCTCACACTTCTGCAATATGCCCTACTTGGAAACAGTTGAAGAAAACTTTGTCAGCTAAGTTTTCACTTTTATATACCTGAATATTCCAATTAGAAGCAGTGCAAGAGAAAGAAAAACCTTTCTGAACTGGGATGCGTACAAAGGAAAAACAGAATCTCAACAGTAAAAAATGGCAGTAAAAAAAGAACTGGGGTGAGGAGTAATTTTCTCTTTAATACAGCTTTCTCTTCAAGTACAACTTCACAACAGTACCTTCACAGATCACTCTAAGGAAATGTTAACATGGAGGAACATTTTAAAAAGATCTTTACAAAACTATTACTCGCTTAACAAAATAAATGAGCGGTAAGATTTTCCCATAATCAGATCTGTGGGGGGTTTGTTAGTTTGTTAATATTAACAGTACTCATTTATGTCCAAGAAGGAACACAGCTTTTCTGAAACCAACAGAAATTTTCCTGGTGGCTCTACTGGAGGCAAGATCTCATACCTGTATCATAGTCTCCTAGTTCTGAAGAAAGTGGTCTTTAATGACACCAGCCACTGAAGTGATGCTAAACACCAAAAGAAAGAAAGAGGACTGGGGATGACAAGAACAGACAATTCATTAGATGACCTTTACATCTTAAAAATTACCTGTGGGATTGGGAACTGGTGGCTAGACTCTGTGAGCCACTGAGATTGTAGGTGGGATAAGGGGTCTTAAAAGGCTACAGATCTGCCTGCAAACGATGCCAGAAGCTGGGGGTGTTCTTCAGAACCAACTCTTCCCTTGTTTGCCCTCTAACATTTGTTTCGACTGTAGATCTGGGCCCTGCAAGATGATGAGTATGAAAGACTCTTGGAAAACATTCCTCTCCCATTCAATTGACACTCAGCATGTAGGCAAATTCCTTCCACCAATTACCCTGTTGTTTTTTTGAGCTGTTTTTGTTGTTTTTTTTTTTTTAAAGAAAGAAAAAAGTAATTCGAAACTAACTGCTTTCTCTCACTTTTTTCACTCCCCTTTTAATCTTCAGAAAGTATCAGAATATCCAGAATATCCATTAATATCTTAAAATATTTTCTTGCAAGAAATTAGAGACAGTGAGATGGAATTGCTTTGACATATCACTAAGCTGGAAACTGATACTGGGGATTCTCACAGCAGCCAGCTGTCCTAAGTCTTCTGGTTTATGCAGAAGATAGTGGAAAAGGTGAAAGGCAAATGGTCAAAAGAGATTCTTTTCTGCTGTTTCTCAAGTGTAAAACAGTGTTTTAATGCCTCAGCTTCTGAGTTGTGTGCCCCTGGTGCCCCCATCCCCCGATATATCAAAATGCAGTAACAGCCCACAGCTGGAAGGACTTACTGGTTCCTGTTGGTGCTGTTTACAACTGTTTCTTAGGGTAAGGGCATTGCTCATCATAACTCAGATTTTCTGCTTGTGTGTAAACATCAAAATTCAATAAATATGCAAAATTTCAGGTGAATTCTACGATATTCTCAACTTAGCGCACCAAAAGTCCACATTTTCCAATGACATTTTCTGGAATAGGGAGAACAGTATATATTTTTTTTTTCTTTTCTAAACTAAACAGATGTTACATATTCCACGAACTTCTTATTCCAGCTGGGGTGCAAGACTGAGGGCTTTTGCCAATGCTAACAATACTCCCAAATACCTATAACTTCACTGTGATGATATAACATTATCGATGTTTGGGATGTAGAAACGCATGAAAAGTAAAGATGCTGTGATAGAAAATTTCTTAATTATATACTGTTGGTCGCTGCATTATCAACAGATGGCAACCTACCCATGGCAAACTCATCCTGCTTAATTCAATTACCTGTATGTCCTTAGGCTCCCAACTATTTTCTGTTTTTTAAAAGGACTGAAAAGGTATTGTAGGTACTAAAAATTTGAATTCTAATTTATGTTTAGATAAGTTTACATAATGAAAATATTCCGCTTTGATGTTTGGAGCTGGGATGTAATGCAAGGCTCACAATTTCTTACAATGTAAAAAGTCAGAAAATAGCTTCAAACTGCTGATTTGAGGATTTTCAACTCAGGACAAGTTTATTGTAAATATTTTGAAAAATCAGGTAGAAGTAAAGGATTTTACACTATCTGGAAAACAACCAGCAAACATATAAAAATCTCCAATTCTGTTTATATATCTACACAGTGAAGTGGCAGTTTAGAATTTAGTTACATTTGTAAAAAGCCTGGAAGATGTCAGTGGTTAAAGAATGTACCTGGCCATGAGGGGAAGGGAGGGGGGAGAAGAAGAGGGGAAGGACTGCTCTGTAAATCGTTTTATTTTTTTTAAACACGCGCATATTTTTGAAATATTGAATTAAAAATAAATATTTAAATAGAGTTTTAAGCTTAGAGCTTATTTAATTAGAGTTTTAAGATAGCTGACTATATCCAAGGCCAAGTTGGATGGGTCTTTGAGCAACTTGGCCTAGTGGAAGGTGTCCCTGCCCATAGAAGGGGTGCTGGAATCAGATGATCTTTAAGGTCCCTTTCAAACCAAACAATTCCATGACATTTTTGCTTTAATATCCACGAGAAACTCTGGAGAGCGGTCAGAAATACTTGCCAGTGTGCATCTCAGTTTAACCTGTGCAACATGCTTACACACAAACATCCCCATAGACTTATGCATATATGAACACATATATCCAGTATTTTTTATAACTTTGGTCAACTTTAAACATAGGCTTTAAAAATGAGATGAAATTTAACAACAAATTATTTACATACAGCTGAAGTGATTATTATCTACAAAATAATTAGCTTCCTAACTTAATTTTAGGAGCATCTCTCCTGAAGTATTTTTAATATAGACCAAGTATGGTACAGAAGAATACTGTCTGTGTGAAACAGTTGGTCAAGGCTTTCCCATAAAATTCCAAATTATGATAACTACATAACATAACCCTCCCCATATATTTCATATCAGCTAATAGCCCAGTATCTTATTAAACATCCTATGGGTGATATAAGAAAAAAAAAAAAAAGCATGTTATTGAATCACTAACTAATTAGAAGCATTTACTGTGTTTAACTACCATATTGTGCAATAGCAGAGTGGTGATTTCAATGACTGCACTAACGTATTTTATTAATCACAGGGTAATTATTGTAATAAATTTAAATAAGAATGGTATTAAGGGATCATAATTCCAATTGCCATCTGCTATTAAAATTCTTGTTAGAGTCAGACAATTATCAACAATCAAGAGGAGACACTCTGCCAATTGCTCATGGTGGAAAGTGTTCACAAAAATCAGAATACAGGGATGACATGCGAGCATTGCCTGCTTCTCTTCAGAAGTTTCTGAGGAGGAGACATAGCTGCAGGTGGTGACAGTGGCCATGAATGAGACAGTTCCTGCTCCTCAACCCTGGAAGAGCCAATGAGCTTGTCAGAGCAGGGATGAGTCTTTTGGTAATTACACACTGCCATCACTATCCTGCCAGGCCTCCAACACTGACCCCCAGCACAACTCTCTACAACACCTTTATTTACTTCTTGCCATTTGTATCATCAGTGTTAAAATAACAGGAAAAAAAAAAAAAAAAAGTTCCTATAAGTGGCTCGTCAGGCTTATATCAAGAACAAAAACTAATAATCAAAAATTAGAACTCTAAGCAACTCATCTGTTGACAGCAAACTGTCCATGTGTTACTGCTTGCTTTTGGGTGAACGGAACTATAAATTTGGACATAGAGTTGTGATTTTATCTTGTTTTAGAGATGGCAAGCTCAAACAGAAAAACTGTAGGGCTTTTAAACAAGATGAGGGTTACATAGATTGCTGCTATAGCTCCACACATGAAGTTTTCATGCAAACAAATGCAAATAATCATATTTATGCAGACGCTTCTGCAGTCTTAAAATGAAGCTGTTTGCAAAGAAAGATATTTTTCTGCTGAAGTATCTTATGTGCCAGGGCAAAATTTTTTCAGCTTGATGGCACTTCCTTACTTGCAAGTACTGGGAGTGTTTGGCTTGTGTAGATTCTTCACCATACAGAAGGAAGCAAAAACCAGAGTTATTTGAAGGGACAACATGAGCAAAACCCAGCAGATGTGTACCATGTTCTTCCAGAGATCACAAATACACACAAGGGTAATTCACACATGCAATTTGTTATCAGCATATTTTGTCTCTCATATATCCCAGCCTCATAACCCAGCAATTTCCTGAAAATTCCAAGATTTCTGCATTACAAAGTATTATAATACAATCTTATGAGAAAAAAGAACCCAAACAAACCAAAACCAAACCAAAACCAAAACCTTAAAACCTCCAGTATAGCCTGATATCATGGTGTAAACAGCTATGGGCTGGTAGGTCTTCACCAAGTTAATGAAGGCACAACAGCATAGAACTCATATAAATAAAGGAGGATGATGCTCCCTTTTAAAATACAGTAATTCGAGAACCTGAAGTGATCAGGCCAATCATTTTAGAAGCTAAAACAACAGAAAAAATTCACTGTATGCACTGGCCCACAGGAGGAGTGTGGAGGGATGCTGCAGCATCCTGCATTAGCATTTTAGAATTCCTCCTGTAGAAACAAACAGCCTAGTTTGCATGCTAAAATAAAAGTCCAGGATAGCAAACAACCCACAATTTATGCAACTGAAAGTCAAAAGGCAGAAAGCCTTGAGGAAGTTTTATAATCGCAACCTTATAAAATTGTGTTTGTTAATTTATGAGAAATATCTGTGTAGGTGCGCATGGTTTCCAGAAAAAGAAATAATGCATGCTATTAAATAGATACCAGAAGTATACTATGCAGTTTGCATAAAGCAAGCCATTTTAAAACTAGACAGTAATACAGCAAGTTTGATTTCAAATAACATAAACCATTTTTTCCTCTCATACATCCATGAAAAATAAAATACATTTTTCCTCTCATACATCCATGAAAAATAAAATACAATACAGCTACAATATACAATATATGTGTTTGCATACAAGACTAACATACTAATTTTCTGTTAAGCATTTAAAAAATTGATGCTAATGTATGACATGGCTTCTGTATGTATAAAGCTTATTAAAAGACAGTAAAAAAATCTGCCTATACCTTTGCAGCAAAATTACTAGGAAGACTGATTTAGAAAAAAAAATCTGCATCTTACATACTTAAAATATTGTATTAGGCATCTATTTCATCAACATACTGTATTTAATCTAAAGTATATTCTAAGCTTATTTTTAAATTAACTTAATCTCTTCACTTTTGGGATCTCAGATGAGTTTCTCTATTGTTGTTTTAACCTGTATTTCCTCTGTACTAAGGCAAATTATCTAACCCTTAGCTACACGGCAGCTGGGATTTACTTTTCTAAACAGACGATTTATGCTGGCAGCATCAGTTCTGCTTCATTTGTGACAGACCCACAGATTTTATTTTTCTTCTATGAAAACAAATGGAAATGGAACACCTGGTAGCTGTCATGTCAAAACAATGCAATGCAGCCCATGGCACCTTCCCTACCTAGGGATTTCTTGCATAATGACATGAGAACTCTTCAGTTCTAGTCCTGTCCTCCTCCTGCAAGAGCTTTCCTATAGTCTACTGCTCATAATTTTACATAAATACTAGGCCAGTATTGAGCCATTCTGAATTTTCATCCAATAACAAATGTAACAGAAAAAATATTCTACTGAGTCAGATACTTGGAACTCTGAAAAGCATCTCTGATACTTCTCAATTTCTGTGTTTACAAAACTCACAAAAACTACTTCTTACCTGAGGAAGAAAAAAAAAAAAAAAAGAAACATCTTAAAAACATACAGGACTTTTCTGGTGACAGAACACAAAAGAAATTATCTGGGATGTAGGCAACCACAAATAAGTGACACTCAAGTGTCTCACAGTAAGCTTTATGTTACTTTTGGGGGCTTTTTAAAAGTTCTTGTAGTCTTAACTTTAGAATTCTACTCTCTCTTTCTATTCCCCCCATTCTTTGCAAGAGTTGCTCACTGGAACCAAGAGCTGCAACTTATGCTTTTCTAACATCTGTGTTTTTAAATTAGCTCCACTGTTGGCTAGTAACAGAAATCTGCTTTCCATTAAGTGCTCTAGGTCTGAGAAAAATACCAGATAACATCCTCATGTTGTTCTAATATTTATTAAAAATAATCTTTCATTCATAAGAAAGTAGCATTAAATAATTAAATTTGTTTAAGAAATAACAAATACTGTGTATTCTTACTCCAGCTGTAAAAAGAAAAAAAAAAATCAACTATAAATGCAGTGTTTTATATTTGAGAGGGCAATCTACACTTTAAATACTCTCATGCTACGTGTCCTAGGAATTTGTAACACTACAGCACTTTCAGTGTTCCCTTTCTTTCCAAGTTTTGCACAAAGTAAAATCAATCTTGGCTATATGAAGGAAAAAAACAACCTTTTTTTCTTTGATAACAACCTTTATAAACTACCATGAAGAAAATAAAGAGATGGCAGCATTTCTAAAAGTATCCATGTAATAGCTAGCAAAAATAAATGCTGACAGAAAGATCTGTAATTGTTATACCCATTTGTTCTCCTACTTTCTTGCAGTCAAACTTTGGACCAGTTTAACACTGATAGCAGCAGTGGTTTGATCATTTACTATGAGAATTCCAGACACATGTATCTTCAAAGCCATTTCAGAACACATCCCTTTGGCTTGGTAAAAATATAGACTGAAACAGAAGTATTAGAGAGCTGTCTTGTATTTTCCCATTATTCTTGGACTATGTCCCTTTCTGCTCAGGCAAACCAACAGGCATTCACAACACATGTAAATACCCGCACTGCAGAGTGCTTAAAGACAAATTCCCTCTCTAGGCTTTTAGAAGTAACTGCAAACATGTCTGAAAGTTATCCTCCCATGATCTTTCTAAACAATTCTGCAGCTTTGTTAAATGCAATCAATTTATATCCCTTTGTTCCATAGTAGAACAATACAATCTATCTTTAATTTAAAGTCTGCAATGAAACTGCTTCACATTAACGAACCCTTCTCAGCCTTGAATTCCTACTTCTCATCCTTTTAGACTTTCTTTCACTGATATTTCCCCTACATGCAAAAGGCAACATCTTAAAATGTTTTCACATAGTACAAAGAACAAGTCACAGTAAAGAAACAGACCTCAAAAATCAGAACCTTCATCAAAACTGATTCTTAAATTGAAAGACATCAGCACCTCAAGTCGTCTTCACTCCAGTGTGACACCACTCTTGACACCTCACCTTTGATGTTCCCTTCAATGCTTTTTCTTGCTCTGATGACAGCTGCAATTAAGAGTATCTAACAGAATAAATGTTTAATCCATTGCTGGATCTCAAACTCTTCCCTCCCTGCCTTTGGTATGTATGATTTTCTCAATCCTAAATTCATTAAACAAAACTGGGGAAATACTGCTTCTCCTAACTGATTGCTAAGTTCCTTGATGAAGGACATAGAACATCACTGTCTCTTCAGAATGTTAGGCACAGTAGTAGTGTTCATCTGCCTGTCAGAAAGTCCAACAATGTAACCTTCCATTTTATCTTAAGATTTTGCCAGAACTGATTAAAAAACAAATCCTCTATCAATCCATAAGTGAAAGACCCTACTTTATATTACTACATAAACACTTAAACAAAACATGTTCAACTCAGAAGATTAAGAGCTTCAGGAATGCTTGTGCATTCCTCATTCACTGTGTGTTTGTAATATAGGTTTGCTTTAGCCTCCTGACTTTACTGGGGTCAATTACCAGCACATAAAGTCACTGTAAAATTCAATACCACCAGCAACTTCATAAGAGAACATGCTGAAGCTATAAAGAGAAAAAGCTTGAACATCATGAGATCCCACAAATGGTGCGTCAGGTACACAGCTCCAGCAATCATTTTCTTAAGCAGATATCCACTGATGCATAAAATATTTAAAGAATTACTACGAGGTCCATTCATGACAAGTTTTTTTTTCAGGAACTGAAGACAAGATTGAAACCATCTATGTAACATACGATATAACCCCAGCAATAAGTGAGACTTTATTTAGTTGAGAGGAAAAGGGGGATTTCTTAAAATGGACAACTGCGTATGTACATCGAGATGGAAGTCTAACAAATTATCTCTCTAACATACATACAAGTCTTTCTTTAGCAGGCTGCTTTGCCTAGTTTTTAAATGTCGATATAGCATTCTTTTTTTGAATTGCTTCACACCAATGATATTTTAAGTGTCAAAATTTCCTACAGTCAGTGGTAAGAGATGGGGTTTGGTTCTATTATGGTAGCATTTTAATTTAAAACAAAAAAGAGATAGGGTTAAAAAAAAACCCAAATCAGCAGCATTCTACACTAAAGATGGGCACGGCTCATGAATAGAGATGTGATTTGACAAGAAATCTATCTCCGCTTGTGAAGATTAAGTAACACAGAAGGGATTACCCACTTCTGCACTGTTAGACTCTGAAAAAAAAAGGAAAAAAAATCTTGTTTTTTATTTCAAATTATTTGTCATGTGCCACAATTATTACTTAGCTTGGCACAAAATAACCTGTATTCTTAATGAGAAGAAAAAAAGAGAGCATCAATGAGAAAAGATTTAGTCATGCTATAGACAATCATTCATGAGAAGTTTAAGTGTATGTTATCAAAGAAAAATCAAAGCAAGTGCTGAAGTTACTCAAATTATAGTAACACAGCCTTTGTTTCACAGATAGCTAAGTATCTTTTTCACACTTTTTTTTTTTAAAGCTCTAAGTATGGATCATGTTCTCTAAGTAGTTATCTGACTCACTGCCAACCTCATTAGTAATTTATCATAAATGCTCCTTTTCTAAAGAATCCTGATTTCTCTATCAGATTAAATGAAATGTACATAACTTCCATTGAGCTTTCATTACATCCTTATGAAAGACTATTTTGATTATAGGATGAGAACTACAGAACATAGTATGATGTGTAGGATACAGATAAGAACTTGTTAGAAACAAAGAACTCTCTTCATCTGTCATTGATCTAGGATGAGTAATTTACCACTATTTACCCAGCTGTAATAATGTTTTTGTGTTTCACATCCCCAGATTTTCTTTCATCTAATTCGCAGTTTTGGAAATCCCCCCTACATTTTGCTTCACATTATTTGGAAACAATTCTTGCTACTGATTTCCTTCCCCAGGCCAATAAAATACTAGAATTGTCAAAATATGTTAAAAACACTGGAAAAAAAAATCTTTTCTTCTACTTAAATGGAAAACATAAAAATTCAAATAAATGTATCAAAAAATTTCCCTAGTTAAACACATCCTCAAACTTGCCTTACTTAAGAATAGGATTAGGAAAGGATTCATCAAGTCACTGAAACCAATACTGTCATGCTTTTCTGAACTGTAGTACCTGGCTACACACAGACACCTGTTTTTCGCACCCTCCTTAGATGTGTCAAGCACCAATTCAACCCAATGATGTGCCATGAAATCTATCATGTTAATAAGCATTATTTAACAAAAACAAAGCATTCAGATAATGAGATCACACCTATCATGTAAGGATTTGAGGCTCAGATGAGGATAAGAGGCAAAAGAATGATGTGGTTTTCAAAGAATAACATTTATACAGCTGGCATCGTGGAGCAGAACAACGTTGACACGTACCAGCCTGTGAAGCGCTCCCTCTTTGAGACTGAGGTTTATTTTTAATTCCATGTTGTAATACATATTGAATAAAAATAATGTTTGTTAGCTCAGAACTAATAGGTGTTAATTTATTTTGAAACAGGTTTGAAATAATTGTCCCATTGACCTCCTAATTTTCAACTTCAGGTGATGCAGTCCTTTACAACCACACAGTATTTGTGATACCGGAATGTTTATGTGCTTACAGACAATTTTTCTTGCTGATATACCTACCTGCTCTCCCAGTGGGATGAATGCACACACATGCACATTCACACATAATACACCCACATGCACCCCTCACTAGAAATAAGCTGCCACTATGGGACAAACAGACCAAATATGAGTAAAAATTACAGGATAAAAAAAGATAGCATTTTGGAAATTCTCATATAATAAAAAACAGAATGAACTTCCTTCACATTCCTTCAGGTGGACAGTTTTATGGTTCTTTATATTCTTCTGTCCTTGTCCTTCTCTTGCAGCCAGTAATGGAGCATTACCTGGCAGAGGCTGGCACCACTTTGCTGTCTAACAGAGCAACACAGATTTGTATCTGACCTCTTGCTCTTCTGTCCTTTTCCCTGTTGAGAGTTTTAATTATCACTCCCATGCTCACAATTCGGAAAATTCAAGCCTTCTCCATCACCACTGCTTGTACATTATTTCTCCATGTTTACAGGTCAAGCATAAATTTTATAAATATCCTGCCACCCAACGACCACATTAAATTATAACATTGCAGTATGTATAGTATGGTCAAAAGGAGCACTGAATAAAGTGTTCCTCTGCTAGCACTATAGGATCTGAAAAAACAAGCAAACAAAAAAATAATCTGGAAAAACTGAATTGAAAGAATAAATAGTTATTTTAACCCCGTTCATTAAGAAATTCCAATATAAAATAGCTTAGGTAAAAGAATGCTCAGTCTTCCTGCAAAACAAATTAATCATCTGATTATTCCTTGCGTTTCATGGTATACAATTCAAGTAATTAAGTCCACCGGCCTTAAAAATAATGCATTTCATTTTTTTTCTGTTCCAAAATAACTGTAAAGTAAGCCTTCCCCTTTGTTACTATTCTATCTGGACTTTATCTCTTCCTATTGCTTAAGCTAATAATTGTTTCTAACATATTAATAATGTGTATTAAGGACTTTCAGATGCTTAAATGATGCATTTGCTATGATACTTTAAAAGCATTTCTCCTAGACCAAACTCTATCTTTCCAGAGCTAATAACATCATTTTCAGATCTTTTGGGAGACAACGCACATTACATTCACAGGGAATGAAGCTTTCTGAATTCATTTTCTGTGCACGTATAAATAATCAGAGAATTATTTACATGCATGAAGAATATAAACAAACAAAAAAGATTTTATACTATTACACTGCAGGATGTGGTTTCTGTAGTGAAAAGTATTTAATAAATAAATATATTTATAAGCTAAGCTTGTGTGTGATAAATTTTTTTGTAAGCTATTTTGTAGTTGCTAAAGAATTTATAGCTCAAATGCAAGTATTAAAGAAGCACCACTCTTCCCCCCAAAAAAATCCAATAAAGCTTTCAGTTCATTTCGAACCCTTCTCTAGTAGTTACCTTATATTACTCTGCTTTTTAATTTGAAATCTCTTAATGAAATGGGACAAAACACAATGAAATAAAGACCTTTTTCCAGAAACATGCTGAAAGAATGCTACTTTCATGAGTTCTTATGATTGATACACCACTGCCAGCGTATTTCACAGTACGTTAATTGAACACATGTAGAAATGCAATTATAGTTTTTTAGTATTAAAGAAATCTCTGTTTGGATGGAAGATGCATTGTACTAAAAGACTGCACTGTAACTCCGTATCACAGAATGCCTACTAGTCCATTTGAAGGTGACATAAGAACTGCAACAAGCCCTACATCTACATGGGGTTTTGTGGGATATACTGTGCTGACAAATCTAGGAAAAGACATGACAAGGAAATTGTAGAAACATCAAGAGCACTGGGAAAGGACCCTGATTCGGGGATCAGGGTTCAATATAAGCTGAGCTCCAGCTCAAAGCCAAATGCATGCTTCAACACTTTACCCAGGAAAATAAAATAAATATCTTCTACTTTCATCATTATTGCCCAATAAACTATACTTTTTATTACACATACCTGCCAGCCAGTGGTGTGCAAAAAACATGGTTTCTCACTTCAAATAGTAGAGTTTAAATCTGTTTAATAGTCTTTATACCTTTATGATAGATATTAACTCAGAAAGTACTTACAAAGTTTTATATTCTTACAAAGTCAGAAACAATTGAGGGAAAATGAAAAACTGTTATCAGTTACCATATTTGTGGCTGGTTGTTTTGCTTTTTTAAATTATTTGATTTTTTTGAAGTCACATACAAGATTTGCAGCACTGCAATCCCATGCTATCATGATAGCACTGTTTTACACTTATGGATTGTCAGGGCAGGAGGACACAATGATTTTCACATGTTTAAACAGCTACTACAGTTTCAATATATTGAAGAAAACAAGGGCAGTATATGTAATTAATTAAATTTCTTCACTGGCAAATCCCAAATCATCTAGTATTAACAAAAATTTCTAAGCATGGTATGGTCAGAAACAGGTATTTCACATCCAGCTATGTTTTGGGGACAGAAGTTCACAGTATGCAAATGGAAAGTAAAAAGACGTAGTGCCTGAAGGAAAACTAAAAACCGGTATTTTCTCCTCTTTGGATGATGCATCTTGGTTAGCTGTCCAATGATGTAAATGGAATAGATGATGGTTCTCTCTTAAGAGCAGATTTTTAACATTTTTAAGTATTATGGCTACATTTCTAGCTCTGCTACAAATTTCCCTTCTCACCTTAGGATGGACAGTGTAGTGTGTCCAATCCAATTCATCATAACTCCAAAGAGTATATGCAGTTCTGTCCAGCTTATGTTTCTACTAAATGAACATAGCTTACAAATATATTAAATATATTATTGAATTACAGACTTTTTCTCAGAGACCTCTCCTACCCTGCTGGGCTTATTAAGGGATTATCTTAATGAGCAACGATATGTATACAACATCGACTCATGTAAGCTTTCTTAAAAACCTAACTAGATAACCAAATTTTTCAAAGGCAAACATTTAATGTATCTCTTCAAGATCAAGAGATATTGCTAACTGCTTCAAATTCACAAAGCTTCAGCTTTTTAAAAAAGCAGAGGAGAGAAAATAGTAACAACTAAACAGATGATCTATACACAGACGCAGAATCAACAGCACCTTTTTTTTTTTTTTTAATCAGACCTCTTTTATTCAGAGAAGAAAAAAAAGCCATACAAATTCTGGGAATTGTTATGCTGCACCAAGCCACAATACCTAGAGAGAAAACAAGCATTTGAATGAGGTTTTTCCTCTTCCTGTATTTTCTTAGGTAAATATACTGGGTTATTGGTGTTAAAACAGCAAAAACAGACTGGAAAATTTTACAGAAGGCCAAATAAGAGTCCACTTGTCTATTAAGTTCATTAATTAAATTTTATCTCTTTATTCAACAAATTAGAATTAAAGCAGTTTAGGACATGAAACCTTTCAAGTTAATGACAACTACAAAGAGCCCAAAAAGTACTTAAATGTAAATATAATTTATAAAAATACAAAGCCTTCATAGACACAGTCAATGAACTTATGTGCTCTTCTTTCTCCAGTACTACTTTTGTTATTAATACAGAAGACAACACTGCTTTTATTCATGGTATATTTAAATGGTATAAATTGGGATATACACTTTGAATACTCCTAAGGCAGTGTTCAGGCTCACCAGACCTTAGACTTTTTTGTTAAGGCTTCTGGCTTCAAAACCAGATTTTTCTAATTGCTTTCTTTTTTACTTGATGCTTGTAAAATGTTTACTTTTCACAAGTCACATAGAAAGATGTAAAAATCTCTGGAATTACTCAAGTTCTTGATCTGACACATTTTATTACATCTAATAAGAAATCTAATGTGACTGGTAAATCATATCAGGAAGTTTAACAACAAAAGTAAACTAACTTGGCTTGAAAGTATCACTAGATGAATTACAACCAGTAACAAACCATAAGTAAAACTGAATTAACAGAATTCCATCTAGTGTAGATGAAAAGCCTACTCCGCTAGTGGCAGGATGAGTGTTAAAATTTCAGACTTCTACAAGTAGTCATTAAATATAGAAGCCATTAATTAAATCTGCAAATGATGCAATATGCAGGAAGATACTTAAGTTCTAGACACATGAAAAGAAAAGTGGGCCTATGCTGATAAGAATTACCAAAATGAGAATGAAAAAATGTTACTTAGCACCTCTAAGGGAGATAAGCTAAACTTTACATGTTCAAAAGGCATTAGATTTATGTTTCTATATAAATGCAAAGTAGCATTAACAATGCATGGGAAGATCTAAGACTGAAATTGGAACCAATAGCTAACCAAACCCCTCTTAAATATTAAAACCTGCAAAACCCACAAAAGCAATTCCAAAACCAGTCAAGTAGGGTGGTGCTGTACAGCAGAGACTGCTCCTTGGTTTGTAGCATGGAATATATTGAAAAGTCTCCCTACAAAATTCAGTAGCATTTCACAGGCTGCATAAAGGAAAAAAGTTTAGAAAAACACTGGCTTCTCTAGCTAACCTCTAACTTATATGGACAGACTGATTTGTGATTATGAGTCTCTGGGTTATCAAGACCCTCACTGTACAGTCGAAAAAAAAATGAACCCCAAAAGCAAAATCAAACAAATACAGTGTAGACCAGCAGTTTAGCACTCAAATTCCTATTACAACCAGAAATTTGTATCATCAGCTAATGAAGTTTCAAGAAAAATCCTGCCGCTGCTTATGCTTATTGAGTAGAATTCTAGCAGTATGGGAATGAAGTGAACTATTCCAATATGCAGACAGGCTCTCTGTATATCTCCATACAATATACACACACCTAAAGCAAACAAGCATAAATCAAGATTTTTGTCTTTTTATATGGTGAATCAGTTAAATGTTTTGTTTTGCTCCTTACAGAATACACGTTACTGGATCTAACTAAACAAATTACTATAGCATAGAAAATAATTGTTTAAGGTATTTATAGAGGAGTTTCATTGTAGCAGAAGTAAAATAAACCCCCTTACATTTCTTTTTATTTTCTGTTAATATTGCTGCCTCTTTTATGGCGTAACACTGATTTTCTAGGACATTAATATCCCGGGTTTCAGACATAGCAGACAGATCTTCACTAATCCCCCACAGTGTGTTAGAAAAAGCTGCATGTTTTGTCCCATCTTACTTGCCATTCATGCCCACCTGTGAGACACATTACTCAGACCCAAAGATTATAGCATTGCTATGCTGATGGCAATTACGTTTATTTCTGTATTAAACATGAATGATGCAGTATCCTGCCATAAATTTACTGTGCATTTTTAGATGTACAAACATAAAGATAGGTATGAAACAAACTTTTTTTCTGCAAGGCAATTTTTATACTGTCAATATATAGTTAACTGCTATCTTACCTTGTCTTTTCCAAATACTTAACCACAAAACCACATTTCTGTCTGCATTTTCAGCTAGTCTTGGTAACACTAAATCAGCTGAGAAAAGTAACCAAAAACACTTCATAGGAATTAATACTTCTGTAAAGATGACACAAAAAAAGAGTTATGTAACACTTACTTTGAAGAATGCACTCATGCTGGCACATTTTCTCATCTCCTTTTATAACAGAATTAGGCACAAGATGGCAATGGTTAAAAAAAACATAAAGCAACTAAACTTTTTTTTTCTTCATAAGAAAAGACAATTTTTTTTCACAATTAATTTAAAATTGAAACCCAAGACTTGATCAGTCATCCAAAGGACTAACTTGTATGGTATTTATCAATTCTCTACTACTGAGCATTGCAAAAGAGATACAAAACACTTAAACCAGCCCAAGCTGGTTTTAGGTATCACCATTTCTAGCACTGTCCATAGGGGACACTTAGTATGATAATTCCTGTTATCTATCATTCAACACATCTCTCACAATTTAAACAACCTGCTACCTCAGCAAAATGCCTTGCTTGAGCTATATCCTGAAAGCGAGCCTGCATGTATCACACTGAAAAAGTAAAGGCAACAGCAGACTATTAAGGCAAATAAAGAGAAATAGGAAGTTGCTGCCTTCCACAGCATTTTCTTTATTCCCAGAAATGCTGTTGCAGAGATCAGTTTTAGATTCACCACTTGTTCTAATGAAACAAGAAAATTTTGGGGGACAGTATTTTAAGCAAAACTTTTCACTATACTGGCTGTTCCATTAAGATATATAGTACAATAAATTATTCTTAAAACACATAGATAGACATATTTTTCTGCCTCGTAATAAACCATACTTTCCTTGGGATCAAGTCCTCTACCATTCCCTATATAATATTTTCACAAAAGGAAGCAGGCAATAAGGTATAAGTGCAGGCTCTAGGTTTTACAGTACTTGAATTTTACTGCAGTTATTGTATCATGGACTAGTAAAGACAGGTGCACCCTCAGTTGTGAAAGTTTGGAGAATGAATCCTTCTATGCTTCAAGAGGAAAAAGAAACCCAAATACCACCATAGGATGGCTTGCAAAATTATAGTCAGTGTCCTGAAACCTTTACAAAGTAACCTAAAAACATGTCTATCTGCCATCAGACAGTACTTAATTGACATGTTGCTTTATTTTGCTAATATGTTCGAGAAATAAATTGCATGCCTTTACATGAAATCCAACAGAAGAGTGGAAGGCAGAAGTGCAAGCCAATTGACCAATCATTCATAACAAAAGACAGTGGAACTCACTGGTTAGAAGCAAATTTTGTCTGAGTTGTATTTCAATTTTTCATTAAACTCTGATATTTTAGGAGCTTAACCTTTCTATGGTATTGCAGGTTATGGCAGCCCACAGGGAAAATGCGGCATGTTACATACAAAGAATGATGAATTTGGAAACATCATAAGGCACACAGGGTAGGTTGCTATCTGGCTGGCACATATTTTGTGATGCATTAATCAAAATAGCATAGATTGCAGTAGAAGTTAATCTTATCATAACATGCTATAGCAGAACAACTTGCACTATGGTTCTACACCATGCTCCTAGACACCCCCAGTAAAATAACACCATACACAAAAATGCAACTCTTTTAAACAACCTTATCTAAAATTCTCCACACGTGCTTTTAAATGTGATTCATGCTTAATCAAAGGATGGTTGTCACATATGTCAATGGAGCTTTTTGAGGAATAATGCAAAAGTTATTTCTGCACATGTACTGCTCTTATTGGAGATAAATTTGCAGATTTCTTGTTTAGCTATGAAACAGCTTACTCAGTAATGAAAAGAGTCAAAAAATTAAGCATCCAGAACTACACAGTAATCATGTAGTAATTTCCACCTTTAGAAATCTACTCTAATTTTTCTGTAAGAATATGTGAATTCTGTCTCAGAAACCAGTAATAACTTGATCTACTCTCAGCACCATAGAATGTATTTTCACATAAAAATCTTCCAGATTTATTAGAAAAATATTTTACCTATGAGGCAGAAAATAAAAAACATATTGCAAAGATTTGAAAACGTAGTGCCATGAACAACCCCCCAAACCAAACAACAAAACAGAAAAAACACCCACCAAAACCTTCTTAGATTAAAGAATGCAAATATCTGATAAACATTCCAGCTCAAACAGAAGGAACAAAAAGGATAATCTTGATCCTGCCATTCCTGCATTTTAAAAATACTGTCCTTTTCAGAACTCAAGAGTTCTCTTGGTTTTGTTCTGAGAAAACTTCCAATTTGTTCAAACATCCTGACACAGAAACAGTTATATTAATTCATTTATATAACACATTACTTACAAAATTCAATAATTCCCTCTTCTTACAGCGTGAGTATGTTTTAGACAAATCTTAACAGACAGTGGTGGTAGTGTCAGATACAGTCAAGTACCACTCACAAAACTGCAATTTCTGAGCACATACACTTCATGGTTTAATAGTAGCAGCATATAAAATTAAGTGCAACAGCATTTAAATGATGCCAATTCATGATCCACTAAGAATTTCACTGTATGACTTCTCAAGCTAGGTAGAGACAGATAAGGGTTTTAAAATTACCGGTTTAAACTGTTAATAACAATCTGATTAACTAATGGCTTTTCTATTATGAACACTAATTTTTACTCTGAAATGTTGATACAAAACCATCACACTTGTTACCTCTACTAAACAGGTATAAATCAGTAATGCAGTATTGCAAATTTAAATATTTTATGCCAATATTAACAAAAAAAAGCTGGTACATTTTCCTCATAAAGAATAAATCTTGATACTCAGAGATAAGGAAACCAAGGTACAGAAAGGAAAAACATCCTAGGTGAGATCGTGCAGAACATCAATAGAAGCATGAGGTCAGAAAACAGGCTTTTTGATAAGTAATTCAAATGTTTCACTCCTCAATCATGCTGTGGATTAAAAGAAAAAAAAAAAAGTAGGTACAGAAAGCTAAGGCAGAAATTCCATACCAATACTCAAAATACTAAGTGATGTTACATAACATTACAACTACATATGCAGCGTAAGATGGCAATGACACTGAAAAAGCAAAACTATCAACCTTAAGGTATCATCAATTCATTGCTCCCTTCAGAGAAATGTAAAATATATTGCATCATTTTATCTTCAACAAGTACCTAAACAACATGAGAAGCTACTGCATTTTTCCAAAAGCTATAAATTGATTTGAGTGGTAATTCTGTGCAAATGGTAAAATAAAAATTTCCACACACATTGAGCTTTGGTAATATCACCTACAGCCCAAGCATGGACGGTTTCTCCTTGTATATTCTAATTTAGACTTCTGTATCATTTTGAGATGAAGAGAAATGCTCTTGATAAGACTGAACTGCAACTTGTTTCCCTATGAAATTTTTTCTCCTGATACTTTATCCTTTTTTATTTATTCTTCCTGACTACAAATAATATTGTTTGTTGTTGTTTTTTTTTTAAGTACTACACTTTTCAGAGAACTTATAATGTTTGCATTTCTCAGAATTATTATATCACCATCCCTTACATTCAACAGCTCCCAAAAACAGAAAAGGAATCATTCTTAATGCATTTTCATCGGTGTTTACATCATCAGGAATGTAGGCTGTCAGCTGCTAGTGTGTCACTAGTTTCACCCCTCAGCAGCACTCAACATCTGTAGCACTGCTCTCTAGGACCATGCTTGAAGCATCACCTCTCAAGGAAGGTCTGTACTAGCATGAGACACATTCTCCAGGCACCCCAGGCATAACAGCATGTTTCTCAAGACTTGCCACACGTGAAAGTACTCTGCTTATGACCACCCACCCACCAGAAAAAACACCTGACTACAATGAAAAGTTCCTGTCCCATGGTGCCATTTGGCAACACTGGCTGCACATGAAGCACCTGTGGGTCTTACCACTGAAAGACCCACTCTGCAGACTGCTGGGAAGCTGACTGTCAGATTGCTTCATTCCTTTTTTTCCTCTTAACAACTCAAGGTTTCAAGTTTTAACTTTTGCCACAGTTAAACTGCTGCAGGGGCAGTTCTCTGCACTGAAAGAGAAGCCAGTAGGCTCTTCCATCTCTCCACCCTCTGAATGCCAGCTCTAGAGATCTGTATGCTGCAGGTGATGCAGGTGGACCCCCATCACCATGTCACACTTTGGGTCCATGATCACTACATTCAATGCTCCACAGAAAGCAGAAACCATTTCAGCTAGCATCTTCCACCAGAGCACTGTAAGTGTAGTGCAGAACTAGACCATTATTAGTTATTGCTTCTCTTCTTTTCCTTCCTCCACCCTAAATGAAAAAAAATATTCAATTCATCCCACAAGATCTAGTAACAGCTGAATGAATAGCTGAAGAGAAGAAAGAAATTAACATTTGGAGCTAATATACTATGTAAACATCTTACTCCTGTACTTGGAGCTTTGCAGGATACTAGATTAAGAACAGACAACAAAACCACTTCAGTTTTAGGAATATTTTTAAGGATTGGTGCTTCTGAAAACATTAAGATAAATTTGTCTAAATGAAATATTGATGAATAGATATTTATCTCTTGCCAGCCAAACAGTAGCATTGAATTTTCTTACCAAACATAAAGTACATCTTTAAGGCTTCCCCTTCAATAGTTTCAGAGGTTTGTCACTATGGTACAAATGGCAACTGAACTATTTTTAATGACCCAATTGAAAACACACTTACAAAATTAGTACTTTCACTTCCAAGAATGTCTATCAATTTCCTACACTATGTGAAACTTTGAGATCGGTTACTCAAAGATTTAAAACAAGAATATATGCCCACCCATGCACAAACCTGAGTTTGCACATGCTCTTGTCATGGCCTGAACTCGGGCTAATTGTACCACATTTAAAATTCAAACTCAGTTCCACCTGAATTCCCTTGAATTCTCATGCAAGGTCATGACTCTGCTAACATTTAAAAACCTGTTGGATCAGCACAGCATCAAGTTAAGCTTGAGTTGAGCTCTTTACAGCTGCCAAATACTACTACTCCACAGCACATAAAGTCAGTCAATGCTCGGCCTCCAGTCCCGTCCTGCAGTCCTACCCACTCTTATGCAAGCAGCGGCGATTGCAGCATAGGTTACTGGCATGGTGAGCTCCCCAAGACAATATGTGTGTAACTGTTCACTGTGGGGAAAATGGAAGAGCCACACTATGTTGTCCCTGGTCACTGTGTTTTCATGGAGACCTGAAGTGGGACACCAGCCAGCTGCAGCCTACAGCACTGGTATCGTGGGGCCTCCTGCTTCTCCTTTCTTAATGGTACTGGCATGTCTCTGACAACCCAGGGAGCCAGGTCAGGAGCTCAGCCAGCAATTACTAACCCAGTATAGAAGTGAATACCTTCCTGAACTGGCTTACCAGGTTGCCAGGTGAGAGATAACGTAAATTATGTGGCAAACTGCCACTGACAGGCTTAGCTGGAGTGAATCACATCTTCAGAGTTAGGCTTCCCTGTAATCACCTACTCTTCCCTATTTCACGATAATCGCCCTTTACAGTGCCAGCCTTGGCATTCAAACAGCTCTTGAACTAAGACAGCCAGCAGAAAATTGTTCACTTTTTGCAGTTAAAAAAGATTCACAATATGAGTGAGCAGCTCAGCATCACTGAAAGGGGCAACAGGAGAGCACAAATCTGTTCTGTGGTGGAACTGAACCTTCACAAGTAACCTCAGCTCTGGATCACTGAAGGCTGCTTTTACTAATGAATCTTCTTGCTTCACAGGTTCCTGTTAATAAAGAATTACTGACATTTTTCTCCTTTCCACTTAGCTTTAATTAACCATCTAAATTTCACCACTGCTTATATGCAGTGCCCAAGCTGCAAAACGACTGATACACAAAAAGTAGTCATAGAATCTCTCAGCTTAGAAATCCACGTTGAACAGTTTCTAACACAGCTTCTTTTCCTTAAGCTATCCAGATTCCATCAAATGCTCTGAACAAGAGATAGTTTCTAGACTTTCACCCATCTCCATACAAGCTAAAGTAGCTTATTACTAAAATTTGTCTGGTACATGCAAGCATGCTGATTTATCTGAACTTTCAGCAAGAGTGAAAGATCGCTAAGGTGGAAACCTGCTGCAGCAATCCAGGGTCTGGTGGTAATTCAGAATCCCTCCCTGCAGATAACTGGTGTTGCTACGGCAATCACTCTGCTTTCTTAAGGCCTTGAAAAAGAGTAAATGTTTAAATGTGACATTCAAGTAATTATGACAGCACAAGTGAATACCTCAAATGAGGACACAAATGGAGACTCAAACTGCCTTAGCAGTGATTGCTTCCAGCTCTCTTAAATACCTGCCAAACTTTATGACATAAATTACTGTTGGACCACATCTTGCAGACAGTCCTTGAAGTTCAATAGCAATATTAAGAACAACAATGCATAAATTACATATTTTAAGAATAATGGAGCAACAGCAACTACTGTATTCACTGTGTTACAGTGAATACTGTAACTTATCTAAACTGAATCCTAGTGTAGAGAAGGTTGTTCTGTTTATCTTACCATGTGATTTGATTTTGAAGGTTTTTTATAAATCTTTTTTTTAGCCTTTAAACAGACAAAAATACACAAATGTTAGGGTAATAACTGTTAGTACTTAAAAATCAAATTTGCTTCTGTGAATAAGGTCCATCTCTTCTAAGCTAGGACTCTGAGGAAATGATACATGTTATGTGAGGTTGGTAACCCTATAGAAAACTGCAGAAATTTCAGTGACACAGCAGTACCACAACATGTGGATTTGGATTAACATGGTTTTTGTGCACCTGATGAATTAAGATGAGGTTAAAAGCAAATGGCTTGATTGCGGAATTTATGAGGGAGGAAAGGGAAAAAGATGCAACTAATGATGAAAATTTGCAAGTAGAGAATTGTATTCAAGTTTTCTGAAAGAAATACAAACAAAACCTAATAATTTGTTTAAATCATTAGAGAGAACCTTGTATGGCTTCTGGAAGCCATGTTAAGATCCTATGTGCTCTGGAATCTTCTATTTATTTAAATTAGAAAAACACAATAGCATTGTAGAAAACACAACAACCATAATAGTTTTTAAAATATCTGAGATCAAATGTATTTGTAAGTCTTGCCCAAACATAACTGTTCATTGGTTTGTTTTGTTTTTAAAATTTTTATAGCAGGTATATACAATAAACAAAATAACAAATATTTCACTAAGCGGCACATAATCACCAATTACTGTTAATGCTATTATTTTATGAGATGGTTGAAATGTAAGCATTTTTTGACTACTATTAGTAAATGTTTATAAATAACATTTTTTGACTCATGGTAAGAAACCAAAAAAAAGTTAAAATTATTTGAAAGCAGTGAATGGATTTAAATACAATAATAATAACTGGGTTTCAGCTATGGGTTTTACTTGAATTTGGAAACAGGTAGTTTGTAATACACCAACTATAACGATAAGATCTGCTAAAGTTTATTTTTAGCTTATCATGGTTGAAAATTAATACTTTGCTTAATCTACCACATTATAAAAATTACATATTTCATCACAATGTGCATATGTACTTTTAATCTGCCGCTGAAAACAGAACCAAAATTAAAACTTGCAAGACATTTTCTTCTTGTTCAGAATTTTAGATTGCCCAGATTTCAAATTTTGCTTGTACATAAAAACAAAACATATAAAAAAGAGATTTATTATTACTGTTATCACAAGAAATATCTTATATTGCATACTGACCTATGCATTATCTGTACACCATGATCACGTTTGTTACTTACACAAGGGTTAAGCTTCCCAAGAATAAAAAGGAAGTATTCATCAAAACAATAAAAGGAAAAAAAAATTCCAGAATTTCTCTTCCCTTTATGTGCAGATATATTTAATTAAATCAACAGTAACTGTTAAAGAAAATACCACTAACTAGTTCAATTCATCAAAAGACAAATCTAGATGCAAAGTCAGGTTTAAGATAGATATTTTGAACCTGTGCCAAACCCAGCATGTTATTTTCCTCTGTTCACAGAGCACTAAGTTGAGTAATGAGAACAAAACCTGTTTGCCAATGTAAATACAATGAAGCTGTCCTTAATTAGCACATGCAAATGTAAGTTCAGAAAATTGCTTATTATCTACAATGTTCAAAATTGTAACTTCTATTTATACAAATTTAGAGACTATATGTGGCGTAATTAGGTGTATATTTTAAGGATAATTTGTCTTTGCAAATAGGATTAATTAGTGTTTGTAATAGCATATGCAAGTGAAGATTAACTTTGAATCACACTTGCTGAAGTAATGGACTAAATGAAGTCAGTATCACTTTTTCATTTTTTTTTCTTTTTTTTAAACAAAGGGATCTAATGTACTTCAGCATCATTTCAGAAACTCTCATAGTAAAAGAAAATATACAAAAAGAACTGCAATGCATGTCATTTATGATGTACCAGAGCACCCCAATGGAATGCAATTGATTTGCACAGATAAGAAGCCCAGAGTTCAGCATGCTAAAACAGGAGACATCCAAGAAAAGGTGAGTGAAAAGATTCCTATCTGCAACTTTTAAAGGCAGAGCAGATTTCTATTCTCTAATGTTCTAGCAATGGTAAAGCCCTCTTCCAGGCAAATACAGAATAGAATCATAGAATCGTTAGGGTTGGAAAGGACCTTAAGATCATCTAGTTCCAACCACCCTGCCGTGGCCAGGGACACCTTACGCTAAACCGTATCACCCAAGGCCTCGTCCAACCTGGTCTTGAACACTGCCAGGGATGGAGCATTCACAACCTCTCTGGGCAACCCATTCCAGTGCCTCACCACCCTAACAGGAAAGAATTTCCTTCTTATATCCAGTCTAAACTTCCCCTGTTTAAGTTTTAACCCATTACCCCTTGTCCTGTCACTACAGTCTCTAATGAGGAGCCCCTCCCCAGCATCCTTATAGGCCCCCTTCAGATACTGGAAGGCTGCTATGAGGTCTCCACGCAGCCTTCTCTTCTCCAGGCTGAACAGCCCCAACTTCCTTTGTTGCAGAATGTCCTTACTTCTAGGACATAACAATTTCACGCATTCATAGACAGTGACACAGCAATTAATACTCATTAGTACAAGATGAAGTTTTTGGCACATTTCATGTAGAAATGGTCCACAGTGGAAAACCTCTACTTTATGCTAATTGAGAATGCAAGGGTAGAAAACAGGAGATGCACTAATGAAAAATGCTCTATTAAAAAGAATAAACAACACCAAAAATACACACAAAAGTTTAAAATAATTTTTATTTCCTCTACAAAACCTACCAGCTTCTCATACATGCATAACAAGTTGTGCCTGGGTCATACACATTACACAGGTTTTGAAATTTCAACACTTACCTTGATCCAAATCCACAAACCATATTTAGGCTTTTGGAAGATGTTGACTGCAGTTGTTACTTAAATACGTCTGTATTTGGAATGATATGCTACAAAATTTAGCATATTAAGGTGTCTCTTAATAAACTCCTTGTGTCTGCAAAACTTTCAGTGGAAAGAAGGATCTGCGTACTGATTTGACCCTGTTCACCAACAAATATCAGTGCTGATTTGGTTTAGAAACCAGTTCGTTTTTGGAGATGGTGGCTCAAGTTTTGTTATGTTTAAGTTCTGTTAAAAAAAGGCCTTGGATATTAAATATTAATTTAATGCAACCTTAGAGCCCACCGGTGGAAGTGCATTACGCTGCTCAAACTAATTGTTTTCCTGAAACAAGAAAACTACAGTAAGATGCTGAGTTAATATTTGTTGCAGGAAGTAACTCAGCCCTTTTGAAAAGGTAACATTATTAAAACATACGAGAGAAAAAAGAAAAAAGCACTTCAGATATTTTGCATTAACACGAGATTAGCCTTAGAGATCCTTTGACACTGTATTATGTGATTCGAATTTTGGTTCCATTTACAGCTAGTGATGAAACTGCAATCCTTGTGTAAGTGTTTAATCATGTACAATCATAAATCGGTTTGCAACTTTGCCTAATAAAGGCATCACAAATAATTTAGAACAACAAACATCAATCAATAAACCAGCTAAATCTAGAGTTGCAATGGCCAATTCCGAACTCGGCAAATGTAGCTTCCCTTGAAATTAAGAGTGTGTCAGCATACCTACCTAACATCAGCACATTGCTTATTATAATCACATATCATTCGATTACTTTGGAAAGTAAGAAAGCTATACAGTTATCAAAAATTGAACTAACTTGCAGAGCTTTTCCCCATAGAGTGAGGGCCAAAGCAGCACTGATACCAAAAATTTCCTCCAGAAACTTTCACTCTAAAAATATTATAAAGATTATAATTTAAGTGCAATCTGTCAAATGGATTGCCTAGTTGCTAAACATACCTGAAACTGTTGCCGCAGACACTGACTATGTAGTCAGATGTTGGCTTGTAAAGACAACGCAGATGAAAATGATAGTAAAGTGTAGGAGAAAGTCAACGTATTTAAGTATCATTATTATTTCTGAATTGCCTATGGAAAAATTGAAGCTTACTTGTATCTGTAACAATAATGTGCTCCTTCAGTACACATTCAGGAAATCTGCAGCTGATGTGGAAAGTGGACAACAACCAAGATCAAAGATTTCAAGAAAGAATGAAAAATGCTGATAGAGAAGATGACTGTTCACAAACAAGCATAGAAGTGGTATGGAAACCAAAGTGATGACAAGGAAGAAGTCTGAGAACTAAAGAAAAAAAAACAACCACCTAACAAAAAAACAAGAAACAAAACACAGGAAAGAACGGAGATTAGGGAAGTATAGAATTGTAATGGGTCAATGAGGCAAGTTTACAAGAATAGAAAATAAAAGCACTCACAGCTTCCAGAGAATATTTCAAAGACAGAAAAAAATATTAAAAAAAAAACCACCCAAAACATTTCATTAGGTATATTGTACAGTCTTTGTCCCTGCTCCCCTTCCCAATGCCTCCCCTCTTGCCCCTGGTGAAAGAAAATGCCATAGGGAGCAGACCTTTTTAAGACCTGTTTGTTAACCTGTGAGAACTGATCTAGACTTCAGTCTTGTGAGAGGTGACTAACTATCAAGTACTGTGGGCGGTTTCCCCACTAGTTATTTAAAACATCATCTCTTACACACATATAGTAGAGCAAATTAATGCAACTAGGGGTTAAAGGATAACATGTCATATTACTATTGTGGTTATATTTAATCAGTTTTGGCAATGCATTTAACAAAAAGGAAAAAACCTAAAATTTACTATGTGCAAAAGAAAACTCAAATATAAAGAAAATGTGCAGAAAATATTTTGAGTGATGCAACCTAATGCCTCAGGATAGTTCAATATAATATTCTGGCATCCCAAATTGAACATGGAAGTAGAGTCAGGCTGTCCACAGTTCCTTGTCCTTCAATCAGAGTTTCCCCTGGCTATAGATATTGAACACCATAAATACTTCTGCTGAATTTTTCTCTTTGTCCGATGGCTAAAAAAATCTGAAGCAGCAGCATGCTTCCTCTGGGCAAGAAGTCTCTAGACAATAGGATAGTTGATTGGTTTCTTTAACCTGGCTTTTAAAAGGCCTCCCTTGAAAAGGAGGTGAAATTTTGCCACACAAAACCTTCAATGGGTATGCTTTTCCAGGGGTATTTAATAAGATTTTTATTCAGTCCTGGAATAACCTACTCAAATTAATACAAGAACAAAATGAGTATTTTATGAGCATATTGCCTCAAGTCTTTGAACATGTCTTTTGTGCTTATGCAGAAATACTGGTAATAATCATAGATTAATTAAATTTATCAAAAGTAAAGCAGCACATTACATTCATTACTTAGAACCAAAGAGCAAGGGGAAGCAACAGTTGGAACAATATGGGATAGAAATAAAGCTGAAATTAGTGTCTTCAGCAGAAGGAAAGCTGCCCAATATTATATTAAATTATCCTATCCTTCCTATAACAGTAGCTCACATAGAGTTTTACAGGTTGTCTTCAAGAATTTTATGGATATTGTGCAACAGCAAGGATTCTGAGATCTCTGCTAGTCTAGTGTACAGACTAGTAGTATGAAAGAGAAATACATCACATCAGTGCTCCCTTTGCATCCTCCAGCTTACTATGCTAGGACCTTCCACAAATGTGTGACATGACAAACATACAGAAAGCACTAACACAGAGTAAGCCTTCTGGCAGTCTAAGAAGTTTTCTGTAGATGCCCCAAAGAATCTAACAGTATTTTAATTAAACTGTACATCTGAACGGTCAGCTGAAAATAGCTGTTCTCTGTGCAGTCCAAGCTGACAGTATACAGTAAGGCTCTCATTTGCCAACCAGAATCTGTTACAAATAGTTCAAGAAGCAAGTTTTACAGGAATTTCTTGATACAAGATTGAATAAACAAATAGAATTTTCTAGATGTTTAAAAAAATCTATAAAATCACCTTAATATCCTTAGAATTGAAAATTACATTATTTTCTTTTAATATATTTGAACATAGTTATTTTCATAGATTTTGAACACAGTAGGTAGCATTTGGAATTATGGGAAAAATATGACTTCCTCGTCCCTGAGTATTATTCTGTATGAATAGTTTGCCTTAGATGTCTTTTTTCCTCTTCCCTTCAGCCTAAAAATAAGAACAAAGACCAAGAAAAACCTGAAGTTAAAAAAACAACAACAACATGACTTTCTGGTTTCTCATATTGTTGAAGTTTTAGAAGCATGCATTATGGGTGATAAAAATTTTGTTTTATAGAAAAGAAAACAGAGGATGAGCCAGACAGGACTGTAATGTGGAGAAAGAATAAAAACAATACAGCAAGATAAAAGGAAATAAGCAAAGAAGCAACAGCAGGAGAAAATAATGAGCCAGAACAAAAGCCCCACCACTGAGTTTCAGATATTCTCAACAGCAAGAGAAATTTGCAGACATGGCAACAAGAGATTTAAAAAAGGAAGACGGAAATACCTGCGGTTTAGGGATGGAGTCAGACACCTAATTTTTTCCTTTCCTACTTAAGAGAGTAGAAAAAGCTCTTAGATTCAAATACCCGGCGCCTTCTTTTGGCCATATATGCCCCATACCTATATTAGCCACTTAATCTGCTCCTCAGCATAAGCATGTTCAATGAAGAAAGAACTACAGGGATAGTGAATTACTATTTAACACCTATTAACACTGGATACTAGTTTTATCACAACTAGAGATGATGAGAAGCATATTAATACTATAAAGAAGAATAATCAAACTAAACCAAAACCACAACATATGCCTTTGAGGATGTAGGTAGGATGGAGAATCAGAAGAGAAATAAACTCATAAAAACAGGTCTACTGGCAATTATCAGACTTCAAGCTGATAATCTCAAATCTCATTTGGTAAACTGAGCAGTTTATTAGTAACATCCCTTTACACTTTTCCTTTTGCCTTTTCTCTACTACTAGCCAATATCTAGAGAGATCATTGGGCTATAAAGACCTTCAGAAGACAGACCTATTCCTCTCCATGGATATTTGTTGCAAAGAGAAATATTAAAAAAGTAAAAAAAATACTGGACAGACGCTGATGTACTTTGTGGGATCCATAAAGTTTTTACCCTCCATGTTTTCACTAGTTTTGTTCATTTCTGTATTATTATTTTGCTGAGTAGTTATTTTTGGGGGGTTCTTTTTCCACCCACAAATTAAATTGCCTATGCTTGACAGATGCTTGTAAAATGGATACTATAGACTTTCCAGCCCAAATTTGAAAGGTAAACTCTACCTGCTGTTCAACTCCTATCTGGCTAACATCAGGCTTGCACACTCTCAAGTGTTGTATGGATTTATCAGAAAATGTGATGAAGAGTCACCACATACTCAGGGTAATAAACGTGTAGCAAATCAACTGGTGAAAGATTTTCCAGAGGAGTAACATTAGATGCAACAGTAATCCACTGCCAATCCAAGGACAGTACTGCCTTCTTTCAAAAATGCTACCTTTAATTTTGCCCTATTAATGCAGAATTTGATTGCTAGATAATTTTGAATGAGAATTCAGGAAGACTATCCCAAAGAACATGGAGTACATAATGGTTTACATGTTTTTTTTTAATTAAGCCTTTTCATTGACATGAAAAATCATCTTCTCCCAAACAAATTGAACACCGCCCCTCATACACCCAAACTACCTCTACTCTAAACATTTGTTCTTCACTCTACACTACCAAAAGGGAATTCCAGTATTAGTGCTATTTACCATACTCTGCCAATCAACATATTGATGTTTCAGCCAGCTTTGAGCAAAACTTTTTTTTTTTTTGTGTGTGTGTGTGTTATTCACAAAGGCTAATTGTTCTGAGAACATAATTAAATAGAAGTGATGGTATTCGTAAAACTAACTTTCTGAGGCTTGGACCATCTCTCTGACACACTCAATGCAATGCCCAGATCCTGCAGTAAAAACAGGTCTCCAATAGAGAGAACTGATGCCAATAGAATTGATGCCAACATTGTCTCTCTCACTCCAAGGGTGAATTCACAGGAGTCATCAACTAACACCAATCTCTGGTCTGGTGACAAATCTCAGTGTATCCAGGTATTTTGGAGCAGTAGTTATGCTACGTTTCATTAGTTTCTGAATTTGCAACATAACTAAATTCATGCATCTAGTCAACCCTTTTGTAATACTCATCCCTCACATGTTAACAGATCTGTAAGTCCAGGGAAGCATTTTCCTAACACAGAAAACAATTAGAAGACTATTAACACTCATCCTATTCAGGTCAGCTGTGGTGTTATGCTTTGCTTTTACTTGCTTTTGCAATGGGTTTATGTGGTAAGGAGTTAGAAGCAGAAAGGCTGCAGGGTGGCATCTGTGAGACGAGATAAGGGGCAGCCCCATGCTGGACACAGACACATCCAGACAGCTCCGCCATTGTCCCACTGTTACAGTGGGTCCACAAATGACACAGTGAGCACAAGTAAAGCTGGTGGCATCTCTGTAAAAAAGTATTTAAGAAAGGGCAAAACACCAGGGAGCAGAGAAGCAAAGTTAAAAATGCTGAGAAAAAGTCCTGCGAACATCAAGGTCAGTGAAGAAAGGTGTTCTAGGTACCAGAGAAGATATCCACACTAAGGCCTGAACTGGACCTTTTGCAAAATTTCACTCCAACCAGCAAAACTTGTCTTTCTTCATGTTGTCCCTATTTCTGTAATACCTGAGGTTTGGTAATTTCTTAGAGGTTCTCTTTGCAGAATTCATTCACAACCTGACAGGACTCCTGTAGTAGATTTGTCTCCACGTTAATCTGGAGGGTTAACCAGTACTTCATCTTCAGACTGGAAGGTAAAATACAGATGTGCAGAGGTGTGAAAATATATATTCACATGGACAATAATTGCAATAATTGCACATTGGGAAGCTCATGTCTAATGTGTGCACTTAAAGTTTCATATATTTAATATATTTAAGAAGATACTTAATGTATCATCTGTTCCTCATGCAGTTGTGCTTTCCTCTTTCTTCGCCTAAAACATGGTGTCAGTCAAGGCACTGGCATTTCTCTCCAAATATTCAACAGTATGCATGCACCATTACACAATACAGATCAAGCCACCCTATTATAGTATCAAATAAAAAGCTATCACTTAATTTCATCATGATAGTTAACATTAACAGCACCTGAAAGCAATGAAGTTGGTACTAAATATGAAGCAAGATGGTATTCAACTCATGTGTTTTCAAATTCACCATGATTTAATGCATGCACACACAAAAATGTATCTTTGCAAGGTTTTTTGCAGTGCATTTGCTAGCTATCAAACAGAACTTTATTTCTTTTTAGTGCTGGCATTCAGTAGATTCCGTTTTCAATTTAATGCCTTTTTGTACACTACAAAGAAACATATTATTATTCCCCAAATCTCATTTATAATCCTTTCCCTTCATGCTTCTTCTTTCTGTTTTATCATTAATGTTAATATTCTGTTGACTCTTCAGAAGTAGAAACTTCCATTACTAAAAATGAATAAATGAATATTGAAAGAGCACTATAAACGAAGGCAGAGTATAAAGCCTGGATATAGTTCTCACTTCACTTCTACTGAAAAAATATTAGTAATAGGTCAGGGACTGGGACCGAAAGGGAAATTTTCGGTCTCTATTATTGGTATAACATAGGTCACACATTGTATGCTAACTTTATCTTCCTAAGCTATTTCAGTTTTAACACTTACATAAAAGTCTAAAGCACACTGAAGTTTAAACCATAATCTGAATGTCCAAAGAGTGTACATAAACCTTAAAAAACCACTGGTTAACACTGGGTAAACTCAGTTCCAGAAGAAAAGCCACTTACCTCCTAACTATTTAAGAACAACAAAATTTCCAGCCTTTCATCATGCACCTATGTCCACAACAGTCTCGATTATGTTTCAAATTATTTTAGAGACCTGTTGTAAACATTGTAAGCTACAGGAATTCTTTACTGGCCAAATACATATTGAGGTACAACAGAATTCTTTGTGTACCAGTATTCACACTGTTCTGCATGTTTTCATACTGAAATTGCCTCAGAATACTATTAAGAAAATGAAGCATTGACTAATTAAATTTAATTCAATTGAACTCAATTGCCTCTCTACCGCATCCCAGGCTTTTTGAGACTTGTCTTCCTCTCTGGCTGCTTCTAACTCTTATAAGCAGTCTTCTTCCTTCTCAACCTGTCAACATTTAACACAGACAATCTGTTCTATTTGCTCCAGCTTTTTTGCACCTTTGTTAATTTGAAATCCAAGACTCAGTTTCTATTTTTTTCCCTCCTATGCTGTACCAAACAGCACTGCACTCTGGAGGAAAGAACAGAAAGTATAAGTGTCAATATTCAGAATGAGAACAAAGTATTTTTTCCAATGCTAGTTTACTATTGTATCCCAATTAACATGGTGTTGCCATTAGTTATAAAGAAGACACAGGCTTTGGGTCAAGCTAACAACATGGGCATCAAGATCTGTTTTTTGCTGGCTTGCCTGGATATTTACTTTAGCTCTACAGAGCAGTTATCTAATTCCCAGGTTACTGTTATCTTTTTCGCACTAGTTGTTCTTATGCTGTTGTGTGGCGTTAACACCTTATACCAAGCTTATGTGGCAAAGTTTTGGTAGTGGCGGTGGTGCAGGGGTGGCTTTGTCAGCTATATATTTATATCTCACAGATACCAGTAACAAGCATTTACTCTGTAAAGAATGATCTTCCAATAACAAGCAATACAAAGAATTACAGATACTGGATGACACTAGAGGCCCCGGGAATATGAACAACTCAGCATGTCCCGTTACCCACCAAAAGAAAGAAACCTTTGGAGCATAGTAAAACCAGTTGTAAGGATAAAAAAATAAGGTCATGTGAATTTGAAAGCAATGATAAAGACCAAGGTGTACAACATGTTAATAAACATACCAGAAAGATCCCACCTGGATTCTAAAAGAAGTAGAAACAAATCAACAATGTTAAGAGACTCTTGTCAAGGTGCTGCAATACCGGACTTACTGTAATGCTACCACTCCCACAATTGACCTGAAGCCACTGACCTTCAGATCATGAGAAGCTGTGCAGGAGTCAGGAATACATCAAAGACAGAGGTATGTCCTAGGAACTTTATGTACATTTAACTTCAGACTGTTTGAACTAGATATGCTAGTATCATGGTAACTGGAATAATTAAAAATTGTTATCAGACTGCTAAGACCTTAATTAAAATACCGGTAAGTTCTCGCTTACACATATAAAGTGTGGACTTAGCTCACATTAATTATGTCTCCTTGATGTCTGAATAATACTTGTCAATCACAATTTTCTTCCAGACCACTCAAATGCTACATGAGCAAAAAACCAAACCTGAGTAACTTCTTATTGGTTCATACTGGTTTGTAAAATTAAAGAAAAATGAATATAAACCAAAGAAATTGTGAGAAAAGTATTGGAAATCACAGGTAATTTCATGGGGAAGTTAAAATCCCAACTCTTATGCTCTTTACTCCCAAATTTAAAGGGCCATGTTCAGTTTTGCACCGAAATGACAGCTGCTACCAATACCTCTATCAGGCAACAGGTTTAGAAATACACTAGCTGTTTCAATACTTCAAGTATACTTTCACAGACTTAGGAGAAAGAGTTAAAAAGCATGTTCATTTAGGAAATTAAACAATTTTTTTCTCATCAAAATCCTGAAAATTTTTTCTTTTTCCTTCCAATCCTCTTCTTTCACTGACTTACACAGGTTTTTTTCATATTCCCAATATGCATTTCTTAAGAAAAATACAGATCTCTGTGCTAAAGCATCACAATGAAAAATGTTCTCTCTATCCTTTTTCAGATAACAGCATCCTAAAAGGTCTGAAAATATTACCATAATAAAGGCAGTGATGAAAAAAGAAAGCACAACAGACAGCAATAGGTAGACATTTCTATTCTCATCAATGATTAAAAAATGGATTTTCAAGTCCCAAGGAATAGAAGGGAGAATGGCAACAGATAAATTCCAGAAGGAAGGTGAAGTTCAAAAGGATACCACACACATGATCATTTCTGCTGTTTCTTTAAATTATGTATTTGCTAATTAATTGTTTTATCAAGATACTTCCAACAAATACAGTAAGAACTATACAATTATATAAGAAAAGAGGTTTCAGGAAGCTTGACCAAAAGGGTGAGAGAGGATGGTGAAGATGTCTGTGAGTGACAGAAGAAGGAAAGACAATATAAGATTGATAAACACTGACTAACCACCATGTTAAGTGGTACAGAACTAGCCACATAATGCAACATCCCCTGTGAAGAAGGTTCATGGTCTTTCTTAGAAGACCTGCATGAATATTTTGTTGATTGTTTTGATTTTCAGTTCATATTCATTTAAGAGTAACTGATGCAATGTTATTTTTAAATGAGAGTATTATGTCCTCTGTTTGAAATTAAAGCCACAGGTCCAAAGTGTTGCTTCAGTGGAATAACTGTTATTATTATATACTATGAGGCTTGAACCAATTAGCATAGTAATGGCATTCAAGTATCATCTCTTGTTAGGAAGAACAGGTATTAGCAGGAAAGGTTTAAGAATACTGCTGGCACAAGCATCTTCTTATCTTACCTGGTAAGAGTGGGTGTAGAGTACATCCACAAGGAAATGAATCCAATCCTGGGTAAGAGAAAACTGAAGCAACTAATAGTGGTGACAGGGTTTGTGGTGAACTCTCCAGTTTCATTCTGATTTCTTGCTTAATAAAGCCATAAAACAGGAATTGCACCAAACCTCCTCCCTCCTTCCCTCCCACCCCGGCTTTGAACAACAAAAGCTATCTGTTCAAGTACCACGGTCACATTCAGCAAACACAGTATTTACTTTGCTCGCCTTGGTGCTGTCTTAGCAATGTCTCTAAGAAGATAAGTACTCAGAAAATAAGATAAAAAGCTAAATAAACCTATGATCCTAATGGATTAAAAAAAAAAACAAACATAAAAATCAGAGTGTATGTTTTTAGGATCAGCGGTCCCATTTCCTGGGGTTAAATTCTGACCTTGTATAGGCTTATCAAATCCCCTGCAGAAATGTCTCTTGAATCACACATGAGAAATACATACATCACTATGAATATTCATCAAACAGATCACATATTGACAGATAGTAACCCTGTATTCACAAGTAGTACGAAAATATTATTACTGAAAGAAAAAAATAACAAAACAGGTTCTTAAAACTAATAGTTTCCTTAGGTTTCCAGATTTTGACGACTTATATTTTCAGTCTCAGAGACAAGCATCACTGAAGGATTATCTTACTTGTGAATCACCAATGGATGACTAAGTGCACAAACCAGTAAGAATAACTGAGGTTTATTTGAGATAATAATTTTGCAATAGCTTACTAATAATTTATTCATAGATATATATAATAATGAAGATATTACTGACAAAGAAGTGATGTTTGATGGTTGATAATCCAAATATCATGTTAAGTAGTAGAATTTTGCCAGCAATGGTAACTTGCAGCTCTTTCATATACAGCAGTATTTAATTAAATCCATAAATGAAGAGTGTCCAGATGTTAGGTTTTAATTTAATAACGATGGAACCAATGAGATGCTGATAGGTTTGTAAACTAAGCCTTCAGAACATGAAGAATTCCACAGGGCCTTAAAAAAAAAAAAAAAAGGAAAAGAAAAAAATAAGAAAAGAAAAGAAAATAAGAAATGAAATCTTAGATGGTTTGATGGCAACACAAAGTTAAATGAAAAATGATCATTTCTGCTGTATGCAGTCATGCAGGCAGCATGTAATAATAAAGCTTCTTTCACACTAATGATCAACATAACGAGGAATTAAGCAACAAGGCATACAAAACCAGAAATATGACTTGTCAGCTTGCGCATGACACAGTTCTAGTTAGAAAACAGTTATACAACAGACGTCGTGTTTGTACAGAGAAAGGTCACCAGAGTGAGCTTGTTTATGCTAATGAAGAGAATCTACATGAAGCATGCACACAATATAGAAGTAGATCACTCTGCATTAAAAAACATTCTAAATGTACTAATACAACAAAAACCATACACATTACTCATTATAATACAGTGGCTATCCATTATAATACAGTGGTTATTCATGCCTCATCTCTGAATTTTTCTTGCTCATTCCAAGGTGAATCCAAGCTTTTATCATTTTTAAGAAAACATACTCAAAGCCAAAACATTGCTAGGTTCAAGAATTTCTGCTATTGGATGCACTTTACTAAATCCTCAGTTCATTCTTTTGAACAAAATTCAAACCATTTCAGTGCTGCTGTGATACTCCTAAACCATTCTCTGGCATTACAAACAGGACACTGCCAGTATTCAGCATAATGTATGAACAGAGTCAGCAAGGTATAATCTACTGGGAAAAGGATGGCTTTTTAATTTTAACCAAACAAAAACTACTGAAACACACTATTTGTCAGTGTCTTGCTTCTTTCCACCCTTAGCGTAATAGATCAGAGTGGATGTACTAAAAACATGTTATTAATTTTTCTCATTTAATTAATACTTAGAGATGTCATGAACTGCCTGGTAGCATCTTTATGACAGAAACAATGTAATTATAACATGCTGAAAATACACTACCACCATAACATTTTGGTAAGTCATACTCACTTAAAAGTACTACCTAGAAATTAAAATAAAAGTAAGAAATGAGATCAAATATGTGGATGGATATGACTAAGTGAAAAAGTTTACTTTTTCATGTAAGAGAAGGCTAAAGAGAAGACAATGATGGAGCTAAAGCAGAAAAAGTGAGAAAAGTACTGTCTTCAAAAAAAAGAAATTCTAGGATGAATAGCTGGTAGTAACTAAATGCACTCCTTCTTTCCCTTCTTCTCTGCCCCAAACCAAGACATCTAAGCAAAAGCTAGTTACAGTAGGTCTGGTCAATATTTATTTTATTGCACTTTAAAAGCAAGATGGCAACAGCATAACTGCAGATACAAAGACAGAAGAAGTTTATGACAAAGAAATGTAGAATAAGTAGAAGGATGGAAAAAAAGGCAAGAAAAACATTGCACTGTTACTGCAGAGCATCTGACAGGAAAGGAATATTTTTAAAGATACAGATGCTACACTGTTATATTAAGTTCTGTTATACGAGGCAACTCAGGTATTGCATTGTCGAGCCATACATTACCACAAATATTTAAACAGCATGCAGCTTATTTTTACAAGCAGCAAGAAGCCAACTTGCATTCCACAAATCAAAGTGGAAGATCATTCATACTAACTGAGCACCACTACAGAATGTAAATTTACTGTCCCTTATTCGTAGAGGTTGCAAAAATTAAATACGTAATACCTGTTGATAATCAGCCACAGAATTAAAGTGATAAGTGGAAGGCTGTCTTTTTATACAGCAACTTTCAGAAGCCAGTTACTTTGAAGTTTGTTTATGTGAAAACCTGTACTGTTTGTATAGCACCACAGACACCAAACCCTGAGCACAAGCAAGCATCCTCTGGCAAGCCCAGGTGACTTGAACAGTTTGTCCCCTGCTGAGCACTACTAGGTGTAATAACTCATTCATGTTCATGACTTTGTGGCTAAATGGAATTCAAACAGCAACTGCCTACGGGTTTGATGGTGAGGCAGTACATTTGGTAAGGGTCAGTGGGAGGCAATGATTAAAACCAAAAAAACTCTCTGCATAATATCTCACTATTAATGGGTGAAAAGTTTGACAGGATTTGCAAAAGTAGGACATCCTAAAACACAAGATTTTGAAGTGGTATTCTGAAATTGTCTACAAAAAAAAAAAAAATTAAAAATTTAACATAAGAAGAGAGAATGATTGCTAGAGGAAGTTACAGCTATGCAAATCAAACAGAAAACAGTTTGGAAGCTATACCAGACAAGTTTGTTGTGTTAGACTACAAAAACACAATACAAAATATAAGGACCACTAAACTAGAAAGGATTCTCATTAATTGGGAAATGAGTTATGGACCAGTCCAAGACCTGTTTACTGTCAGTATGGAAGACAAAGACCAAAGACAATAGCAGTTCCAAGGTGTTAAACCTATAATATCAGCACAAGGCAAAGACAGAATAGACATTGTAGAAATCACGTCAGCTCTTAAGAATTTCTACTCTCTGTAGAATAAAAATTTTTTTTTCATCCACAGACCAATAAAGACTGACACAGCAGTGCTGAGTCAGACTTGTTTTGGTCACGGAAATAGAGAATCGTACTGTGATTGTTTAATTCTGTTTTCAGGACACATTTCAATGAAAACTCATTAGCAATGGCACATGCTGCAGAGTGTCTGCGTGATACCTGCATGATATTTTGGACTACCTATTTAGCTAGCAGCCTTTACTAGAGTTGTATTGCTTAACATGATCTTATGATCAGTCACAATGATAGTTGACTGTATCTATTAATCTTGTAGCTCATTTTAGTAACCTGATCAACACGGAGAAATTAGTCCTTGATCTCTCAAAAAAATAAAGCTTTGTAAACAAAGGAAAGTGAAGGAGGTTAAATTGCCATTGATTAAGACATATTAATCATTTAACAGCCTCCTACATCAATCTGCAGCACACATGGCTCTTTCTGAAAGACTCACAACATGTTTTAAATGAACCTCAGGACACTTATCAGAAAATGGAATAAATTTAGGGCAATCATAAAGTGGAGATCCCTTGAGATTCTGCAGCAGAAAGCAAGTAGCTTTCTAAGAAACTTTAGGATTATTTTCTAATATCTTCCCTTGAATGTGCACAGCAGCTGTCTTTATATTTTACTTTCAACTTAGTCCAGCAGCAAGGTGGTCATGTTAATCACTTAAAGAAACTGTAGCATTTCTCTTCATCAAAGACCTTTTTCCTCACCACCAAAACCTATTTCAAAAATTAGGTTTTAATTCCATAATTAGGCTTCATATTAGGTCATCTTAATACAGAAAAGAGATTAAGCAGTGTGCTTTACAGTTCAAACAGTTATTTATGAGAAACATTAGTTTTACTGCTACAGGCTTTAGCTTGCACTTTCTAGCTATTACAGTGCTCTAAAGCAATTTCAGTTGAAAAATCTCAGTGTGCGGCATAGGAGAAAACAGAGAAATCAGAAGTATTATCCAACAATTTACAGCTATTGCAGAAGATTGCATGATCCAAACTTTGCTGATCATTCTGATAGCCAGACTCTGACTGCAGTTATGTGATATCCACTAACATAAAATACACTGTATTAACTTCCATTCCTTCAAATACTTACCTCAAGCTCTCAGTCAACACTGTTTAAACTTCTTCAGAGTAGCTCCACAGAGGCAAGAACATTTCTTCCCTTTGAAAGACTGCATTTCTTCCTTTTCCACCCATTCCTTCCTAAATACAGACTAGCCTCTAGCCTTTTTTCATTACTGTATACCCTATGGACGAAAGGATTCATTTCTCATCTAAGTCAAAGTCAGAACTTCCATTTACTTTTAACAACACATCTAAATGATTTCAAGGCTAAAGAGTAGTCTTTAAACTACTGGAAACATTGTCCAGAAGTCAAACAAAACAGCGCATTGCTTTCTTTTGGGGGCTAATCTGTTCCAGGGGGGGTTCTTTTGTGAAATAGGCACATATTAAACTTATACAGTGAAACAAAAGAATATGAAAGAATACAAAACAAACTATTCACGGAAGCACTAACTTCTAATTTCTAAAATAATACATTCTTAAGTGTATATTGATATTTGTACACACTGAAAAAAATAATGTTATGCAACTATCTGATGACACTTTTATCTGATTCTTGTTAGCTTCTGAAGTTGCATTAAGAAGAAATAAAACAGGTGAACTTTTTGTTTGGGTGGTTTTGTTTTGGCTTTTCTTTTTAATTACTGAAGGAAATCTGTAGTGATGGCGGAATCAACTTAATTTTTCTGTTTACCTGTTAAACTAGGTATCTTAACTATTTAATGTACGCTATTCTAAGAATGTGGGACTAATAGGGTGAAAATTATATCATGTATCATCTGATATGTTTTGTGTTTTCGTATTAAACCTGATTTCACATCAGCACAATATTCTTACAGTTACAAACACTTAGGCACATCCTGAACAAAACGATGTACAAATACTATTTTCCAAGGTTACAACTTGCTCTTTAAAATCTCACACAAAAGCAACAAATACAAATGTAACTGCCACTTGGCTTCAACAGAAACACAGCTGAATCTGTCATTACCTGTAATAGCATTCCTTTGAAGGAATGCTACATAATTTAATAAATGGCCAAAGCTGTTAACAATATCATGAAAAGTGTTAACTTATTTGCACATCCTTCTCCACTAAATTCCCTTCATGAATGGTCATAGTAAGCATGTCTTATTCCTGCAGATTAGTTCAACTTTGTAATCAATTCCTTGTAACGCAATTTTCACAAGTACTCCACACAAGATAAATACAGGTGGATGTGTTGCTCCGTACAAAAACATTCCACATTTCCTTTTGCTCTTGCATTGAATCACCCTATATAAAAAATATATATGATTGCAACCATGACATTTTTTAACCTTCCTTGGAGGCATTTTAACACAGAAGGTTGGAAAACGTGTTCCTCTAATGTTGAAGAGGATGATGCTGGAAAATATCCAATTTCAAAAATTATTCTTATCTTAATACTCAGACCTCAGCCAGAACACTGTATCTGTCTGGGGGAAGGGGTTCTAATTTTACTGCAGAAGTGTCAATCATCTCCTTTACTGAGCAGAAGGTATCCACCCCCTAACCCATCCAAACTCTCAACCAAACACAGACTGGGAAAAACAAGCAAGCAAGACAAGCAAACAAACAGAAAAAACAGTTAACAGCATGGATGTCTGCAGCATGAGATACCACGCATTTAATTTGGGAGAGAACAATCAAATGTATAAATCACATGTTTAAAAAGAAAAGCAAACAAACTCCCAAATCTAAACAAATAAAAAAACACACCCCCCTCCACCCCTCCAAATTGCTTATTTTCATTTTCAGTAGAAAACTTTTATTTAACATCTAAGATGAAATAAAGTAGCTGGTAAGGATAGTTAGCCCCAGAAGGGATATAGCATTACAATATAAAAAAACGTTTTAGGTATGTTTGAATATTATGGGATATTCACCATTAATGCATACACCTCACAGTTTCAGTAAATTCCAACAGACATTATTTCACAGACACAGCAGAACAGAAGAGTTCATACCTGGCAACCCATGAACAAGAAATTAGTGCAGACAGGTGCACTGAATAAAGTACTGAGTTACTTCCCCTAAAAAAAAAAGTACTCAAAAGAAAACAAAGCAAAACAAACACTCACAACCAACAAGTGCTGAATAATACATATAAAGACAATAATTAAAATTGTATTTCTGGCCAAAGTATTTTACTTAAAATAAAAAGACAAAAACAACAACAACAAAAAAGAGTACTCCTGGCTTCAATCAGCTAAAGACAGTCTGAAAAAACATCCACAAAGTGTAGAGAGCTTCAAGAACTTTTCAGATTAAAATGGGAATATTTTTATGGTTCTATCTTCAGAAGAAAGGCTCAGCAGACAAAACTTTAATGATCCATTGATACAAAACATACTGAAAGGAAGGCTTCAAAACCTGCTTTAATCCAGTGTTCCTATTATAAATCTGAAGCAGCATGTCAATATATATGAATGCAGAACCACAGCCTTATTTTGCCAGTAAGAAGTATTGTTAGATTTTGTTCAAATCACAGAACTGTGCTAAATATTCCACACTGTGGCATTCATAATCAAAAATTATTCAAGATGGCTCATATAAACAAGTGAATCTCTTATACATACTCAAGCAATGTCCCACAGACAGAATACTTCCATAAAAAAAGAAAAAAAAAAAAAAAAGGAAAACCCCCCATTATTTCTAGAGTTAAGGAATCTTGTTCTTGTATCAGGATACCATACTATCAATTCACCTTCTAACAGAAATTCTGACAGATGCTCTTCAGGATACAGAATTTTAACATCTCTTGGCAAAATCGTATTTATCCCATTATCTTCTAAAGTTCAAATATTGTTTAGAGAGCATATGGTGATTATAAACATAATAACCTCATTAAATTGTCAATAAGTGTGTAAATGAATACTGAAAAAAACACCTAAAACAACCCACTAATACATATCTTCCACATTCACTTATGCTAATTCTCATGTCTTCATAAAGCATAAAGTTAACAGGGTATTGGCATGCTGGCAGGTAGTTGTAATTATCTTCTCATGTTTCAGAAGGTATTTTAGAATCATTTAAGAGCAAAGGATGAATGGTGTTCCAGTAAATCTCACTAAATCAATGCATGGACACAGCAGCAGAGGCAAACAGGCTGACAGAAGTCTGAACACCCACAAAGATGATAAAAAATACTGTTCCATACAGCTACTTACATCATGGCCCACAAGTTCTGTCTGAGTGGATTTATCTGCTTGAGAAGCAAGAGCCTTCTGAAAGCACTGAGCCTTTTCCTGCAAAACAAAATAACACATCATAGCTAAGTCACGTTTTTCTTCACTGGGCTTTGCTGTTACAAATATCCAGATAAGTTCAAATATCATGCATGGACAATTGTTCAGAAACAGATTTATTATGGCACTGTTCTCTCTGGGACAATTTTTTCCTTACTGTTGTTTCCTTTTATCAACTTATCCTTCTCTTAGACAGTGGACTGGCACAGTTCAGTTATGTGGTAGAGCTGGGCCCACAAGAAGAATGTCACTGGAGCGTGATGCAAAGCAATCTTCTTCCAGAATAGATACAGGTACAAAGCACCCAGCAGTAGCAGCAACTTGTTCAAACACCAGCACCATTAAAACAACCAAATAAATAATTTTTATTTTTTATTTTTTTTAAAAACATTAAGGAACATTAAAACTCCATTGCAGATCACAACATGGAGATGATTTCCCCATTTGCATGATGCAAACACATTAGCAAAGCCTAAATATTTCCTGGGTATTGTACTGATTTCTAGTTTTCCTATGCTTGTCCCTCTGTACCTCTGTAATTTTTGGAAGTGCAGCATGGAATCTCTGTGATAGGCTTGAGCAAGAAATCTGGCTGCTCTAATGTAACTATGCTTCACCCAAAAAAAGTATTTTGATACTTCATTTGAAACTCATCACTAAGTACATATACTATATAATTTTCCACAAGAAAGTATACAATGAAACAACTGTAAATATGCCACATAAGGCAGGACAAGGCACACAGAAATGGAAGATTCCATGAACAGAAAACACAGTCCTTTACTGCACTGATACATGTTTTCTCATCTACCAATTCAGTTTTACGTTCAGCTATATCCATACAAAATACTTTGACTCAAATTTGTCAAGACCTACAAAATCATGTTTTAATGTTACAGACAGGTATGTATCACAGTAAAACAGAATTTCTGTAAAGTGAATTTCAAGTTAATTGAGTCTCAAGTTGAATGAATCTCTGTTTTCACTGAAAAAAAAAGACATAGAAATGTTATTATTTTTGGCTGTTGTCTAAGTTCTGTTTTCCTTTACAATTATCTCATCAACATATTTAAAAAAAAAACAAATATTCATTTCAAGGCAAGATGTATATAACTACATTAAGTGAATTTTGGCCAAAAGCATGTAAGCAGCAGGAACACGACAACACCTAAATGACCCCATCTCCAGTATCTCAACTATTCAGATGTTGTTTGATAGTCTGAGCCTGCACAGTTACTATGGTCTTTGGCACTGAAACAGCTAACAACCCAGCAGTGCTGCCATGACTGCAGCAGCCTATGGCATGAAGAAGCAGTCTGAAAAGGAAGACAATCTGTCTTATTTACTTTTTATTAAGGTACTACAAATGGGAAAGACAGACAAATTTCCAGCTGACCAGATATTGGAAAAGGACTTTTGGAAATAAAACCTGACCCTTCTTCTGAATTCAGCAAAACAGCCAAATAAAAGATCTGTACAAGGGAAGTAGTTCACCTTAACATTAATTCATAACAAAGAAATAAGTTACCTGCATGTATATTCCCATAGCAGCCTTCAACTACCATCACATCATTTCTCTCAGGGACAGTTACTATTGTAAAGTAACATTTTAAAGTAATTTTCCAAGTACTAAAACTTACTTCAGACCCTCCTGCTACTTTAAAACACCAGTTATCTTTTTTCAAAGGCTTCCTAGTGAAACTGAATAATTAGCGACTTTTTTCATTCATGACCCAGTCTTCATACCGCTAACTGCATATGCTGCACCCTATCACCTTCTCCCTAGCTACAAAAAAAGCTTCCAAAAGCTTCCAAAAGCTTTTTAAGTCTATGTTGAAATGTAAGGATTTTAAGAAAGTCAAAACATGGTATATGATGCTTCCTTAATGCCACCATTTTTCTTTTGAGATATTTCATAGAACCACAGAAGGTTAAGATGTCCCATCTTCCACTCCAGTAACCGAGAGGAGTGGGGTCTGCCTTCTCTACAAGATACTAGGTAGCAAAAATACTACAAACAGATCCTTCATTATACTCCCTCTTTTCCAGGTAAACAAAACACCTGCCGCCTTTGCCTCTCTAAAGACCAAAGTTTTAGATTTTTTTGATGAGACGAAGTACTTCTTGATTTCTTTTTAAGATAGAACACATATTAACAGTTTTTCTTACTGTTCATTGTATTTATTCCCTTTCATTAAAATAAACAGCATTAACAGCAAAGATGTAAGGTAACACGGATAAGAACATGAAAAATTCTCATTCCTTGGGCTCACCCTGATTAATAAAAAGGCAAGAAGAGCTGTGGGCGATTTTTAAGTCAGATAACTCATCACAGCATTGACAGCAACATTTATCGCAACCCCTCGCTCTCACGTACGTGTCTCTGTGTGTGCGCGTTGCAAGGAGAGAGAGATAAAAACTATGTGGAAGGGCCTTTTCTCTATCATTTGCAGTTGCTTAGATTACTGATAATAGTAACTGGAGAATTTCAACACCCTTGCTGAAAAGCACTAGGCTGTGATTCTATGATCAACAAAGCTATTCCTTCACATGGGATTAAATTCGCACATAGTTTATATCTCAAACAGCTGCTAGTATAAAAGAGTGTCATTGATGATATACTTATTACATGGTAATAAAATAATAAGTCACCAAAAGGTGTTGAAATAGGAAGATAACAGGCCTCAGCCGATCACATGCATGTAATACATTAAAGATAGAATAGGTAAGTGAAATATAACAAAATAATAAGTGAAAAATGGACTTTCACCACTGAAAGACAGCTACTAGGTAAAACAGTTACTATAAGAATACTTGTATTTAGGAGTCAGTATAGGTTAATACATCTTGAAACATGCGACATTTTTCACAATGTTCCTTCTCTGAAAGTGTTAAAAAAATTGTCATAGCTTTGGCTGCAAACAGGTCAAAGTTATCTTTTGTGACCATTCTCGTAGCCAATTCCCTATCAGCGACAGCACGGTGATCACTTGTGGTGCTTTGTTTAATTGCCAATTTCAAGCATTTTTGCTTGAACGTTACCCTGGACAGTCATACTAAACCAAAAAGCAAAACTTACTGTTCCAGTTGTTTTGGAGGAATCATAAGTTAGCCAGTGGTGCCGTGGCTTTTGACACTAAAGGATCAATTTTGTCTAGGTGATAACGTACTAATTTTTTTTCCTCCCCTATAGTCTGGACAGATTATTGTACAATTTCATGAAGATTTTTTTTTTTTTTTCTCAGCATACATCTGAAACAGCCTACAACTGTCAGCATCAGCACTGCAGTCAGATTTACAATTTATATATGATTGTTTCCCTTGCTTCAGGCACTTACCCCACTGTGAATAACAACTTATGTTTGCAATAGAACTGCAAAGAAAAAAACCTTTTCTTAGGAAGACTTATAAAAATGCAAAGTCTTTTAATTCTGTTGTGCTTTGGGATTAAACTTAATCAACAGCAGCAGTTAGGCAATGAGAGCAAAGGGATAACAAGTAGCACAAAAACCTGCTCTACAGCATCTATTCTACCTAATTTACAGAGTACAGTAAGCTACAGAATTGACTTTACAGCAGCTATTTCCATAGAAATTGAGTCGCTCTTGGTTTGAGTCTCAGTTTGGGAAGAAAATATAATGTATACAGCATAGCTGAATCACATCACACTTGAAAATGCTTTGCGAAGCCCAGCTGTCCCTTGAGCACTGGATAAGAAAGCAGCTACAGTGTGACTCAACACTCAATAGATAAAGTACCAAGAACTAAGGTACCAAAAAGCCACAACAAAATTAAATGCATTACTCTGCAGTCACAGTGGCAAATGGATGTGACTAGCCCATCACTGGGTGAAAACCAGGGGGAACCTGGTGGGAATGAACCTAAGTACGCACAAATACAAGTTTCATTGAGGGTTATAGTTCTGTCAAGTCACTGTGAATTACAAAAAACAAAACCTCATGGAATTCCAGTGAACATTTAATAGTTTTCACATGGGACTCTTATACAAGCCAAATTAGTTTTTTAGTTATTACATTATACTTTCTCTGTAAAACACAAAGGCAAAGTCCCATGCATATGGAAAGACTGGTACCTGGAATGAAAATGATGTCACTTCTGCTTTGATTTCTATCAGGATACAGTACTTCTGTGTGGATCAATAAAGGCAGAGACAAGCCTGTCCCCAAGCAGTTTGCAATACTTTAATAATTAGTTACTGCCAAGTCTGAATACATTTAATGAAAAAATCCCAACTTCTAAAAGTGAAATCACTTCATAACTCTTTGAAAGTGAACAAGATTTCAAATCTTAATAGAATTACAAGCCCCACTATAGTCATACCAGCTAATCCTACTCACAGTAATGCAAAGAAACGTTTACTAGATCATAGCCAAAGACAGTTACCACTGTTATATTTTAAAAAGTTTGAAATCCTTATAATCCCAAGTATTTTCTTAAACTTTCCACCCCAAGTTCTACAAGAGAAAAACTCTTCCATTTTGCTGAGCGCTATATGATACTACCAATAAAAATAAGACTCCAAGCTTTGAGAGTATAGAATGAGAAACAGAAAACACACAAAAAAGTGAACCTCCTAGCCCACTGAGCTGATGAGTATCAGCAACAGGAAAAGAGCCTTAAAAATTGCATCTTCTTACTCTCATTTATTTGGCTGAACCACATTGTAACCACAACACTGTAATTACCACCTGCATATTATTGGAAAATAAAAAAAAAAAAAAAATGTTTACAGGAACATAAGACCACGACAGAAATTCAGGATAAAGATTTTGCAAACACACCCAACTTTTAACCTTTATTTTTCAAAAGCATCTTTGGAAGGTATTTTAAGATACAGCATTAAACAGTGGCAGGTATCTGTTCATGCTGTATTAAAAAATTACATTCTATTTCGTGGATTAGGAGAATTAACAAAAAAATACAAACAACCAAAACCCCAAAAAAACCCTGTAGTTTGATTATTTCCTGTTTTATCTGCTCCATCAACAAAAAGTACAACTCCATTTCCAGGTACTATTAAAATTTTAGAATTTATATTTTAAAGCAATATGTGGTTATTATTTGTTATTATCATTCAATCATGCAGTAGGACTGTATGGCAAGTAGTCATTTCCTTACCAATTATATTTTCCATAATAAATTGAGGCTACTGTAAAGACATGAGTTTATGTATACACATAACTGAAAGTATACAGGAACTTTTCTAGTCACTATTTCTCTAAAATAAAAAAAAAAATAAAATAATTAAAAAAAATTCACACATTCATATATGACCCAGATGTGGCCATGCATGCTTTGAATAATGCAATACATTAAAAAAATTATATGATCAACTTTATGAATAATATGGCCATAAAAACTGATGTCAATTTAACCCTCCAGCAACAATAACAAGAACAAAACAAAACCCTGAGAAGGTTATTGAAAGGGAAGTAAAAACGAGCAGTAGTGCAGTCATAAAAAGGCTGACACATCACACAGTCATTCATACAGCAATTACCTCTATAAGTATAGTTATTAATAAGCAATGGGTTTAGTCTTAATTTTTGTTATGGTTGCATCCAGAGTCTTATGCTAACTTGTATAATGAATTGGCTCTCCCTCAACCCTTATGTCCTTAGATTATCACTGCTACAGCACTATTACCATCTAGACAAAATCCTGTGTCAAAATATAAGACACCCAACAGACAAGCCTAGGAGACAATAAAAGCCCAATCTGACAAATCAGAAATTGTGATACAGGACCTTAAGCCTTACAGCAGCAAAAAACACACACACAAAATTAGCGCTACTGACTTGATTTTCTCACAAATATTTGAGCAAAAATGATCAATAGGTGATTTACTTTTCAAGGTCATGCAGTTACAGAGTGCTGCACAGATCTACATGCCAAGTCTTGCATCCTATACAGAAAAGCCGTTTTCCTCAAACCGTTAAAGTTCAACGTATTTACTTTAATTTCCAGATTCAGTCACTTTCTCAGATTCCACAACTGTGAGAAATATTCAGGCTAATTTTGTGTGAGATTACTGTAAAGCAGGACTACATATTCATGTTCAAAAGATCCCACTTGCATACCTTCTATTAACAGTATTATAGCCTTTTTTTTTTCCTAAATGGACACAATATATATGGCATTGACATTCTCTTCAACTGAGTTCTCCTTTACTTAAATAAACAGTATTAATAACATCTTTCAAGATGTGATACTGGTTACTGTTCTTTAAGACAGCAATTGTTAACCCATCAGCTATAAAATACTTCATCAGCAACAAGGTTTTACCTCATCTGTGTTGTGCTTTCTCCAAGTTTACTAGATGAAAATGGAGATGAAACATGTAAAGTCTTGAATTAAACTGCTTATAAGCCAAGCAAACCAGCATTATTTTTCTTTTTAGAAACAACTGCAAGTTAGAAAAACACTATCCTAAACCTTAAACAAGGATATAAACATATTTGTTTCAAATACTTGTCTCACAGAAGTAGCATGAGACCTTTCTCTTGGAGTAGCAAGAATTAGCTTTTCCAAGAACCTACAGAATTAAATGGATTAGATAGATTATTACTGCACTTCTACTTTCATTAAAATACACTGCCACATTATCGCCTCTCATTGGAATGCTCATGACTCAGCTGGCAGAGTTGTGCTGACACACACAAACAGAGGACAGGAAAATGAACACAAACCAATCAAGTCTGCTAAACAAGGAGAGCACACAGTTTGTAGCCTTGCAGGTTTTCTTCCTTTACCCCTTTATAAAACAACCACATTTACCACTTCCATGGCGTACATGATTTAAAATGCTGCCAGGTTTTGCATGGGTACACAAACAGAATTTCAAAGTCTGTTCCAAAATGTCTGTTTTGAAACAGTTGGTTTGTGTTGTTTTGTTTGTTTGTCTCCATAACTTCTCCCCTGGTTTTGGTTTTTTTTTTGTGACTACCAGTATTCACTGAAGGAATAACTCTGGCTAAACAAAATGCAATACAAAAAGTAACAGTGTTATGAAAACCCCATAGTAATAAATAACAGATGATTCTGCACCACATTTCATATAAAGCTTTATTTGGGGAAGTTTTCTTAACTTTTGAAAGTATCAAAAGCACTCACTGACTGTGTTTTTCTCCCCTACCACATGAAATGCTGACGTTATGCACTTTGTCCTTTAGGCTTCTAAGTGGAGATGTTTAAGTGCATTGCCTGTCAAATGCTGCTTCTCTTAGTTTGCGGGTTCCTTTCCCTCTGTGCGCACAGGGACATTCGTGGGATGTGATTAATGTCAGAACTAGCCACTTTTGCACAGAGATTTAACAGCATGTGCATTAGGCAGAGTGCAGGAATCATCAACCCAGCACATTCCAAATTGCAACTGATGTTTATTGAAGGTTTCTGGCATTAATTAAACCTTACACAGCTAAGTGTTTACAGCAATTTTACAGATTGCTGTCCTGAGGAATGAGTTTCACAGTTGTGGCATAAGAAGCATATAGTACAAATGTAATGAAAGGGTCTTTTTCAAGTTGCCCCAGCAACTGCATGGGGCAGATTTTGATCATATGCTGGTTAAATGAATAAAGAAAATAATCACATTAAATAACTGCTGCCACCATGGAAATCAACATGTCAAACTTTAAAACAAATAGGTTGAAGTCTTATTCACTGATAGCAACAACGTATGATCCCTGTACCACAGTATATATACCTAGCAATACTGAAAACAACCCACAGCTGCCATTCTTTCAGTCATTCCCAGTGTGACATTATGCCAGTTATTCAGTAAATTATTTGTATATTTTGACAAGTATTTTGGAGAGAACCATCATTCTGGGTTTAGCATTCCCAGAACAGGACAAATATGTGACTTGCTTTTGTCCTGCATTCATATGCAGCCCATCAAGGGTGCATACTCACATGCACACTCTGGAAGAGATTACCCTGCCTGTCCATCTATCCTTATCCTGTACATCCTTCCTTATAACAACAGTCAGTACTAATTAATCCAAGCAACAGAGTTAGAATATAGGAAGTTTTATAAGCTTGATGAAAATCACTGGACAGATGCAAAGGGCCTCAGCTGGCAAGAGGTTTCAGCATGACTTTCAAGCTTAAAACCAGCCAGATGAGCAGCTGGCAGGCAGACTACTGTGCAGCGCCTTCAGCCTAACCTAGCCACGGCACACAGCGCCTTCAGCCCAGGTAACGCTCAGGAATCCGGAAGAATGTTTGAGGACTGTATGGGAAAGTGGGGCTTGGAGAGTTACAGGGAAGCAGGGAACTTCAGTGAAAGCCTGAAAGACATGGATAGAATAGGATGCAGCAGTATCACTTGTGAAAAAGTTTCAGTCACTGCAGTAGGCTCTCAGATGCACTGTAAGGACTTTTTCATAGGCAATTGTTTGCTCAAGCAAGGACCAAAAGGCACTTTCACCCATCATGAACCTGCTTTCAGCAAAAGCCACAGCATGGGTTTTGCCAGTAATTGACAATGGAAAATGACTGAAGTAGATACCTTTTTACTGTGAATTTAGGTTTATCACTCATGCCTTTCACTCTTACCCACTCATCTCAGTTGAGATACTGAAAGTATCAAGTATATCATAATTAATTCAATAAAACAAAACCAACACACTTCAGTAAGCATTATCATGATATTATACTTTTGCACATCTAACCAAGACTCACAAGTAATGTTCTGCAGCTTTGTACTACTGTGTCTAAGCAGAAGAGTTTTGACCATTTAGAAACTTTCCCAATGCTGGGAATTTGACATCATGAAAGCTGTGTGGCTGTTAAAAATTACACAGCAAACCATTAGGATGCTGAAACATAGTCAATTATTTATAGTGCTGATGTTTCAATTTCAATTGATGAAAGTAATGAAATATGTAGCAAAATATTAGCAAAACATTTTCATTGCTGCCTAAAAGTTGTACTTTTCCAAGCACCTGCAAAAAATACTAATGATTCTTACATTGTACAAGGAAAGTAACCTTTACATTCTAGGTTTTGGTATAATGCACATGCACAAAGGGGTTCTAGCACAAAGAATCTAAAATAAGTTTTTAATTACTATTGCTAGAATCATTATGGAATCTTCAGGAAAAAGTATTGAAAAAAGGTCTGTCCTTTTTATATTCTTTTAAAAAATACAATTTTTCACCATTTAAGGAAATGGGGAACTAGATCTCTATTTCCCACTGACATACATCACAAGCAAACCATGTTGCTATGGTCCCCAGATTACTGCTATAATGGAACCAAAAAGATGACTTCCAATCATGACCATAAGCAGCTGTCATGTAAAACTGTTTGAAGAGGGGAAATAACATCTCAAACAGTAATATCTTCATGAAAGCATAAAAACTATGCTATAGAAGTCTAAGGAGACACCCTGGTACTATCTAATACACTTTTCCAGACAAAAGAGGAATAAATTCTAGTTTTGCCTCAAAAGAAGTGAAAAAGAGAGGTAGGTGAACCTGTGGCACTTGAGGAAGCATCAACAGTCAATTTCTGCTTCAATATAAATTCAATCTACCACATAATTCCTCTTTATTGGCTCATAATCAGCCTGCCAGTACACTATTGTTGATAAAGTTGTTTTGCTAAAATTTTTTACAAGTGTTCTCTAATGCTGCCACAGTGCTGGCTCAGCTCATAATGTGTTCCTACTGTCAAAAAACACATTTGCTTATAAATGCTGCTTTTAGATACGCCAGTGGTGCCTAGGATGTTGCTTCATTTCTTAAAACACGCTACATGCTCTAGCATCTTATACAGATGCAGAGCAAGGGAGGTGAATTCTGTCTGTTGGTTGAAAACCAGAGGCTCCCTCTGATCTGTAAGTGTAAACCAATAAAGACAGCTCTGAAACAAAAGCACTTTCAAACTAGGCATGTTAAGAGATGCAATGAATGGCTGAAGGAGAACACGAGGTATAAAACTACAAACACTGTAAAATTGGATTGGACAAGCGAGGAGTAGAGATCCTTTGGTGTTAACAAATAAACAGGTAACACGCAGTTCAGGAGCTCCCTTGAGCTGCAAAATGATAGACTGGGATAGCATTGAGGAAAATGTCACATGCTTTCATGTACCAGCTTTTCTGTAAGTGGTTGCTTGTGGCCACCACTGGAGACAGACAGGGCTGCATAGACCCTTGTACTGACCCAGTACTACAGTAACCAGAATTAACAGGCAATATACAGTGAAAGTCAATGTTACTTCTCATGGGTGATTTTACCAACACACAATGTTTAAAGAAAAAAAAACGTCTATATAAACTAATACTATTACTATATCAAATAGCTCACTGGATGGTTTGATCTTGGGTTATAAATATTTAGCAACCACACAATATTATCCGGGGATTAAGTCCTGGTTAGCATTTTTAGAATGCAACAACACACATCTGTTTAATCTAAAAAAACAAAACCAAACCAAAACCAACAAACCTCCCCGAGCAACAACAAAAAAAATCCACAATAAAAAAAAACACAACAAAAAAAAACCCCAACCAAAACAACAAGAAAACAAACAAACAAAATAAACCCCACAAAAAAAAAAAAAACACAAAAAAAAAACAAACAACCTGTTTTAACCTGAAACTCTTTGCACTCAACTGGGAGCCATAATTTAGAAAATTTCAAACTAAACCAAAGTTATAATACATGCCAAAGAAATGGGTGTTTTGTTACCATAAAGCAAACAAGACTCTACAAGACCCACTAAGGGTGCATGTAAAAGCTACGGCAAAAGCAGTTTAGAATTTACTTGTGAGACCTCGCAGTTGGGTAACAACCTATGCCTCTACACCATACTACTGCTACTTGGTTTAGATTTCTGTTTTCTTCGGAAACATCCTACAGTATCTTCTGTAACAAGATATCTGTGGATTTAGGAATCACCATAACATGAAAAAGCACCTACAATCATAAAGAGAAAGTTGTGCAAAAAGCTCAGTCAACTTTTGCTTATTGATGCTTTAAAAAAAAGGAGCAAGGTAAAAAATCCGATTTTGCTCTGTTCACTAAATTTTTTTTGAAGAACCGAAATCTGACTAAAGACACCCCACCCTCTTCCCTCCCCCTCCCCCCACCAATATGTTTTGTTTCCTGGTTTCCCATATATTTTCTTGAAAAATCAAACTGACTCAGCAGACCAACAGATCAGAACATCACTGAACTCTCAAAGTGTATATGGAAAAACTGGCTTAGGTTGTTGCATATTTGATAATCACAAAAAGTTTGCCTGTTTTCACATATCAAGCATTTATGGTATTGTCGTGGTTTAAACCCAGTCAGGTAACTCGTTCACTCACTTCTCCCCCTTTCTTGCCCTCCCCCTGCTCCCAGAGGGACGGAGAGGAGAATCGAAAAGAATGCAACTCCCACAGGTTGAGATAAGAACAGTTTAGTAACTAAGGTATAACACAAATCACTACTGCTACCACCAATAATAACAATGATAAAGGAAATAACAAGGGAAGAGAATACATCATCTCACCACCAGCCGACTGATAACTCGCCCCCCCCAGCCCGACCAAGCTCCGACCGATACCTCCTCCAACCCTGCAGACTCCCAGCCCTTCCAGCTAACTCCCAGTTACATCCTGGCCATGACATGCTGTGGTATGGGATACCTCTTTGGCTAGCTTGGGTCAGGTGTCCTGTCTCTGCTTCCTCCCGGCTTCCCCTCCTCCCTGGCAGAGCATGAGTCTCACAAAGTCCTTGGCCAAATCAAAACATCGCTATCAGTTCTGTTCCCAGGCCGAAAGTCAAAACACTGCACTGCACCAGCTACCAAGAAGGAGAAAAATGACTGCTACTGCTGAACCCAGGACAGGTATGTTACTCCTTTCATGGGAACAAAAGCCTCCTTCCTCTGAATTCAATGATACATTTACAGTAGGCCATCACATGTCTTTTTCCAAATTACATAATTTGTCCTGGGTTCAGCAGTAGCAGTCATTTTTCTCCTTCTTAGTAGCTGGTGCAGTGCTGTGTTTTTGACTTTCAGCCTGGGAACAGCGCTGATAACACCGACGTTTTTAGTTGTTGCTAAGTAATGTTTACTCTGACCAAGGACTTTGTGAGTCTCATGCTCTGCCAGGGAGGAGGGGAAGCGGGGAGGAAGCAGCGACAGGACACCTGACCCAAACTAGCCAAAGAGGTATTCCATACCACAGCACGTCATGCCCAGTATATAAACTGGGGGCAGTTACCTGTAAGGGCTAGATCACTGCTCGGGTTGGGCTGGGTATCGGTCAGCAGGTGGTGAGCGGTTGTATTCTCTTCCCTTGTTATTTCCCTTATCATTATTATTATTGGTGGCAGCAGTAGTGATTTGTGTTATACCTTAGTTACTGGACTTTTCTTATCTCAACCCATTAGAGTTACATTCTTTCAATCGTCCTCCCCATCCCTCCTGGAGCAGGGGGGAAGAAAGGGGGGAGTGAGTGATCAGGCTGCATGTTTTTTTTCTGGGTTGTCAACTGGGCTTAAACCATGACAAACATGAAACACAAAAGCAGAAAACAGAATTACTCGACCAAATGTAATTTTAAAGTATAGGTATTATCAGAAATGGCAGATACACATTGTCTTCTATTAAAAAAAATAGCAGAGCTTTTAATGAGTTCTACAGGATTTTTCAAGTAGGTTGTCTTAAACTATCAGGTTATTCTAGCTGTATGTTCAGGAAATACTGCGGACAAAATTGACTTGTTATGCACAAGCATCACTCTATGTCAAAGAGTGGCAAGCTTCTTGAAAACCAACGCAGCATTCAACATTTTCAGAAAGGGATGCTCTGTTTAGTCTGTATACACTGATTTTTCCAGCATCACTTACAGAAACATCATTTGCTTTCCTATCAGAATTTGCGCACAAGCAAAACTGAAGAAAGACAGCAACTAATTTTTGAAGTGCCAAAACTGCACCCAACCTGTGAAAGACTTAATTGTTTTTGGCAGTCTAAGTTTCCAATTCTACCTCAGGGAGTACAGCAGACATTGCAAACAGATTAGTTTTCCTCATTTGTGTTCTTCTGAGTGCATTTAATTTCCATTCTAGTCTTAGCTTGTTCTCCTCAGGCACTACAGACATCTTCCATGGCATCTGACCCTATATATTTAGATCAGCTCCAATCATCTGCAAAGTTTTACCTGCTCCTCAGACTACTACATTCCATTGTCTGTTTTAATGATTTACTGATCCTGATGGCAGTCACTACATACACTCTTAAGTAGAAGGAAAATGCACCACACACAGACTTAGTCAAGGAACTTACACACAACACACAGAGCAAAAGAAAGAGGCAACATGAAGAGATCATTACTTTGTCAGTGGAAATCAAAATAAGTTATAATGGGACTATATTCAGAAGACCACCTTTGGTTCAACAGCTGGTCGGTCAAACTCAGGTGGTACCCCTGAAGCTTTGCTTTTGTTAGGCTGGTGTAATATGTGTAATTGTTACGTAGTTAAAGATAGTGACCAAATAGTGCAGTCTATTCCATTGATATGATAAAAAAAATTTCACAGGAAAAAGAAGAAAAAAAAAAAACAAAACCAAAACCAAACCAAACAACCAAACAACCCCACAAACAAAACAATAAAACCCAAACATTTTATGGTGAGGATAATTAAGAATAGAACGCAAATGCTACAAAGCTAAACTTCTGACACAAAATTATTTGTTCTATTTAGCTGACTTCATCTCCTTTCTTTTTATATGCACTAGATCTGAACTTACTCTTTCCCATTCATTTCTTTCCACTCATGTTTTCTCCTTGTAGACCTGTTCCTTCCTTACTTGTACCTGTTCCTGGTCCTTTCTCTCCCTGCTAACATAATTATTAATAACCTTGGTTCTTTCTCAGCCAGTAAGAGATTTTGCTCTTCCTTTTAGACTTCAGTTTACTATATGCGTGACCCTTAAATCCAAGGTCTCTCCTCTTTCATAGAAACTTCAGTTTCAGGGACAGTCACAACAACTGGACACTAAAGCGCTAGAGTTGGCACCCTTTGCAGAGTTCTTACTAAAGCAATAAATATGTCACAGGAATGAGAAAAAGTAGAATTCATTTCACTGCAAAAGTTATCTTTGAACCAATACTTTTATGGCCTTAGAACATTCTGGTGCATGAAAATACAAACTCATAGCATCTTTATTAACCTCTTTACCTTTTTTCTTTTGCTCCCCACAGCAAGAAGAGCACCCATTTTCTCCATCACAGAATAATTTACAAGCTATGTACATTAGCTTTGTATTATATTATACCCTAATTGTGCATCTAGACTTTTAAGTCAAGGTCAGCAACCTCCAGAAGGCAGGGTGACGCCCCTCATTTTATGCTTAATCTTACAACTGTTACCTCATATAGGACATTTCTATTTCTCTGTCTGGACGAACCCAAGGCAGCTATTCTGCAGCTAGGACTGTTTCTGTAGCTGGGACTCCACACAATCATCAAGAAAACAGGACTTCACAGTCACATTAACAACAGAGCTGTATCGCCTCCTCCACACTGCTTGTCTTCACCCTACTTTCTTACACCTTCCCTGCCTCCAGAACTCCTCTGCATTCAGCAAAGCAGCCTGCACAGCTTAAGACTTTTTAGGAAAGTTGGGTAGACTGGGAAGGCTGAGGGTGGGCAAGATCTTGGGAGGGGACACAGCCAGAACAGCTGACCCAAAACAGCCAAGAAGTTATTCCATATCATATGATGTCTGCTCAGCAATAAAAGCTAAGGAAAGGAAGAGGAAGGGGGGCATTCATTATTTGCAACATTAGTCTTCCATAACAAACACTACATACTGAAGCTGTGCTCCCCAAAAAGTGGATGGACACTGCCTGCTGATAGGAAGTTGAGACTAAATCTATCTTACAACAGTCTCAATTATTAAGTTCTATGTGATATAGTATAAGTATCTCTTGCACTCTAGGAAAAGTCAAAATATTACAAATTTAATTTAACAAACATTTTTAGTAATGCATTTTCAAATAAAGAAAAAATAATGTTCCAAATCCAAATCACAGCAGCTTTGATGTTGCCTTTCCAGAGAAATCTTTAAATTGGACATGACAGATCCAAAATCAAAAGGGAGACACGGAGTTATGCTGTACTGTACTTCTCTCACGCACACTTTCCTCTTACATTTTCATTCATTTTGCAATACAAAAAGGTAGTCACCAGAAAGCCAATGTTCTATACCAATGATTCTTACCAGATTGTCTTGCAATACAGGTCACGTAGTTCATATACTCCCCTCTGTTATGTCTGCTCTTGTGTTTCAACTGACTGCGTTACACAGATGGTTTTTTTACCCATCTCTGGATTTCTGTTCCTTACAGTTAGTGAGCAGTAATATCAGGAAGTTACTCTACAAAGAACAATAATTCTGATTTCCCCAAGCGTGCTGTGTTATTACAATCTGCTAGGTTAGCACATCTAGCTTATCACTTCATTCCCTGTCCAAAATGGAAGCTTTAAAATCACCTATATCCTTTAGACTTCTTTTGCAAATGTGAACCATGAGCACAACTGTCATGTTTTAGTCAGAAGCGCAAATGACAGAACACTTCACAGCAATATCAAACTAAAAACATCTGTGAAAAATCTGGAGAAAAACATCAACACCTTCCTGCATGCTTGAAAAAAAATATTATTTAGACAATTCAGGATGCTACAAAATTAATTTGTCTAGACTTTGTAATCTACTGTGGAACTTTTCCATACTAATGCGGTACTAAAGAACATGCTCCTTAAAACATGCTTTGCCACCTGTATGGTGGCAATCAAGTGTGCTCAGACATTATTTCACTGCAATTCACACTGCAATTAAAAAAAAAAAAAGGTCATTTATATTGTAGTAGTTTTGTAGCATTTGTTTTGTATGCGGCAGACACAATTTTTACTATTAGGGAGATCATAGCTTTCTAAATCCAGGTTTGTAATTTTGAACTCTACCATACAAACATATTGACCTCTTATTTGTTCCTTAGTAATAACAGCCTTACAAACTGCTGGGCAATCTTTCCTGTCTCTTGGAAGGGATAACTTTCCCTCAGCAGAAGCTTTGCTAGAGTTGAACTTTATCTTAATTAGTGCTTTTCTCACAGGATATTTTGTTTTGGACTTTTTTTAAAAAAAAGTGTTTAACGTGTTGTCAAAATGAATCCATGTAAAACACAACTTTGTGGTTGGTTTCTAAGGCCTTCATACTTCTGCAGCAACTTCTGGAAGGAAGGTGGACATTTCCAAGGCTTAAACCTGGATTTAGCTACCAAGGAAATAAACTCTGGGCTTAGATGAAAAACAGGAAACAAAATCTGAGCTGCATAACAAACAATAACTACATTAAAAGAAATAAACTGTCTTCAGAAGATTAATTTCTCCCCGTTTTGTGGGCTGGGATGGGGAGAGGGGAGGTAGAAGAGTGGCTAATGCAAGTAGAAATTTTATCACAGCCAAGTGATAAAACACAAGCAGAAACACAGGCAGTCTTCACTAAGGCACTTTCCCACAGGGGTGCTTTATTTTGCAGCCCTCATTTTGCTTCAAGGTTTTGTAATTACATTTCCATAATTTAGTCATATAAACAATATTATGATTTAGGTAATTCTCCTCAATGTTATCCAATAAAAAGAGCAGATTTGAAATTTTCACTTAGTCTAATAGCTGGCTTATTAAGAATGTGTGGCAGAACTAAACAATAATAGGATATCCTTGCTTCTCAATATTTCTTTTAGAAACAGCTTTTACGTATCCTTGGGACAGAGCTCCATGAACAATAGGGCTCTCTTCATTGTAAGGTGATTATATTGAATTTTGTACTGGGTTCAGCAGTAGCAGTCATTTTTCGCCTTCTTAGTAGCTGGTGCAGCGTTCTGTTTTGACTTTTGGCCTGGGAACAGAGTTAATAATGCTGATGTTTTAAGTCTGACCAAGGACTTTGTGAGCCTCATGCTCTGCCAGGGAGAAGGGGAAGCCAGGGGGAAGCAGAGACAGGACACCTGACCCAAACTGACCAAAGAGGTATCCCATACCACAGCACGTCCTGCCCAGGATGTAACTGAGAGTTACCTGGAAAGGCTAGGAGACTGCAGGGTTGGAGGAGGTATCGGTCAGTGCTTGGTCAGTCTGGGGGGGCGAGTTATCGGTTGGCTGGTGGTGAGATGATGTATTCTCTTCCCTTGTTATTTCCTTTATCATTATTATCATTGGTGGTAGCAGCAGTGATTTGTGTTATACCTTAGTTACTAAACTGTTCTTATCTCAACCCGTGGGAGTTGCATTCTTTTTGATTCTCCTCTCTGTCCCTCTGAGAGTAGGGGGAGGGAAAGAAGGGGGGGAGTGAGTGAACGAGCTGCCTGACTGGGTTTAAACCACGACAAATTTAAATTCATATATATGGTTGGTGTTAATCATTTAAATAAAAAATTCTGGGAGCACCTTACCCTATTGCTAAAAAAAAAAGAAAAAAAAAATAAAATAAAAGGCTGTTCCTTATCATATTTCCTGATCAGCACAGAAAATTCTGATGCTTAGCCCTGGAGACAGGTTTTTAAAGATTTTAAATAAATTTCATATTAGTTACTGTTGAATACACTGTTCTTCTTGATTAGGATGTCTAGTACTATCTTTCCAAAGCATCCAGGCCTGCACTGAGACTTCTAAAGTACTTTAACAAATTACATACTTGAACAGTTTTTTGAGGGCATTTTGGTGATTTTGGTTTTTTTTTTTTTGTTTTGGGTGTACTGGTTTGGGGTTTTTTTTGGCTTTTTTTTTTATAAGGTGCAGCTCTGGATTAAGTAATTAAGTTCATACATAATCCATTTTTCAGACTCTGGAATCACCCGATGATTTCTAATAACTTCCATGAGACTCACAAATAGCAATTGTATTTGATGACTTATGCAATTTTCAAAGTAAGGACTCAGAAGCCTAACTTTAACGGGGGGAGGGGGGAAAGGAAGGGAAAAAATCCAGAACATTTAGTCCCCAAAACTTGGCTGTATGATAAATTCACACTCTTAAAGAAAACAAGAGGAGAAATATGAGTTAAGCACTTTACTTTCTATAGCATCAGGTTAAGATAACATTGACCTATTCACAGCACATCATACTGTCACCAACTGAATTAAATTTTCAGAAGCCAATGAACAAGAATCGTTGCTGTCAACTTGTCAAGTAAAACTAAATTAAATGAAAACCTGAAGCATAAGCACAGAATTAGAGGCATTTTAAAAATAAACATGAATACAAGAAATTAAGTTACAGGAAGTTAAGCATATCTTTTAAAAAATTAGGAAAACCATAACCTTGTGATTGGAGAACAGGTACTTTGTGATCCTCCCCCTCTCCCCCAAAAGACCCCAAAGAAAAAACCAAACCACCAACAATCCTAATTCTAGTGAACATAACAGTCTATTTTTATTTACATAAGCATTTAAACAGCTATTATTACAGGTATGTAACTTTCCTGTTACGGACTGAAGCCGATCAAATAATTACTTAAGTTGATCAATGTACCTTTTAGTTCTTATTAATAGAGTAGCTTTCAATTAAACTTTCTATGATTAAAATGGTGGGAAAGAATGAAGATGCTTTATTGCAGCACTGCCTTCAGTCATTAATTCATCTTAAGACAAAAAGTCTTGAATCTACATTGGTTGAAGCCAATTAAAGTTGATATATTATAAATACTGAATTTGTAACACATTTGATCCTGGGCACCACAGTGTGAATCCAAATGTTATCAACCAGGATCAGCACAACATCACTGGAGTTTCAGGTGCAAAACAGGACAGAAACTATACTTAATTTTACACAGGTGATGAAGTAATTTAAGTACCATATTCTTAATACCATATCAGTATTAAAGTGGACGGATAAACTTGCAAGCACTTACAATTTATATTAAAGTGGAAGGATAAACTTGAAAGCACTTGCAATTTAAGAAATAGAGGCTTTAGAGTCATAGGAATTTAGTCACACAATAATTATTCCTTCTATGGATCTTGTGTGGTAGGACCAGTAGAATAGCAAATAGAATTGCAACCCTGGACTTTAGCAGGGCAAACTTTGGCCTTTTCAAGCAATTGCTAGGGGAAATCCCATGGGCAAGGCTGTTTGAAGGTAAAGGGGCCCAAGATAGTTGGTTGGCATTCAAGGACTGCGCTTTCCAAGCTCAAGATCAGAGCATCCCGACACGTAGGAAGTCAAGGAAGAGGGCCAGGAGACCTGCGTGGCTAAATAGGGAATTGCTGGGTATGCTCAAATGGAAGAGGAGAGTTTACAGGTCATGGAAGGAGGGGCTGGCCACTTGGGAGGAATATAAGGCTGCTGCTAGAGGATGTAGGAAGGCAGCTAGGAGGACTAAGGCCTACAATAGACTTGCAATCTCTAAAATCTGGTACTACTCCAGAGAAGAGCAATAAACATAATCACATTCACACTCATCTCAACCTTATCCCTCAGCATAGCCCTAACCCTACTAAACTTCTGACTCACTCAAATAAATCCTGACCCAGAAAAACTATCACCATACGAATGTGGATTTGATCCACTAGGATCCGCCTGACTCCCATTTTCCATCCGATTCTTCCTCAGTAGCCATCTTATTCCTCCTATTCGACCTAGAAATTGCCCTTCTATTACCATTACCATGAGCCACCCAACTAAAACACCCAACCACCACCCTAACCTGAACCTCTATTATCATCCTTCTACTAACCCTAGGCCTAATCTACGAATGAACACAAGGAGGCCTAGAATGGGCAGAATAAGAAAGTTAGTCTAAAGCAAGACAGTTGATTTCGACTCAACAAAACATAGTCCACCCTATGACTTTCTCCATGCCCCTTCTCCACCTAAGCTTCTACTCAGCCTTCGCCCTAAGCTGCTTAGGAATGGCCTTCCACCGAGCACACCTTGTATCTGCCCTACTATGTCTAGAGAGCATAATACTCTCAATATACATCGCCTTATCAATTTGACCAGTCTAAGGATGACTAAGGCCTCCTTAGAATCAAACCTGGCGAGAAGGGTCAAGGACAGCAAAAAGAGCTTTTTCAAATACGTGGCAGACAAAACTAACACCAGAGGCAATGTAGGCCCACTGATGAACAGGATGGGTGCCCTGGTGACAGAAGATACAGAGATGGCAGTTACTGAATGCCTTCTTTGTCTCTGTCTACTCTGCTGCAGGCAGTCCTGAAGAGCCCTGTACTCCTGAGACCTTAGATGAAGTCAGGTCGACGGAGCGGTTTGCCTTAGTCGATGAGGAATGGGTTAGAGATCAGTTGAGCAATCTGGACATCCATAAATCCATGGGTCCAGATGGGATGCACCCGCGGGTGCTGAGGGAACTGGCGGAAGTCATTGCTAGACCACTCTCCATCATCTTTACCAAGTCTTGGGAAACTGGAGAGGTGCCTGAGGACTGGAGGAAAGCGAATGTCACTCCAGTCTTCAAAAAGGGCAAGAAGGAGGACCCGGGTAACTATAGACCTGTCAGCCTCACCTCCATCCCTGGGAAAGTGATGGAACACCTTATCCTTGGTGCCATCTTAAGGCATATCAAGGATAAGAGGGTTATGAGGGGCAGTCAACATGGCTTCACCAAGGGGAAGTCATGCTTGACCAATCTCTTAGCCTTTTATGAGGAAATAACACGGTGGATGGATGATGGCAGAGTGGTGGATGTGGTCTACCTTGACTTCAGCAAAGCATTTGACACAGTCTCCCACAGCATCCTCACAGCTAAATTGAGGAAGTGTGGTCTGGATGATCAGGTAGTGAGGTGGACTGTGAACTGGCTGAAGGAGAGAAGCCAGAGAGTTGTAGTCTATGGGGCGGAGTCTAGTTGGAGGCCTGTAACTAGTGGAGTGCCTCAAGGGTCAGTACTGGGACCGGTATTATTTAATATATTCACCAATGATTTAGATGAGGGAATTGAGTGTACTATCAGCAAGTTTGCTGATGACACTAAGCTGGGAGGAGTGGCTGACACGCCAGAAGGCTGTGCTGCCATCCAGCGAGACCTGGACAGGCTGGAGAGTTGGGCAGGGAATAACTTGATGAAATATAACAAGGGAAAGTGTAGAGTCCTGCATCTAGGCAGGAACAACCCCAGGTTCCAGTATAGGTTGGGGAACGACCTGTTAGAGAGCAGTGTAGGGGAGAGGGACCTGGGGGTCCTAGTGGACGACAGGATGACCATGAGCCAACACTGTGCCCTTGTGGCCAAGAAGGCCAATGGCATCCTGGGGTGTATTAGAAGGGGGGGTGGTTAGTAGGTCGAGAGAGGTCCTCCTTCCCCTCTACTCTGCCCTGGTGAGACCCCATCTGGAATATTGTGTCCAGTTCTGGGCCCCTCAGTTCAAGAAGGACAGGGAGCTGCTGGAGAGAGTCCAGCGCAGGGCAACTAAGATAATTAAGGGAGCGGAGCATCTCCCTTATGAGGAAAGACTGAGGGAGCTGGGCCTCTATAGTTTAGAGAAGAGGAGACTGAGGGGTGACCTTATTAGTATATATAAACATATAAAGGGGGAATGTCACGAGGATGGAGCCAGGCTCTACTCAGTGGCAAACAATGATAGGACAAGGGGTAATGGGTACAAACTGGAACACAAGAGGTTCCACTTAAACTTGAGAAGAAACTTCTTCTCAGTGAGGGTGACGGAACACTGGAACAGGCTGCCCAGGGAGGTTGTGGAGTCTCCTTCCCTGGAGACATTCAAAACCCACCTGGACACATTCCTGTGTAACATTATTTAGGTGTTCCTGCTCCGGCAGGGGGATTGGACTAGATGATCTTTTGAGGTCCCTTCCAATCTCTAGCATGTGATACTGTGATATGCATTATTACATAGCATTAATTATTTAATCACAGGATTTTAATGTTTTCTTAAGCTCCATGTAAGATGACATATCTGGGGAAAAAGAAAACCCATACATAGTTTTGCAAGAGTGAAGGAATGGGCAAGCAGAAAGTATGAAAGTAGCAAAGAAAAAAAAAAAAGTCTTTTTAATGTAAAAAAAAAAGCTTTAAAAAAAAAATGTTTAGATAAGTCTCTGAAAATTCGGGGAACCATGGAAGATCATAATGAAGGAGATATAGTCATTGCTTATTCACTAAATATATAAAGTATTCCAGGTATTCACTAAGAACACTAGATGCTAACTGCAGAAAGCTTATCAGCAGCTATACTTGTATGGACTTTGCTTTGTAATAAAGAATTGCTGTATGAACTGGGATATTTCAGTAGATCAATACAGTTACCATAGATGCAACAGCACTGACAGTTAGATCAGAAGACCATATGATAAGAAAGTCATGATTAAAACCTTGATGTTTGGTGAAGAAAGACCACCGAATAACTTCACCAGATTTAAAAAAAAAAATAATCTGGATTGATATAAATGTGTAAGACTACATCTCTTATAAGAAGTAATACTAGCACATGCCTCCATTTTGTCCAGACAAGCAAGCTGGCAGCCAAACAAAAAATAATACAGACAAGCAAATTGAACCAACAGGTTTCTGCTGACATTTCTTCACCATGAAGGACAAGTCATTATCTTTGGCATGAACAAGATCAAACTCCTAAAGCACATATGAGTTATAATTACTTACTGCTTACGTAAGAAAAACTCCTGAATTGTGTTTTTCAAATTCATATACAATGTATGTACACCAAGTATGGTTACAGATAAATTACCAGCTATATGGATTTTGGTTGCATATTAAAAAGAAAGTCCACAGAGAGTCCCAGCACTCAGTATTACACATACTGTATTTTGAAGTGTGCCCAGACTACCTTCATTTTCTTTGCAGTAGCTCAGTTCAATGTTTTTTTTACATTGCTATAAAGTCTTAACACTAGATTCACATTGAATAGATAGGAACCAAAGGAAGTAGATTTGCATTCCAGGCCTTTTTGAATACAGAATGACACATTTTCTCAGTCAAGTAGGAGCACAGCTACAAATCGGATATCTCTAGATGCCTACATTTCTCTTGTTCAACTAAGAAATCCCCTACATATGTATGAGAAGCCATATTATGTTCTTAAAAAGCAATAAAGCTTAATGGGATAAATGGGTTAGAAGTTAGGATTATTAATTACATGGAAAACATATTTCTATATAAGCATGTATGAAAGAACCCAGAAGATCTGGCTATCCAAAAGATATTCTGGTTTTAATTTCCTTCTGAAAATTCGAGAGAGCTATGCTATTTTGGATTTCTTTATTATACCATATTATTTTAAAGCAAAACTGATTGAACATCCTTTGTTAATCTGTTCTACCCTGTCAAATTCCAGTCCTCTAAGCTAAATTCCAGAGAATACATTTTATATACCCAAATAAAGGAAATTTGCAAATCACTAAGCATCATGTGCAATGACCTTCGATCTTCTTTTGAATTTACAGTATGGTTCATTTTAGTCAAGCTGTTTAAACATTTGTGCTATAATGCATCAAATTAAGGCAACCAGCTGTGATGTTTAATTTAAGATAAAAGTTTATGATCTACAACTACACAATACCTTAGAGAATAACTGATATTTCATGTTACTAAACTAAATGCAGCCATAAAATGGTCACACACTTCTCCAAGTTTTACTCAGAGTACACTGTCACTTAAGTTGTGGGTCTTTAAAGAGCACAATAAGTCAGTGTTATAGAGAAAAAGTGAGCAACCAGTTCTAGCCTTTGTGGAATACATAGATTCGAAGCCTTCTGGTCTAATGTGCAATTAGATTACTCTCATATTTTATCCTTCATCATGTGCACTGGAGTTTTTCCAATTGTAAGAAAGAGATGACTAGGATAAGTCATTAACTGTTTTTAGCATTTTTAGCAGTTATTTTGTCCAAACTGACATGGTATACAGAGATGAGTAACTGGAACAAAACCAAACTACAACAAACAAACAAGCATGCATTTTTTACCAATGAAGCAGTCTTGGGAAAAAAAAAACAAAACACAAAAAAAAAACCCTCCAACAGTAGTTAAACAATTGTGTTGTTCTTGACAATGGCAATATATAAAAGGAGAAACAAATGACACTTCATGAAGAAGTAGCAATACCTTTTAGAATGTCTTGAGAGATTAATAATGGAGAGAAAAACTATCGCATGGCTACATATCAGATGTCAAAAGTGTGACAACTAAACGTAATGGAAGTTGAAACTTCAGGTTACCCATCTAGAAAGCAACAAAGTCAGCTTGTACTGATATGGCAAAAACATTGTGCGTAGTAATTAGCTACCTTCTTTGCTCATCACCTTTTGGCTGTTCTTTTAAAAACTGTAAGCTATAGATGTGACTGCTTATAAACAAAGCATACATAAAGCACATGCTCCAACTAGATAAATTAGTAACTCTTACTGACAATGACAATGGCCTACAGTGAATTAGAAAGCTAATTTTCATTGATTCCAAGCTCTTCTAATATTTTCATAGTTACAACTGACTTTAGAAATCTTCTGCAAGCACCAAAACACCTAGACAGCATCAGCAAAATGAAAAACAAGATCTTTGTGCTTACTGCAGCCTTTTGGTAACAAGCTGTCTCATGGGCATGGGCAGAGAGATTCCAGTATAATAATGATCCATGATGGACAGAGTTCCACCGCATGGGTGTACTGGAGCTTCTTAGTTATTTTTTCCTAGCACAGGATCTACATGAAGGCAGGCAGCAAATGCTTAATTTAATTTTATTGAAACAAACAGGTTTTAAATTCATTCTATTTGGGTTAGCGCAGCTTAGCTTACTGGAAACTGGGAAATTACTACTACATCAACAAAATCTCTCTATTAGAAGTGGCTTCAACTAAAAAGAGAGAAAAACCCAAACCCACAAATCAAAGTTTTTCTTCTTACTGCAAGAACAATGAGAAACTATCCACCCTTAACCTAAAAATAAAAAAAAAAAAATTAAAAATCCAGATTTTTTAAATAAATGCTAATAAAACACACTCTCATTTTTATTTCTCTAAACTCATTTTAATAACCTCCCTCTTTCCCTGCCATATTTCAATCTTGCATGATTGCAGTTGACAATTTCATCAAAGGGCTGTGCAATTGAGAAAGTCATGCTGCTTGAAAGCTGATAACTACTCCGACATCCTTGTGATAAAAACCCCCACAAAACAATTATTAACATGTAGTGATGGATGAAAGCAATCCCAGAATTTGCTACTTTCAACCCCTTGCTGTTTGCTACCACTATGGATTTAGAGGAGTCTGCTGGATTAATATTTGAAAACTGGAGAGTACCTGGTACCACATAATGTCTGTTTTCCACAACAATATTTCAAAAATCATTCCTTAGGACTCAGAAGAAAAAAAAAATCAAAATCAAAATGAACAAATCCAACCTCAGCCTAAAATGGTTTTTAATGTAATAAAAAAATAGCTTAAAGGATTTTAGGAGTGAAGAACTGGTGATAAATACTTGGCTTGATCTTTAATAGCACGGTTATGAAGTGACAATCATTAAAGCACTGATATGAAAGTTTATGCAAACCATATGCCATCTGTAAAATTTCAAACAAGCACTGTAATTTCACAGTGAGAACTAGAAACTGTGAAAAAGCAAAGTACTTTGTGGATACAAGATGTTGGAAGGCATGGCTCTAATATCTACAACATTTTCAACTGATTACAGTCTTTCATTCAAGTAGACAGTAGTTACAATCCAGAGAGGAACAAAACCACTCAACGAACTACAAAATAAAGATCCACAATAATCATACTTAAACACAACATACTTGACAGTCAATTCCTCCTTTGTTTGCCTGCCAAATACTGAAGTCAGAATTTTATGTTACTCTGGCAACAATAAATTAGATCAAGTGCCTGTAAAAGTAAGATTTAAATTCTATTACAAGAATATACTGCATCAAGTATTGAAAAGAAAAAATCCTAGACTATGAATCCATAATTTACAGTTTTCAGGGTAAAAATAATAAAAAAACCCCAACACATTGCATTTTAAATCAAATGCTTCAACTCTGCTATTATGCTTAACAAACACCTAGGAAATGTTAATTGTAAGTGGATTTTATTCTGCTTTTTATTGCTACAGAGTGTTTCAAAATCAATAGCACTTTTCTCAGTGGCCATGTAAATGCTAGGAAAAAGTACTAAAAGAACAATGGCCATTTCTTTCTGAAGAAATAAACTATGTCAAAGACTTTTTGAAGACACTGGTATCTTTAAAATTCAACCAAAGCTTGGTCCATAGATGACAATGAATGATTGGTTCCAAAATTTTCCTATCATTTTTTCCCAAAGATGCTGAAATAAAAATAGTTTTTAAAAGGTAAATGTACCTTTTAGAAGTTGCCTGCAAAGACTGTCTTTTCCCACTCTACACTGATGGCCCAAATTGGTAGAACATACAGGGATAAGCATTAGAAAATGTAAAACTGATGCGTATCAAAAATTATACATCACATGTAACTGAAGTGTTGCTTACAAATGGTGGACTTGGGGGAGTATGACTTGAATTTGTATTTTGCAGCAACATTATTGAGCATGTGTTATGGTATCTTCTGGCAGAAGAAACTGAGAACCTGTCAACATTGATAGATATACATGTGAAAGACTGGACAATGCTATGGAAGAAATACGTCTTCAGTTATCTTGAGATCTCTGCAAACGTAGTGTACTAATTTATCTTCTGTTTTGTCTTGTGGAACAGGAAACACATAAAATAAAGTTTTCTGAAAAAAAAGTTCATATTCAGCCATTTATACTTTAATATTTTACTAGAAACATTATCCAGCAAAGAGCAGTCATGTTCTGTATTCTGCTCCAGAGCAGCTTTGCTGACTAGCAAAGTTTTTCTCAGAAAATCTCAAGAAACTAGCAATTCCTAATAAAACTCATGCCAAACTGGCCAACATCCATTTTAAACAAAAACACACATGGATATACAGCTTTAGAACTGTATCCCATAGAACTCCTGCGAAGAAAATCGCTCTTTATCCTAAGGTTTCAGGACACTGCCAAGTGCCAAAGTGCTTAAGCAGTTTGTATATTCAGTAGAAATTCCCACAGAATAATGGAAATATTGCACTTTCTTGCTTTTAAAATAAAAGCTCTGATTGCCGTTGTGCTTTTATTTCTGTTCAAGAGATTAATATATTACTTTTTAATTACATGGAAGGCTATGGTTTGGCACGTACGGAATATGTTTTTTGAAGAAAAGCATTGTCTTCATGCTTACTTTCCTTTTCATGGTTAAAAAGCCCTTTCAGACATGAAGTCATTCATTTAAAACTACTACAGAAGTGGCTTATCAAACATACACCCAAACACAGAAAGCACCTATTCTTCATGAGACGCTTCAGCACCCCTTACTGGCTAGCTTATCACATTTGCCTTTCTATAGTTTGAGGAGAGCAAGGAAGCTCTGGAAAGGAGTGGGAACCAGCTCCCTGCTCCATTAGAGATGGCCCTGAGACCTCTAGCAAGCTCCTGGTGAAGAGGGCAAAAGAAGTCACAAACCCTGAGATGAGCAATATTGGTTTTAAACACCTAACATTGTCATTCCAGTGTCTAATTTAAATGCACAGGCTAATCAGCCTATGAGATGTATCACAGTGAATTGGTAATACTGATATGCAAATTTCATTCTCATTTATAGATCTGAAAGAAGAATAAAAATTTCTTGGGAGAACATATGAATACTCATGAGACATGTTAGTACATATCATTACCCATGGAGTCGCTGTTAGTTTCTTAATTCCACATTAACGGGAGCAAGGAAATGGAAAGTGACACAAATTAATCATGCTGAATATTGATAGAATTTGGGTAGGAATATAAATTAATATTTTTAAAAACTGCATATGCATACAAATAAACAAATATCCATATCTAGGCTAACAGCATATTAGATAGAAGGGTCCAAACCAAAGAACCTAATTAGCTTATAAAATAGTAATACCTCAGCAATATTTTATTAAATGCTTTTTGTTCATATTTAAGTCTATTATGCTCAAAACATAGAAATACACATTATCTAAAATCAGCATAAGTCTATTTTCTTTTTCTCTTAGGCAAAAATTACCACAGGAATATTGGGGGGTTTTGTAATTTATTTTGGTAGACTCTTGCCAAGAATATATCTGGAAAAAAATTTGAAGGGGCTCTTTGGATCAGCAATTTGATGTGAGAGCAAACTCACTATTTCTGTTGCATCAGTTTTCCATTATGTTCAGATTGACACTGTTTAGTCACTAGCCCTCAAACTGAAAAGGAAGAAGGAAAACATGCATACTATACAAATGTGTATATATATTAAATGTGAATAATATATAACTATATATATATAGTATGTATATATGTCCTTCACAGAAGCAAATTATGTGGTCAGATTCAGTAAAACTGACTGTCAGAAGCATGATACCTACAGAAACCAAGCATATGTTTTGAGGAACTGGGATATCATTTTTCACTCTGTTTCCTACTATTCAAGAAATCTGAGGAATGCTCAGCAGCATAATGGAAAGAAGGGAATTTCTGCACACATGTTGCTAAATCATGCCACTCACAGACAGAGCATATCGTAGATGTACAAAGTGTAACTGATTAAAAAAATTATTTGCAGATTTTGCAAAGGAAAAAAATCCATCAGTATTTATGTAACAAAGATAAGACATCAAATCAAAAAGTTCAAAGCCAGCAAATGACTGTACAATGAGAAACGCTAGGAAAAGAAGTAGTGTAGTGTCTTTGCTAAGTCATCTGCTACTGATCAGAAATAGGTCCATGTATGTGACTAAGAGTTCAGTTGAACCAGCTGATGACAGTTCTCATATTTTTAGAAATAAGTGATTTTTATGACACTATGGAGAAAGCTGCAAGCAGCACAATGGGGCAGGCTCATAATGAAATTTCAGGAAAATTAAAGCCTAAGTTCTGGCCAAGCACTTAAACACATGCCTAATTTTAAGGTCATGCATTATTCAAGTCACGGAAAAAAAAAAATCCTTCATATTTAAATCACACATAATGCTCAAGTGCTTTGTTTCAGCAAGAAATGACTCAGAACAGTATGGAACTGCTTATAACCTTCCTTACTTTTCAGTTTTAGGTTAACCTCTGTCTTACTGTAAAGAAGGGTTTCTCAATAATTGACTCTGGCTGTGTCCTAGAGATAGGCTGCAACTTTAATGCACTGACAACACCACTAATGCTTTTTGAAAACCAAACCAAAAAATATGTCTGTTCAGTAACTGAAAAAAAAACAAAAAACAAAAAACAAAGGCTTTCAGAAGTTGTGTCCCTGAAACAAGGAAAATGGAGAAAAAAAAAAAAGTTACACATATTCATCTTTACAAACCACAATCAAGAATGAGATCTTTATTTCTAATACAGATCAACTATGTCTTGACTTCCAATGTATTCTTTCCCTTACAGAATCATTTAGGTTGAAAACCACACTTAAATTCATCATGTAGAACCATACAGAACCATAAACCTAACACTGTCAAGTCCAACACTAAACCATGTCCTTAAGTGCCACATCTACATGTCCTAAATACCTCCACGAGCTCTACCACCTTCCTGTACAGCCTGTTCCAGTGCTTGACAACCATTTTGGTGAAGAAGTTTTTCCTAATATCCAACACAAACCTCCCCTGGTGCAACTTGAGGCTGTTTCCTCCTCTCTATCACCTGTTAATTGGAAGAAAAGACTGACACCATGCTACATCCTCCTTTCAGGTAGCTGTAGAGACGAGACTGACAAGGTCTCCCTTGAGCCTCCTTTTCTCCAGGATAAAAAACACCTCAGCTGCTCCACGTAGGATTTGATATCTAGACCCTTAACCAGCTTCATTGCCCTTCTTTGGATACACTGCAGCACCTCAATGCCTTTCGTGCAGTGGGCAGCCCAAAACTGAACACAGTATTTGAGTATTATATAACTGCATGCTAATATTTATCCATTAACTACATTAATTGTCATGCATTGGCAGTTTGTACACTAATTCTTTGGGCAGAGTATACTTAAGGTACTTTATCATTAAGTGTCCTTTAAATTTTATTTTTTTTTAGTGCTAACAAATGTTCTTCCTCTGAATTAGCAGAAAACAGCTACTGAAAGCATTTAAATCCTATAAACAGCCTGTACTCTTGTGCTATGTTTAGACACATAAGGAAATTTTTCTTAATGCACAGAGAACTAGAAACGTTATTGGGCAAACAATTTAAAAATCATTCTACTTCCTTTGCTTGTTACATTAGCTATTAGCTCCATCTAAAACCCCATTTGACATCTCAGTCAATGGGAACATCAGAAGAGACACATGAATTCAAGGTTAAAAATTTAGCAGCTTTTCAGCTGCAACCAAGCTGTTACTCACCTACACAGTATGTTACTTAGGAAAGCAACTTCCTACTGAAGCAGACAAACCTGCATATTGCATACTGTGGCCATTGTTGCAATTGCATTTACACAGAATAGCCAACTGCTTCATTTGGATGCCTAACACTTACACAGCTTGTACCATCAAGAGAGAAGGCGGCAGCTCCTGATGACAGAACCTGCATCTGCACAGCTTATGTGTATGTGGAATAGAAGGAATAATGGTTTTATACCATGTACTAGTTTGCTGCTGTAGATAGTAGCCATCTGCATTCAGCAGCTCCATCTTTCAGACCAACTCCTTAGAGAGTTCTGCACACTCACAGCACAACAAACTACTACAAACATCACTCTTCTCAAAGAGCAAGCTCTGCTGGCACGAAAGCCTTTGAACAGTGATAAATGGATCGAAACTAGGATTTGTATTACATAAAATTAAGTTTAACAATTTTGTAGAGAAGAAACTGTAGGAGCTCAACAAAGTTTCAAAGCAACAATAGTCTCTATATTGCAAAACACATCTCAAAGGGTTTAAGGATACACCAATTTGGACTTAAATTGACTGAACTAGATGAGTACATCTGCACAATGCATGAAGACTATTCTTTAATACCATAATCATGTCCTTCAACTTGAGGAGTTTGGTCAAAGCACATCCGCAGTACATCTCCAGGTATGGGCACATCTTGGTAATGTTCACTCATAATGAAACAGTAAAGTCAAAGCTTTCAAAAAAAGCTGCTTCCCACTTTAATAAAGAAAAATAAATACATCTGTAACTTCAAAGCAAACAGCTTAAGTTTTAGACTTTGATTTAAACATAGGAACAGTAAGGACAGTCTGCTCTGTTTTGTAACAGGTGGCTTAATGGAAAATCCCACTTAACAGGAAGATAACTAACTCATTTTTGCAGTAGTTCAGGACCACTGTACTTATTTAATGCCAACTGTCATTAATAGTTTCCCATTTAATGTTAACTGAAAAGTCATAGATTTCCTGCTTGTAGCATGTAATGTCTGGTACTGTGTCACACTGATGTCTTTTCCAACCTTTCAAAAAAATATGTCCATTTATGGCTTCACTCAAGCTGTTTCCATGAAGGATTATTCAAAATAATAGCTTCAAAGAACAGGACAGAAAAACACTCTATGGTGACAATGCCTCTATAATCATACTTGCTCATAGCCTGAGAACAAAGAAGCAATTAATAATCCTGGAAAGCGTAAAGAAAAAATTAAAATCCTACAACAATCTGGAATTCACTTCAGACTAAGGGGAAAACTTTCAATTTCCCTCAACCTTCTATAAAAAGAAATAACATGTAACCACACAAGTATTCTGACAACTGCAAAATCTTGGGAAACATTAAAAATCTTACCCAAAGGACAATTTTTTAAAGATTTTGTTGACTTTTTTAAAGGCTTATATGAGTTCTTGCAGTGGCACTTCAAAAATAACATCAGAACTATGTCAGTGTTTCTAATGCATGTGAGAACAAAAATGACTATTTTGAAGCATTTCCCAAAACACCTCTTCATCTAATTATCAGTAAGGACTAAAGAATATGTAGGTCTTATAAGTGATATGCACACCAGTTAGCAATAAACAGGACAAGCATGTCCTAACACAGAAATGATTTCACTTTCTTCATAATTGAAGGTTTCTGATGTTTGAGAGACTGCTCAAGGATTTAGCCTAACCTTCCTTGAGTATGACCTCCCATTCCAGAGCTATGAATAGTGCAGCAAGATCTTGACTTTCAAAGCAGCTCTTTAGATGCTTAGAGGTTCAGTCCAAGTTAACAAAGTAATATAAACCTAACTGCCAGATGCCTTATTTCCCCTAACATTTGTAAACATAATGTCTGTGAGACGCTCAATGACTTGCCTAAAATTATTGTGTTTTATCTTTAAGAGATTGTTCACTTTGTGACTTAAAGATTGAAGACAGACATTTACATTTGAACACCTCAATTTTTAAATATCCCCTATCAGAACTAAGCAACATTCGGCTATTCAAGGATTTGGATGTTTTCATTATTCTCGCTTATAATTTGAACACACAGATCCTAAAATTTATTCTGTATAGTAATATATTCTATGCATAGTATCTATTTTCAAAGTAAGCACTAAGAATAATACAGAAATTGGATTTTTGCTTTTAACTTTTGAGAAATGTAAACAAAATAGACACAAACGATCTTTTTAATATATATACTTAGAGGAAATGTACAATGCGAAACAACATTCAGTGAGATAGATGACAGAGCTATCTGCAGGAAATGGACTTCAAATGAGAGCAAAGTCCAATAATCATCAAAAAAGGAGCATAAACCTCTTCCACAGAAAATTTGTTTACTTTGTATCCACAATGACATGGGACAAATCTGACCTAAAGTAACATAACAGAAGTTTTGTCATCAACTTGTAGATGCGACTGGTATTTGTTTGCTTGAAATTGCAGAACTGCAGAAGTTTTTAATATGATGAATCATTCAGAGATAATCACAGAGAATTAAATTAATTCTGTGCTAGTTCATTCATTTAACAGCAAAATTTTATCCTATCACCCTGCATTCAAGATCCTATTTTCTCTTTAGATTTACAATACCACAATGACATAAATGCCACAATAATGGGACTAGCAGGATTTTTATAAATTGATTAGATGCTGAAAGGGAGTGATAATGATTTTTCCACTTGCAACCTGTGCATCTTTCAGTGATTTGCAGTCACCAAAAGCAGCAAAACATGAAATTCAAGTGGACATTTCAGTCATTTCTTAGAGAAAGAAGGGAGATTTAACACTAATAAAGCTTTCTCCAAATATATCAAAGAAATAACATTTTTAGTGCCTACCAGACACCATGTTAAATTTGTTCAAACAATGCGTTTCAGATCATCTTAAAAATTAAATACAACCATATCTAACATTAACCAGCTGCTCATCTAAGGTGACTCTTGAATATATTTAATTCCTATCATAGCTCCAAAATTAGAGTAAAAGATGTTAGTCTTTAAATCTTTTTGCAGGAACCACAGAAGCATCATGGTTAGTGTAGTGAGAAGTTCACTTCCACTTTATTCTATGACATATACTAGGTCATACTTCCAGATGCAAAAATTGCACACAACCCATTTAGCTAAATCCCTCAAAATAAGTCACCAAAACCTGAACCCAACTAGGTGTGCATCCATACAGACATTTGAGTTCAGGTAAGGGAGCTCATAACAGGTAACAGCCTCTGAGCGCATAAACTCATCTCCTTTCAAATCACACTAAACGAAAGCATGTGTTTGAGGAACACACTGTATGCTTCAACTCCTAATGAAGGTCCAATCCAAAAGACCAGATATAAAAGCCCATGAAACTACACAGAGTACATACTGGATCATTGGAACCCACTGCTTTAATCTTCGGATCCATTCCTACTCATGCTGGTAAGTCGTACTATGCAGTACAGAAACAGACATTTACAGACTCATGACATATGTAAAGCAGAGAACTTCCCTGGCTGTAAATTACTGTTCAAGTAAACAGTGATTTGAAACCTGCCCATGGTGAAGGGGAAAATAAAAAAAGAAAAACATCTGATAATATTTCTTGTGACAGGTTTAAAAAAAAACAAACGTAATGTTAAGATGAGAAAAAAAGTGATACAAAAGTTAATTCTGAAAGTTTCAAACACCTTCAAACAGAAATCACAAATGCATTTCCTTGACTTTGAGTTTGAATTTAACACAATTTCTGACTAACTAATTATTTCTGTCTTGAAATAAGGCAAATTTAAATCTTTAAGTTTTTTCCATTGGTCATACACAGGACACCAAAGATGCTTCAAGCCACTAGACCTGCCTTATTGACCTTGTGGTATTCTGGACTTTCAACTGAATAGATTTAAAACCTTGCCATTCTCCCAGAAATGTTATAAAAGTCCATTAAATAAAATGATGGCCTTACAAAGGAGATCAAATGAACCATCAGTTTATTCTCCTTATGAGCTCTTCCAAACCCCGCAAAATAACAAAAAATAATCTACTACATAAAAGCTTGCACTGAAATTTGTAGAATCTAAGGATCCTGGCACTAGGGACAGAAAAAACACTTTTCACTTTCACAAGTCATCTGCAGAGAAGTATTAAATCCTTGCGGAACTGCTCACAAAAAGTCTAGAACTGCTGAGCTTTCATTCCTGCTGAAGAAGAGAGGTCCCCACAGTGGTTTAAATAGAGGTTATCATTATTTCTAACAGTATTTTAAAAGAATGGCCTGGTATGTTCAGCCATACTTTTTAAAGAACTATTAAAAATAACTTGTGTTAAATAGACCGTGGGGGCTTCTGGGATGATCATTTGAAACTCCATCTTCTAAAGCTTAAAGGGTAATGCACTGTTTTAAACCCCTGTGACACCATGTTGCAGATCTCTCCTTACAAAGTTGGCTTTATATCTCTCTAGGTACTCATTACAGTATATTCTGTATATATACAAAAAATGCCCTATCTATTAAACTGTAAAACTGTGCTCTGCTCTTGGTACTTTAACTACCTCTGCCCCAAGGAAAAAAAAAAAAAAAAGAAAAGAAAGAAAAATAGAAAAATACTAAAAAAAAACATCAACAATAAAAATTATCCTACCAAATTAATGAAGACAATAACTGAGTTTTAGTAGTGAGCCTCCTTTGGATAACCATGTTAAAAAAGAGATACAAAAGAGCACAAATATTCTTTCTTTCCTTCTCCCACAAGCCTTGGTGGACATTTGCAATAAGATTAGTGTCCAATTTCTTTCCATAAAAACAAAGGTCATGCTAGATGTAGCTTTTTGGTAACTCCTGTCAAAGCTAACATATTCTGATCTTAGTAAACCTTTTTTCTTAATTCCCCCAGTACAACAGAAACATCTGCCTAAGCTGATGCTAATGCCTAAAATACACTTCAAGTAATTTCCTACCTAAGTTTCTTTTAAGCTTAGATGTGTTTTAATGCATTTCTGATTCCTGTTGGTGACAAAAATATTACAGGATTCATTGAAGTTGCAGTGAAAAGGACAGTAATAATCACCTTCAAAAGATGACCTTGTGAATACAAGAGAAATTTTCTCTACCATTCAAAACCAATTTCTTCAAATCTTCCCTAAAGGCCACCTGCCATTCTGCTTGATTTTGAGATTGCACTCATAACTGCTGCTGTTATGTTATGCACTCCTAACTGCTACAGTATGGTAGTACTTCAACTACCATAAACCAAAAAAGTCTCAGAAAACAAAAAGATTAGTAGCTCTTCAAAATTATTCTTTATTATTCTTTTTTTTTCTCTTTTTTTTTTTTCCTTTTTACTTTGTGAAATCTGAGAGACACTGTTACTATTTACTTCAGAAAGATTAGTTTTCAATTTTCTGTACAAATAAGGGTGGGAGGTATTCTGTGTGTGTGAGACTGAACATGGCATTGTCAACCCTTTTCTTCATTTCCAGCCTAATGTTAAAAATAACACCTTGTTCTTTTGGTTATTTGATTAAAGAGGTCACACCATTAATCACAAAGGGAGACATGCAACTTTGTTAACACTGGCCTTTTGTGCACTGTTCTATTCCCAGTGCAGTACACAAATCATCTTTAAATCAAAAGACACAATCTGATCTAATGAATGATGAAGTCAGTTGCCAACAGTCTTTACATGTGAGGTACTACATTAATATACCTGTCCATCAAAACCATGTTATTAAGTAAATGAAGAATTTTATTATTCTCCTACAAAATTGATACTTACACTTTCCCCCTCTAGACATACAATGACAGGATTTACTGTAAATCAGCACAGGTCATCAGCACATCAAGTAGCTACACTCATGAGCACCCGGTGGAAGACCTAGCCCTTAGTGACTGAAAAATCATTATGAGCAGAAATTAGAGCTTTCTTTCCTCTTATCATTTAACACTGAAGTTTTGCAGAGAAAAACTAAGTCACAAAACATTAGGATACGAGGGGAGGTTGGCTTTTTTTTTTTTAAATTAGAAAATGGTTTAACTGTGACTGTGGAAGACAAGCTCTCGCTGAGAATTTGTCTTGTTTATTTGCCTGTTACTGTAAAAGGCTTCTTGCCTGTGCTAAACAACATATGCAGGTATCAATGCAACCAAAGGCTGTTGCCAGGAATAAAATCTACATGTGAGAGTTTTCATGGCATGATTTAAGGTGCTTCCCAACCTTATGCAAGAAACAAAATATAACTTCTCATTCCCTTGTGGCAGCCCCAAAGAAAATGACTGCATTATTATTTTGAGTCCTACAACGGAATAAGACAGTACTTGGCTCTGACCCAAAGCTATGAATAGGATGCTATCAACTTGTTTTCTATACCATATTTAAGTTCAAAGCACACATAGTAGGGAATCAAGTCCAATGTACATGCTGATGTGCAGCAAACATCTGGAAGTTAAAAATGGGTTTTTCGAACAGCAAAGAATCATAAGCCTATCTATCCATGCAATTCTCTTATAATAATTATATATGAAAAACCAAAGCAGCAACAGTTCACAGAAAAAGGAAGGACAGTTATTTTTACTTATTTTAGCATAAAAACAGATGAGCTGTGAAAGTTGTCTCCTTGTACATGATCATTCTCAATTGCATTAATTAGTCATAAGTACAAAATTCTATTCCCATGCCTTCTGAGAAGTACAGTGCTATTTATAGTACAATTCAGGGACTACTTCACCGAGTGCCTAGTGGGAAACCAGCAACATTACAATGCTCTGGAGTATTATTTTATGTTTTATTTACTCACATCAGTGTATTTTGTACAGCCTAAGCAACCTGATGAAAGATTAAACGAACAAGCAGGTTGGACTTGACCCTTTCATGTCAGGTGGTAATTCTCAAACCAGGGTTCAGTTACATCAATAAAGCAGTGTAGGAAATGACATAAGAGAACAAAATTAAGACACAATATTTGGTGCTTATGCTAAAAAGGTTTATTATTTTAATCTATACTTATACCTTCCCAAAGGCCTCTGGATGGCTAAGGAGGCTAAAAATGCAATTGTAATTAAAATCTACACAAATACAAAAATCAATGCAACTGATGTACGCTTGCCTGAAGCAGAACCCTGTTCTTATTATCTAGCCTCTCTACTCAGATTTTCTCTGATATGCCACTGATCATTTCAAAAGGTATTTTTTTAAGTAGATCTTAACACTGAACTTATTTGCATTGAAAGAATGAGCCCTATACTATTAGGATTTGGTTATATTTCCAAACAGACTAACAGCAAATGTTAGAAATACTGTTTTACTTAACAGTGTATCTAACAATCATAATGCATTGTATTTAACCCTTTCCATAAGCAAAGCAGTATTCATAGAAGAATAGAGGCCTGCCCAAGTCTTCCTTTTTCTGTGTTTGGCTCATTTATTTTTAAACACATTAATCTATTTAGAGAAGGAAATAATATAGTATCTGGTAGAAAAGGAGTTTGTGATTATTATTTCTGAGAGACATTAATGCCTTAGTCTCATAGTTGAATATTAACCTATATTTCAGGCATCTTTCCCAAGTGAAATAAAAAAGCATCTGCACTATGCAGATAGATGCAAAAATATTATTCAGCAATACATTGCACATGGTCGCAATTCCCTGTCCTGGTCTGAGTCTGTATTTTACAGTTTCTTAAATAATAAGTTCCTAAATAGTATTTTGACATATAATATCATTAGAAGACATGCTAGGAGCCTGATAACTAGCCAGATTTTTTGACAACACCCACATGACAGAAGGATCATATTTTCAATTAGCTCAGAACGCCTTAAAATAATTTAGATAATTTTATTATAATAGAATTTGATTATGGTATCGAATAATAATATGATTTATGCCCAGACTTTAAGGCCAGAATTTTAACAGTACACTGGGCTACCATACCAAGGACACAACCAGAAAATGGCTGGAGCTTTTCACCCCCCCAGCCCCCTTTTATCAGTACTGTGGAGACTGAATGAGCAGTGGATGCAATAAGAGGGTTGAGGCCACTAAGATGGTGGATCAAATGACAGACAAGGAGAGGCTAAGGGAACTGGGTTTGTTTAGTCTGGAAACAGGAAGGATGAAGTGAGATACATTTGCTCTCTTCCACTATCAAAAAGGGTATGGAGAAGCAGCAGGCACCTCTTTCTCAGATGGGAATAGAGAAAGGCCAAGAGCAACAGCACATATTGCAGTGAGAAACTCCTACTGGACACAAGAAAAAAAATAATCTTCACAAGACTGGCTAGATAGGTCATCCAAGGAGGCTGCAGAGTATCTGGTCCCTGAGGAATTTCAACACATAGCTAGAAAAGACCCTGAACAACCTGGTCTAACTTGGACTTGAATCCTGCCTTGAGTCAGGATGCAGGACTTGAGCATACCTGAGGTCCTTCTTACCTAAATTATCATTCATTTTAAACTACCTACTTTTGTTCTAGCAATTTCTAATTAGCCTTCCTGGTAGGCTACACACAGTTTTTATCTGCATGTATTATTTTGGTACATTTTTTAAGCACTATTTCCAGCCTCCATGCTAACACCTACAGAGTATTAGTAACTAAACAGTATAGTGTTCCAATAAATAGTGAGATGAACATTGGATGATTTGGACTGTAGAATTTGCTATATAAGCCTGCTGGAAGATGAGAGAGCTAATAAATTGCGCTATATCCCATGTTCTACAACTTGTCTTACAGGGCAATGGCTGTCTTTGATGCTGTTTTTTTATCTCAGTAGGCATTGGGTAGGGATTCATCTTCAACTGAACACAGTAATTAAGCAAACAGTGCATAGCAAAAGATGGAATGGCCCAAGCTTAAAACATTTGGAGTTCATCACTATTCATAGTCAGAATTGCAGTTCATTTGACTGCCTCTATCAACAACTCTGACAACATGATCAGTCCTAGGTCTTGGCTGTATCTACGTCTTCCCGTGCTGAATTTTATGTATTCCTTGTCAGACCAGTTCCTTAGGAAATAAATTCATAAGGCTCCTTGATGTGCAGACATTGCTCACTATTGATTTCAGGAATTACGAAAAACAACCTTGGCTTTGTGACTTTTCCAGGTTTCTTCCTTTCAACACAAACAGATGACTGGATGTGCATGTGACATGCAGCTTCCCGATTCCCTATGGGTTATGTACATTTTGTAATTTCCAGTTAACTGTCACCTTACTGGTTAAGAACTTGCATACTCTATCCCGCTTAATCCGATTGCCTGATTCCACAGAAAAACATTTTGGTAATAACGACGTGTGTTGAAAAAGCTCTCTGTTTGGATACTTCTTAAATCCTGCTGGCTAAGCAGAACGGCCCATGAATTTTAGGTCAAATCAAGAGAGACAGACATACACTGCTACCTCTAATTTGAGAAATAAAGACCAAATAGTGCTAGAGAAGATGTTTTAAGCTACTTGAGGGTAGAAAGAAAGGATCTGATGAATCACATCATCTCAGTGGCTCTGAACTGGAGGGGAGGAAAAACAAAACAAACATCTTCATCTGATCTAAACTTCCTCACTAACACTGGCTAAGTGAGGATCATTTGCAAAGTAAATTCTATAGGCTGGACACACCTATATCTGCAGTGGTTCTAAAAGGTGGATCTAGTGACAATTTAAAAATCCTGTTTTCTCTATACCATCTTTCCCTCTTCCCTTCACAGTCATTCTGCTTTTGAAAATGACAAACACAGTTCAGCTGAAAAATAAAGTGAGCTCTCCTGCTGCTGTAGATTATCCTTTAATTGCAGCACTTCTTACTTTTCCAGCCTATCAATCTGAACTCCTCCACAAGCAGACCAACCAGACTGAAGCAAGTTTACATAAAAGATAGGGTCTTTTTTTGTCCTCATTACCATACTACTAGCACAATAGCTCCATTTGTTCTTTCCAAATCTGTAATGATAACAGCATCTATTGCCCAACTGGTATTGTTTGGTGAAACCTTCATTTGTAAGATGGAACACAAATATCACACTGTGAGAAAGTCTTGTTTTATAAAGTCCTGTGTTGATAATAAGTGAATTCTGATAAGTACTACAGCCTGCAAACTCTATTACTCTTCTGGTAAATCACAAGAGCTCCCTTGGAGAAAACCAATATAATCTGTAACTCAAATTGGTAAATGTAAGATAAATGTCTTGCATTATTACTAGAAAACTCCAAAATATGTTAAGTACATTTCAAACATACTAAATAATTCATAGACAATACCTTGGGACACATACACACAATCACCACAAAACCTAAGATGTATTTTCACTATATTCTGAACTCAACAAAGAAAAGTAAGAAACAGTTGATTGCTTTTATTTTACAGCCATACAAAAAAAAAAACAAAACAGTGAAAAAAGAAAAAAAATTAGAATTAAAAACCCAAGACAAGCCAAATAAATGTACGTGTGAGATTAAGTTAATTTACTATTAAGGAGTGGCAATTTTTTAAACGCAATATTTGGTTAAAAGTCAGTAAGTTCATTGTTTTTTACCAATTTTCTGATGATGACCATATGTTACCTTTTTATCTTCTTCTAAATCCAGATTCAAGGGAGCATAAAGCTCTCATCTGGTTAAACTACCAAAGGAGCCAAAATATGAAAAAGAGATAACTTAAACAATATTTTCTGATTGAATAAGCCAATGAAAGTAGAAATTTGCAAGCTAGCTTTCTGCTAGGACACTAGTCAGACTTTAGTATACAGTCTTGTAACACAGTGTTTATCAATTATATCCCTCATGGTACTTTTTACTACCACACATCATGAACGACCTTCAGTCATCTGCCTCCTCCCTGAAGAGTGACAAATCATTTTTGTACATGCCACTGCTTATCTCATCAAGCCCCCAGATTAAATACAGAGTAATAAGCAGGTAATTTCTGAAAGCTTTGCCACAGAACCATCCCCTTGTTATATTACGATACTGGTGAAATCTCATCCAGAGTCAAAGATACTACAGCTGAACCTCAATCCAAATGACTGAGCTTGCAAACAGCAACCTCCTCCCAAAACCGGGCATCAAGTCAAGCTTCTCAAACAATAGATAAAATATGCATGAGACATTAGAAGTGCACACTGTGTGTGGTTTCTATAGAAAATATGAGGGAACAATATTTCAAAAGATGAAGATAGGTACAGGTATCAATCAGCAGAAGAAAGACCCAAAGTGGAGCATTAAGCAGCTAGATAGAAGAAAGAGGCTTGGTTCTGTGAGCAAGACCTATGTCTTGCTGTTAGATTTCTATTGTGCTCAAATAAAACAAACAAACAAACAAACCAAACAACAAAACCCAAAGGAGAAGGAGGAAAGAGAACTTACCTAAATTCTCCAAAATAAATGGCAACATTTCCAGTAGCTATCTAGCATCAGCATCCTTCTGGTCCATTCCAGTGAAAACACAGGACATCCAAGATGCTTATTAGCTACTCAGATGCAGAAGATCAATAATCTTTTATTTAATTCACTTATCCCAAGCATGGGAAAATTTCTCACTTTGATCTCTCCACTACTTCTACTTCCCAGCCTCCAGACCAAATCAATTTAAAACAGTTATGGAAAAGGATGCTTTTTCTACTCAAAGCCTGGAAGAGGTAACAAATATTTTCCCAATTTCAGAGCTAAGACTTCACATAGATGAATGAGACAACAGTACCTTCAATGAAAATCATAGTAAAACTCCACTTACATGCTGCAGCTGTAAACACAACTTAAAATCACTAAAGATTGTATCTCAAGGAAATCAGAGAACCTGAGTGTTTGAGCACCCTTTGACCCATGCAATATTCATTATACCAGAGTATAAGAAGCATCTTCAGTGAGAACACTTTCAGTCTTTGAAAAAGAGGTTAAATAAAACCTCTGAAATCTCTTGTACCTCAAGTAACATTTTTTCCTTGCATACAAACTGAAATTAAGTAATAAGAGGATGGGGAAAAAAAACAACCCAAGCATAAAAAAATTGGAGAGAAACTATGGAGTCAGTTTCTGTGAAGCAATGTTAGTGAGATCTAGCAATTTAATACAGCTAACTTCTTGTTAGGTTACTTATTTAGGAAAGGACAGAGATTGCAGTCCAGCTTCTCACTGTCTTAAGAAGAGTTCCCCAGTGCTTACATCAATATTTTCAAATGAATGTTTATCATATTTCTTTTCTAAAAATTCTCCTTTATAGACAAAAATCACTTAAATGGTGGACTATACTGTGAGTGAAGCTTTTTGCTACTGAAATGGAGATTCTTTATGTGTGATGTTCGCTTACAGCGGTGTGTACACACAGACTTTCCTGTGAATTGTGCCCAGGTACAGTAAAGAAAACTGAGAAAACTGGACAAGACCATGAATTATAACTGGGGAGGGAGGGGGCGGAAATGAAAAAGAGCAAGCAAAACATTATTCTTATATTAGATCCATAGTGAACTGCACTGACAGATATCCCCACATCTTCAAAAGCAAAACTCTCTCCCCAAACAGAAAATTAATAACTGGAAGAAACAACAGTACCAGTTGATTGATTAGACATTGCTGTGCAGAGCTGAGTATAACACATTTATTAATCTGAAACTCATCCCCATCAGATGACTACAGTAAAAATATGTCACACAGATGCCTTTAGCAACACACTGAAATTGTTCAGTCATACAAATTAAACTGAAGTAAAACAAGCTTTCCAGCATATGTGCATTTGTTTTTCTAGCAACATCACTCATTTTGCTCTTATAAACACATATAATGCAATAGCATGTCTTTAGATGATACTGACAGCAGTTGTTTTCATGCAAGCTCAAACTTAAATACTTTTCTGAGAATTCATCCAGTATCAGAAACATAGCGCCATCAAGCAACAGTAAATATCCATATTTTTAGCCCACTTTCCTTCTACAATCTTCTTTAAATAAGAGTTAGCAATTTTTGAGTGGAAGTAATGACCAAGAAGCATACTGAATAAGAGAACCAGCATGTGTGTATATGAATGCATTCATGTTTCTGTGTATCTACGTATACATATGTTTATGTGTGCACACATCTGTGTGTATCTATATAACAAAAATGCAAACTGAATTTAAAAAGTCCAGGATTTTGAGCAATTAAAACTATACAAAAATGCCACCGGCTCTTTGCTACCTTCCTCACATCTTTTATTCCTAGACACTTACAAAACAACACAGATTTTCCTTTGCCTCAATTACTCAAGAAGGCTCGGTACAAATCCTGTTTTGCACCATGCAAACTCCCTTTGCAAGTCTTAGGTGAGGACTCCTACAGTTAGCCCCTCAGATGAGGCAGAGCAGCTTAACCCCACAGAGCTCCAAGGATATAGGTTAACACTCATAAAGGCAGCAGTGTACAAGCGACACTGGTGCCAAAGACAAGCACGTATGGTGCATTACTATTACAGGAGCATAAGCCTCACCACTGTATCTCAAGGGAGGCTTTGGACAAACCTTGCATTTCAGATTTGCTTATTTCTGCAATGTTATTTTTACAAAGTACTCAGGAGCAGAATCTCATTGAGACTAGGAAGACACTACTCTATGGCAGTGACATAATTGTTTATCTATGCCAAACACCACAATATGACAATAGTCTGTGACAGAGACTTAACTTCATATGCAGGATCACCTCCACAAGTGCCAAGGAAAATTAAAGATTCTATCTGACTAGCAGCTTCCCATCAAGGGAATTGGAACCTAATCCCCATTGTGTGTCATAGGATATTGCCACTTCCACACTCCATGTCTGTCTTGTGGAACTCATTGAGAGAGTAATTACAGCTCAGATAAGCCTTTTCTGGAATACATGCAATTAATTCTCCCGTAAAAAAGGGAGAAAGAAGGCTGACACGTTAACAATGTTTATCTAATCTATTTCTTTTCTGCTCTTAAGGTTTCCTAAATAAGAGGAAGAAAACAGATTTGATAGTACTTACAACTGCCTGTTCTTATGTAAATTATAAGAAAATCCATGGGTCTGTAATATCCCCTCATAAAAGAGCCAACATGAAATGCAACTACAAACCAGCAGAACGTAGAGGAAGCGGGTAATCAGCGTAAAGTTAATCTAGGTTGGTTTTTTTTTAAAGTATAAGGCCTATCATTATTTTTGAATGTGAATTACTTATTTTTTTTAAAACTTCAAGGACAACTTTTAAAATTTTGAAAATAGACTGAACAAAATTTGTATTTTCCCTAACAACTCAAAAAATGGTATTTATCATAAGTTAACCAATTGATTTTTCCAAAATATCACACTTCACCTGTCAAAACAAAACAAGTTTTCATTTGAAGACTGTACAATCCAATGCATCTATGTTGGCATAACTACATTCTGAGGTGATTTTTACACTTAATCCAAGAGCAAACCATTCATCAACAGGATTCAAGTGCATCTCAGGCTTTCTGTTACACTTCAAAGCTGGATAACAAGTACTCATCTTCATGAAACTTCAAAACTGCAGCAACTGGCTAATTGCCCATTACTAAAATAAAACTACAGAAAAGAGCAAAGCTTGCCATCATTCTATCCTGCAGGAATGCACCATATTTAGGAAATTTTTTGTCGAGCCAATTCCAGAGTTTCTAGTCCTAAAGCATTAATTCCTACATCTTAAGGTAAAGCTAGCATTGTATCCAGCTACTCCGTAAATGTAAAAGGTCTAACTAACATTTGATAAAGAGCCACTTCCACAGCAGAAAAACACCTCAAACAGCTGGGCTATAAGGAGGATTAATTTCCTGACCTAACTTTGCCTCCAGTTCCACTCATAATCCACCCAACCACCTCACTACATTTTTTATTTTGATGGCACAACACACACTCAAGTTACACAGGGAAATCAAGGTTGAAAGGATAATGTTGCTAATGCTCATTTTTCAGTGTGAATGCTGCTGTACTAATGACAGCAGTAGAATAAATGTTAATGTAAGCAGCACTCAGTTATTTTTGCCACTATACCATGAAAATATTTTATGCTTAATGTCATTCTAAAATGCTCACACCACAATGGAAAAAGATTTATTTGGAAAAATGCACATGAAGATGCAGTTATAGGTAGAGGCAGGTAGGAGACAGCTGAGGTTTCAAAAAATCTGAGCCCAATGAAAACTGAGACTCATTTTGTTTATTTTAGGGTGTGGGGAGAGGGAGAACAAGAGGAAGCAAGTACTTTCACCAAAAGAAAACCTTTTACCCAACACTGCAGAATAGATTCCCTTTCTTTCTTTCATTTTCTGGATAAGAGGATATTATCACAAATCACTTTAAAGCAAAGTGATGCCATGAACCCAAATTTGAGATTACTGCTCAAGTTCCCCATTTCCAAGCAGCTTTAGAGCACTTCTGAGCACCTGACATCTTGGAAGCCAAACTCTCTGCCAGTTTCTGAAGCAGGTATTTTTCAGGAGACGAGAGAATAATTAATCCCACTGCTCTGTCTACCTATATTTATCCTTCCAAAGACAGACACATGTATTTCTGGTATCAAGGGGGTCAATCAAAAATTACCACCAAAAAGAGTACAAATAATAAGATTGGTGAGGGACTACTTTTACAAGTGTTTTGTTTGCTCAGAGGTTAGGATTTCTTGCGTTTCATCCTTTCTACCTGCCTCCTGTCCTGAACATCTAAATCCCCGTTTTAATTCCTTGAAGATTTATCCTTTTCTCCCTTCAAGAGAAAGATAGCAATTAGGAAAAAGAACAGTTGCAGGTGCTCTGAAGCAAGTCATTTTGCACTCCATTGACATTTTCCACCACCAGCTCTGTCCAAGTTCTCCTTCATAATACACTCAAATGTGGTAGAAATTCCTTTTGAGAAGTATTTGTTAGGTTGTGGGTTGGTTTTTTTTGTTTGTTTTTTTTTTTTTTTTTTAATGAAGATAAAGGGGGAAAAGGAAGACTATTAGAAAATTCTAGAAAAACTAAAGAAACAAAAGCTCCTCAAGAGCCAAAATTTACCTGAAGTTCACTTTAAGTTAGTGGTAGAGTGCTGCAGAAAAACTATTAACCAAGGGTTTAAAATCTGCATGCAAACATTCGACTTAACTGAAAACCTGAAGGAAAGTGCATATTTTCATATACCTCTCTCAGGAAGTATAAAATGGACTCCCATTCAAATAGATACTTATGTTAAAGTGCTACCGCTGAATTAACATCATGATGCCATGATTTCAAGACAGACAGACTGTATTTACAACTGTTATATTTCCATATTCAGAATGACAATGGAACATGGATTGCCCTAAGATACAAGAATAAAAATAGTAGTTATCTATCAAGTACTCCATCCAAGTTATCCATCATGTCTGTAATAAATTGTAGCTAGGTGAAAAGATACAGTTTTGTTACCCAAAGATTACTGTTCTACTTATCTTTTGTAAACTTTCACTTTAGTAACATTTACAGTCTTACAAGCACATAAATAACTGTAGGATTTGCAGAATACTAAAGCATCTTTTGATTCAATTTTTGGCCGATTTTTACAAATGAAGAAAACATTTTTATCAACATCTTCTATGCTGTACTTCAAATGTACTTCGTTTTTAACAGCTCTAAACCCAGAGCTTACTTCCCTTAAATTGTCCACTCCATGCAGCTCCTTCACCTCAAGCAATGAGAAGAAAACTGCATGAAGCTCCCATTGGGAGGGCAGAGAAAAACAGAAAGGGGATCACAATGACTACCCAGCACTCAGAGTAGCCCTGCAAAAGGCTCCAGAGGGGGAACCCTGGGCGTATCCTTTTGGTGGGCCTCAGTATTTAGTAGCACTGCAGTGGAGGGGTCTTCCATGAGAACATTGGATGTGCAGTGCAAGAGGTGGTGGCCAGAGACAATAAAGCCCTGCTGCTCTTCAGAGGGCTTCAAGTTGCATCCTCAGCCTCATACAGTCTCATTACAGGCATCAGGGAAACAACAGGGGCTCACAATGAGACTTCTAGATGCTTAACATCAAAATCACAGTTGTAAAGAGCTCCTCCATAGCTGCATAACTTAAGAAAAGCCTAAGATGAGTGGGTACTTCCCTTGTAGGATTGCTCAGGTCCTTCAATAAGTAGAATCCAATTTAGTGATCCAGCGGATACTGACAAAATGATACAGTCATTTTTTTTTCAAAAGATTGTCAAAATGTTCAGCTCTGGCCCAAGTTCAAAGTGTGTTTTTAGTGAGCTCTTTTACTTTCCTGTCACTTTAATTCTAGCTACTCTAGGAATCCTGGCAACTCTTACACCACATCCCTAAACAAAGAAATAACACCCCCAACTTTTTACAGGTAAATAGTATTGCAGGAAAATACACGGTATAGATTAAAAAATACACAGATGGCCAAAACTAGCATACTGAATTCATTCTTGCACACCTCATGCACAAAACTGTTTGTTCCAATCCTGTGGGCACCTACTACATGTTCATCTCCCAGTCTGGATTTATTTAGTTCAACAGGAGTAAATGAGACATACTGAGTCCCCTCATAACTTAGTTTCAATTTGCTCATTGTGGTCTCAAGGATCCCACCTGAACTCTCTTTTGTAAGTTCTAGTCCTAGAGTATCAAAACTGAAGTAAGTCATAGACTAAATCACTGACATTTACTTCCAATCATATGGAAATACTTATTTCATGGCCCTAGAAAGATATACTTTTCTGTTTCTTATGAGGCACAAGAACTAAATTCCCTGTGGGACTTCTTTCTGCAACTGACATATATACAGATGAACTTTGACAACAGTTAACAGCAAATGAGCTACAGGTCACTGTATCAATACAGGATAATTTTACACTGACAAAACTGTCGACCAGTTAAGTAGCATATGTTCCGAACTAGACTGATATAAAATTAATGCTCCGGGACTGTGCAGAAGCTTGATGATCCCTGTGTCCCATTTTGTCATTTAATTTTAGATAATAATTACATAATACATCATTCCTTAATGTAGCCAAATATGAAACAAAGAATATTGAGGACCTGTATTTATTTTGCAGATGTTAATACAGCACAGAAATCTTTCATCCTTGAGCAGTATCACATTTTTCCCATGCAGCCTGAAACTTAGCTGTTTGTGCTGGTGGTTTTGTTTAGTTCATAAAAGATGCAGTAATGGATGGGCCTGAATTCATTCTATCCAAGTTTTGAGCCAGCCACTAGACATGAGACAGTAAGGCACAGAAAGTCCCTGATTCAGATCATTAAGATGTAAATAGGGAGACAACCTCTCCTCCTGGTGCTTATACAAAATGTTAGGTGCCTGTACACCTACAACTTCCATGCAAAAGACGTATGTGCTGAATGCCTTCCTAAATGTGGTGACCCTACAGGCTTTCTCTGCAAAGTCTAAGTTATCTGTGAGAAGAGGTGGAAAAATCTCTCCTTTATTTAAAAATACTGAAGACATACATGTTTTAATCATGTTCCATCAAAAATGGAATTTAAAAATTATGTTAGTGCAGCCTTAATAAGAAAATAAAATGTATTTTCATGTGTTTGCTTGCTAATTGATGTATCATATTTAATCTCAGCACTTAAGAGTATTCTACCTATTCTTAAAATGGCAGTACTCAAGCATTAGTAGCTCATACACTAAGGAAAGGCTTAGCAAGTATATTTAGTATTTTATTTAAAGACATCTGTTAAGGAGAAAAAAACATTTCATTTTCTACTGAACAAATGAAAAGCTCCCATGGGAGAAGTGGTTGCAATTCATCAGGACACGTGCATGACCCTTCAATATTTCTGTCATATGCACACAGTGCTGTGCTATTTCTCTGCCTCTGATACTACAAGACAACTGTCAACACAATATTTTCAAGGAAACTTCTACTAGCAGAGCATCTAGATAGCAGCCATGTCAGAGGCTGGCATGTCCCTAAAAATGCACAGGCAGTGTTCTTAGTGTTTATCCGAATAATTAACATAGCCCTAGGCTAGCTATTCTGTAGCAGGTGTGAAATTGTATCTCTTTAGTTTCTGGCCTGGAATGACATTATCAGGTAAATTAATTTAAAAGAGAAAAACTAACCAAACAAACAAAATTGCCAAACAAAAACAAACCCAAACCAGAGCAAACCACTGAAAACCACCAACAGTCAAAACCAATTGCTTCTCCTGCTTACCAACTCCTCACGAAGTTGGGCTATGAGTTCATCTCTCTCCTTCAGCTGCAGCTTCAGCACTGAGCATTCATCTTTTATTCCATCCTACAAAAAACATCAAAAGAGATGTTATAATAGGCTTAGCACTTTTACTTTGCTCTTGACAAGAAAAGACTGTTTCACATAGAGTGAGATAATTACATTCAAGTAATGAAACTCAATTGTCCTTTGTCATATGCTGTATTTTCAGTAACATATTCTAAAGTTGCTGCATAAACAAATTAATGCATCCAAAGACATTACACAGAAGTGTGATTAGCTCCCTGCACAGAAGTCCATTTCATTGTTTTTGCATCTTTTAAGCCTTTTTATTGAAGATTTTATCAGATCATTCTTTTTCAGTTAAGGAATGATTATGAAGTGCTAAAATTTCACTCATACAAAACAGCATTAGAGAAATATCAATTTAGAAGCGCTATTGTGGAGCTCTTGATCTTGGAAAGGAAGAAAAAGAAAGTATAATGGACATCCACAGGAAAAGTAAAGCACCTTTTCCACGCATACATCTTTTTGTCTCATGTCAGCCAAAATAGCAGCAATTCTGGTACTGACTGGGTGGAGAAAAGAAAATAGGTACTGCTTAGCGACCTTTGACTAAAACTCAATTTAACTTGCATGAAAAATTAACCTAATAGCTAAGACTGCAGCCAAACCTAGGCTCATGAGGCAGTCTGCAAGCTGTCCCCAGGCAATTTCATGAGTTCATGTCAGTTTAAACACCTTTTTTTGGAGACAAAACATTGATCAGATTTTTGTGTTGTTCTGATAAATATCTAGGAGGAGAAACTCAGATTAAATGATTGAGCTGCTGAAGAATAAAACCCTAGCAAATGAATCAGACAACTAGCTGATTGTACAACCATAAAGGAAGAATTGTATCTTTACATTCTTCTAGCACAGAGTCATATTTACAAAGTTTGGGAATTTTACTGGTTTGGAGTATCGTTATTTAAAAACAAACAAACAAACCCCCAACAAACAGAAAACCCCAAAACAGCAATGACAAAAATACCTAAGCCATACAAAACAACAAAAACCCCCTGCTGAAAAACATTTACACAACACTTGTTTAAAAATACTAAAATTGGACCTCTAGCAACCACATAAGTACAAAAGTGCAGAAATTCAGGCCACAAAGATCTTAGGGGTTCAAAAGGGTATAATGGCCATGATAATCTTGAACTCTGTCGTTGCTAATGTGCTTGCAACTCCAAATGAACTCACAAATATGAGGCAGAACAGTAAAGAATGTGAAGTCCATTTTCCTCAGTTAAATGTCTGGCTATAATAAATACCTTTCAAAATAATAATATTGTTCATCATCCATTCTAACGGAACTGGAAATAAAAACAAGACACTCACACATAAACCCCAAATATTTACAACTGCAATGAAATGAGATACGCTATTTCTGGCAGGTGGGTAACGGACCTGTTTACACATTACTTCAGTACTATGTACAGATCTCCTGAAAGACTCAAATTTATGAAAAAGGCATAACTTGCACTACCTCTTTTACGGAAACACAGAAATTTTTCTTTGCTATATGATACAGCGACATTTCATGCTTACTATCTACTAAGAGATTGCTGTTTAGGAATGTTAACTGAAAATAAAATACTAGCACATCCCAGCATACAGCCCTCAGCACAGGATGTGTTATTAGTATAAATTTAACACTTTTGTTAGCATAATACCTGCTTATAAAAATCTGTCTTAAAGTATCAAGACCTTCACTATTATTTTTCTGAAAGTGAGGTATTTAAAAAAAAAAAAAAAAGGCTTTGAAAATTATGTGACATTAGCTATCGTACTCCATTTCTAGTTATTCAGAGTTCTTTTGGTCACCTTGGTTTCATATTGTTGTTATCTCCCAATTTTCCCCTTTTTACCTGAAAAAAAAGTTAGCAGAACATAGAGTGGAAGAAGGAAAACAGGAAGGTCCTATAGCCAAGACATTTACAAAAAACAACGTGGAGAAAGCACACACAGCATGCATGCTGTAATGCATACGGTAACTACAGCAGGAAAGATTTCCGAGATGAGCTCTGGCACCAGGTATTGTCTAAGAAGAAATGCAGGCCTCCCTTGGCCTAGTGAGAACCTGAAGAACAGATTTGCCTCCCAGAGCTTCCAAAGACTTAAAAAGCATGCTGCATCTCTCATGGCAAAAAGCAGTCATGCACCCACCTGGATCTTCCACCCCACAAAAGGAACTGACCCCTTTTGCCCAGCACAGCTCCCCAGGCACTCAACTTCAACATTCCATGCAACAATCTCTCATACAATACAGACTAACTGTCATTACAGTTTGGAGAAAAAATATCCAGGGTAATTATTTTCTCTTGTCTTGCTGCATATCAGGGAAACTGATTAACACCTGCCAGTGAGACATGACTCCTGTAAATCAAAATGCTGCATTATTAGCTCCTGTGCAGACCATGGCATCTTATGAAAAGCACGTACTGCAATTTCTGGGGGACCCATTGTGCTGGGATACTTGAGACTATGAGGTTTGGACCCTCACCCTTCATGCTTCTGCTGCCAAAGAGAAGACTTCATCTGCACCTAAGCATCTCAGAAAGGAATGACCTTAAGATAGGATCTTTCTTGTAACCTGCTGTACACGTACATCAGTGCCAATGTAGGAGTTACCCAGAATTATCTAGTAAAAGGGGAATGCTAGCAATGCCCCAAGTTTTACGTTATTGTTTAGTAAAAATAGCAGCAAATAATAAACACACTCTATATTCCATCTACTCTATGCTACACTGTGTTTGAAAGTAGCAGAGCACTCTTTTTTCCTTGTTGAACACAGCATAGAACTGGGATTTTATTTTAGTGCGTGATATCTGCACAGGTGTCATTTGTTCTATGAATGCAAGACAAAGGGAGAAGACAAATCGTGCTTGCTGCTTCTCCTGTTTCTATTATATTTCAAGGACATTTCTGCTATAATACCAACTGAGAACACAAATAGAAGAAAGAAATTAACATACTGGAATAAAAGAGAAAAGTAGTCAGCCACAGAACGGCCTGGGTAATTTCAATATCCCATACATCTGTCTGAATGTAGCAGCAATAGAAATAAAAAAATGTTATAGAACCAACTGTTACCAAAACAGTGAATACAGTTCTTACGGAAAGTAACTATTGAAAAGCTAGGGAAGGAGAAAAGACTCCAAAAATCACACTTTGCACGAGAGCCAAAATATTTCAGTGAAGGCTTGAGTGGAGGATACCAAAGAAGTCACACATCATCGAAGGGGGACGGAGAGGGGCATCAAATGCTTGCGGAATGCCATGTCATTTATTAGCCCAGACACAAATAGCAATGCATAGTAGAGAATGTGAATTCGGCAACAAATCACCTTTACTCCTTAGGAGGCCTGAAATATTCCATTATGTACTATGACACTGTAATACAGTGCAAGACAAAACAAAATAACCCAAACCTACCTGAAAACCAGAATTCCCTTCTAAGGAATTGTCACAACACCACATCAAAGAGGAAGGGACTTGAAAAGGATGACCTGCTTTTAGCACAGCTTGCAGTCAGTGCATTACAAGTCTACACTGTAATTACACATCTGGAAGAAACATTCCTACATTAGTAGGAATGTATTATATGTTACATATACTATTACATATCATAATGATATTCTTATTATTAATATTTGGTCATAAGAATTCTGCATCCCATTGCAGTATGCATGTCCATAGCAGGCTTGTCCAAGACTCTGGAAATACTAGATAAAAAGTCAATTAACAGCACATTCTTAAAGGAAACTGTTAGACACTGCATGATCTGTAAATAATAATAATAATTAAAAAAGTAAATAAAACAAAACTATTTTCTTTTATTAAATGGAGATAATAAAAAGTTATAATCTAAATTCTAAGCATACTTCATAAAGCTGCTGGTGCAAAATATCTGTCGTATTTTCCTTGCTTATATTCTCTGATACTATTAAAAAAACAAACCACCATCACCACACAGAATTTAGCTATATAATCCCTATGGTTCAACTGTTATTATTATACATGTTCATGGTCAGAGTATTTTTAAACTCATCATCTTTCTACTTCTTCCAGTTATCACTCTTTTACTTACTTTCAGTCGCAGGCTATAACAGTGATTGCTGTATCTTAGTACCAGTATTTTCCCATTTCAGTTTAATTCTGTCCACCTGGGAAAACGTGAAACATAATAGCAAATCTGTTTCTCATCAGATCAGGTCACAAGATGACAAATGGTGCTGTGTGTGTGAAGACAGCTACAGCAGGTTATGCATAAGTGGAAAAAAACATAGTAATTTTCCTTTTGAAAACTTACTTTATACCTCTTCATACTTCAGACAAATGGGCATATCATGCTTACTGAAATCAAAGTGCTATAAACAGAACTAACCAAGCATTATGGAAGATAAATTTACTGCAATTTTACTTTAATATTAAACAGAATATGCTGCCAAATAGTACCATAATATTAGAATATTATAAAACTAATCTGATAAATGTTCTGAATTTTAGATGCTAAGCAGATTCTGTATCAACTTACGGTAATGCAAAAATCAGCAATTACTTAGGATGTAGTGTCTTAAAATAATATCATCCTCTAACACACCAAACTAAGAAACTGAAAACTGAAGATCAGGTCCAGAAAGCTACAGAAATGCAAGAATAGTTGAAGCTTCCTCTAAGTTATGCAGCAGATTTAGGTAGCAAAATTAATAAGTTTCTGGATAACAGTTTATAATATTCAGAAAAAAACACAGTTTATTTTAACATGTACAGGATTTTTATGCCAGCATGTAGAGTCCAAATTATGTACAGGGTCTAGACTATGTACGGGATATCCTTTATGGTTTGCTCTATACCACCTGCATCTGAAGAACATCAAGTACTTTTGTGGATCTTACTTGAAGTTTGTATAGGAGCACCATTATTTCTCTCCAAACTGAGCCTCCCACTTGTGTTAACATGAATCACATTGACATAATTTTAATAAAAGGAAGAGCATCTACATATCTGACTTACTTACGTTAGATGACTTCTGGGTATTGACTGTACTCAGAAACAGGATTTTATCAGATCATGAATCTTAAAATCATAGAATGGCTTGAGTTGGAAAGGACCTTAAGGATCATCTAGTTCCAGCACCCTGCCATGGACAGAGACACATTACACTAGACCATGTTGCCCAAGGCTCTGTCCAACCTGGCCCTGAACACTTGAACACAGGGATGGAGCATTTACCACTTAGTTTTGTTACTGTTATTAGCGTTTTAATTAAAGTTGTAATGACCTTAACATGAGGTAAAGAACCTGAGACTGTGCTGTTTCAGGTGTCAAAATGAAGTCACCAGTCTTAAGTCACAGGCTTGCCAAGCTGGTGAAGAAGGCTTTAAACTAAAGTAGCTGGGGGAGGATGCCCTGGGCTGCATCATAAGAACCATGGCCAGCAGGTTGAGGGCAGAGCTCTACTCTGCTCTCATGAGATCCCACCTGGAGTACTGTATCCAGATCTAGTGCCCTCAGCAAAAGAGGGACATGCACCTGCTTGAGCAAAGCCAGAGGAGGGCCAAGATGATCAAGGCTGGAGCACCTCTCCTGTGAAGACAGGCTGAAGAGTTGGGCTTGTTCAGTCTGGAGAAGAGAAGGCTCCAGGAGACCTTAGAAAAGTCCTCCAGTACCTAAAGGGGGGCTACAAGAGATCTGGAGAGGGACTTTTTGCAAAGGCATGTAGTGACAGGACAATGGCTTTAAACTGATAAAGGGGAGATTTAGATTGGGCATTAGAAAAAAAAATAAAAAAAAAATCTTTAGTATGAGGGGGGTGAGACACTGGCACAGGTTGCCCAGAGAAGCTGTGGATGCCCCATCCCTGGCAGAGTTCAAGGCCAGGCTGGATGGGGCTTTAAGCAACCTGGTCTAGTGAAGGTTATCCCTGACTATGACAGGAGAGGGGGGTGGAAATATATGATCTTCAAAGTCCCTTCAGACCCAAACTATTCCATGATACCATGATTCTGTGTGTTTCTACCATGTTAGTGTACGTACACAGTATGTCTTTCCAAGGTTTTATTTTTCCTTTTTGTGTTCACTCTAGCTCTACATGTTGTATCAATTTATATGTCATATCAATTCCTTTCAATCACACCAAGAGAGAAAGGAACTGGCTGGCTGCAATTCTTCACATGTGCAAAGCACATTGCTTTTTCTTCTTTGGCTTATCTGTTGCTTTGGTGCTGTGCCAGTCCAGTTAGTCTTGGCTTGAGTCCTGACAATGCTCCCAGAGAGCAACCACTGACTTCAGGCAATTGCAATGACTTCAGACACTGCCATGCCAGCTGTTGCTCAAGCCCAGCACAAGGGCAAGCCCACACTTGAGAAATTCCCATTAAAGCATAACATGGCAACTCAGATTGATCTCCCATGGCACCATCACTGAACACAAGCAGAGTCTCACTACAGGGTGTCTTCCTAGTGGGAGCAAAACAAATAAAACCCTGAACCAGCTTTGGAAGCTAGGGTCATGTCAGACATCATTATGTACATCTTTCAGAGCAGCTACAGCATTTAAACGACTTCTAAAGGAACACCTCTATATTTCATCACTTGATCATAAAATCAAATGGAGTTTGGAAGCACAGGATGATTAATCCTCATAAAATCTTACATGATTCTATATCATATTTACCTAAGTTCAGTTACATGGAATGTGTCAAATACTTTAATGAAAAAATTTCTAACAGCTATATTCATTTGAATACTAGAATTCAACTGAAACTTTACTATGAAGGTAACACTCGCAGAATCTGTAAGGCTGTGCAATTTTAGCCTTAGCCAGTTACGAATACAGAGCTAAGTAAATGTCTTCTTCATAGCGATCCAACTGTCAGTTAACTGTGAAATACACATTGAGCAAATTAATGTTTGGTTTTCTATTTTTATTTCTCCTTCAGCTGAATTTTGCTCCTTTCAGAAGCAATAATAAAAAGCATGGAGTTTAAAGGAATGCAGTTTGATTAATAAACTGCAAAACATAAAATGAATGATCATGCCTGGTGAAGCACAAGGTGTATCTAACGCTCAGAAACTGTGAACGGCAGCCAGGAGAGGAAATGGATAACAAACCCCATAAATGTATTTTCCCTGATATAACCACCCTATTTACTCCCTCCCTATGGTTCTTCCTGAGACAGAATTCACATCCACAGTATCACAGAATAGAATCATAGAATAGTTAGGGTTGGAAAGGACCTTAAGATCATCTAGTTCCAACCCCCCTGCCATGGGCAGGGACATCTCACACTAAACCATATCACCCAAGGCCCTGTCCAACCTGGTCTTGAACACTGCCAGGGATGGAGCATTCACAACCTCCCTGGGCAACCTATTCCAGTGCCTCACCACCCTAACAGGAAAGAATTTCCTTCTTATATCCAATCTAAACTTCCCCTGTTTAAGTTTTAACCCACTAACCCTTGTCCTATCACTACAGTCCCTAATGAAGAGCCCCTCCCCAGCATCCCTATAGGCCCCCTTCAGATACTGGAAGGCTGCTATGAGGTCTCCACTCAGCCTTCTCTTCTCCAGGCTGAGCAGCCCCAGCTTCCTCAGCCTGTCTTCATACATGAGGTGCTCCAGTCCCCTGATCATCCTTGTGGCCCTCCTCTGGACTTGTTCCAACAGTTCCATGTCCTTTTTATGTTGAGGACACCAGAACTGCACACAATACTCCAAGTGAGGTCTCACGAGAGCAGAGTAAAGGGGCAGGATCACCTCCTTTGACCTGCTGGTCACACTCCTTTTGATGCAGCCCAGGATACGGTTGGCTTTCTGGGCTGCAAGTGCACACTGAAGCCGGCTCATGTTCATTTTCTCATTGACCAACACACCCGAGTCCTTCTCCACAGGGCTGCTCTGAATCTCTTCTCTGCCCAACCTGTAGCTGTGCCTGGGGTTGCTCTGACCCAGGTGTAGGACCTTGCACTTGGCATGGTTAAACTTCATGAGGTTGGCATCAGCCCACCTCACAAGCGTGTTGAGGTCCCTCTGGATGGCATTCCTTCCCTCCAGCGTATCAACTGAACCACACAGCTTGGTGTCATTGGCAAACTTGCTGAGGGCGCACTCAATCCCACTGTCCATGTCTGCGACAAAGATGTTGAACAAGACCGGTCCCAACACCGATCCCTGAGGGACACCGCTCATTACTGGTCTCCAGCTGGACATTGAGCCATTGACTACAACTCTTCGCATTTGGCTACCCAGCCAGTTCTTTATCCACTGAGTGGTCCATCCATCAAATTGATGTCTCTCCAATTTAGAGACAAGGATGTCGTGTGGGACAGTGTCAAACGCTTTACACAAGTCCAGGCAGATGACATCAGCTGCTCTACCCCTGTCCATCAGTTCTGCAGCCCCATCACAGAAGGCCACCAGATAGATCAGGCAGGATTTTCCCCTTAGGGAAGCCATACTTCCTCGTTTGGTGATATCTCTAAATCAATTATATCTTCATGAAAACAAAACTAACCAAGAAAGATAGAGAAAACCGAGAAAATCCAATCCCCCAAATCTTATTTTTGTTTCAAACCTGCTGCCGAACAATGTCACTGCTCCTTCCTTAAGAAATGACAGGAATATTTCCTATTCATCTTCTCCATATCTCCCATCATTTTATAAAGTCTGTATACCTACTGCCTGACACCCACCATCTGTTTGAAGCTCAGGAATACCTCCTTTCTTATAGAAACCACCCTGCATCTCTGATCAAAACCTTTAATCCACCTTTTCTAGTTACACTATATCCCTCATTCAAACCAGGTAACCCAGATTCCATACAGCACTTAATCAGTGGCTCAGCCATCCATTCACACAATCCGGTTATGATATTTTGGTTTGCATTAAGAATTAGTTTGAATTTTTACTTAGAAATTAAGGGCTCAGATACATAGAAAAACCCCATCACAAATCTCTTCATAAACCTAAAATTAAGCGTGACACAATTCAGAATAAGCAATCTTCAGGAACAACGTCCCTGTACCTACTTTGTTAAGAGCCCTGCAAGAATTGTTAAGTACAATTACTCAAATATATGTTTGGAGGTTTTTTTATGTATTTGGGTAACTACTACGGTGGTATTATCAGGAACTACACACAGGGTCTACAAATTCTCTTTTCTGATTCAGAAAAATGGGCCTGTTCTTCCCCCTGTGTGTCTGCTGATACTGAATTCAAACTGCCTTTCATCTTTAAATCATTTGGTATGATGAGATCTTTCTGCAACACCTCATTTTAATGCTGATTACTATGGACCATTCTGGATGCACAATTCTTCCTTTAATAAATGACTACTTACATCCTTTGTACTCAACATCTAATCTGCCATTAATCCAAGAGAAGAATTTCCCACTCATCCTCTTATTTTTTAAATGCCTTTGATAAAGGGTCTTGTTGAAAGCTTTTTGGAAATTGAGTTAACCACACAAAACAGATCATCTTTATTCACAAGCAGACTTCTGAGGTATGATTAAAATCTTAAAGTCAGGTCTGCTCTTCCCCATTTATTGTATTAATTCATGGGCCAAGTAACTTTATTTTCCAGAACAGTTTTACTAATTTAGCTGCTAACAATGTCAAATTAAAAGGACCTTAAAAAAACAAAACCAAAACCAACGAAAACCCAACAATAACAAAAACACAACAACAAAAACTGTCATTTCCATGTCATTTTGCTAATAAGATGATTTAAGCAACAGATAACAGGCAAGAGTAAGCATTTCAGCAATTTTTTGTATCAATTTCTCCAGCATATTTCTTTAGCATACTTAAATGAGTAGCTGGTGCAAAGATTTCTTATCCTACATTATTCCATTATTATTCTCAGATATCTTCAACTGACATCTCAAGACTTCCCAGACTAGTCCCCCCCTATGCTACTGGTGTATTCGCTTGTATAGAAACACAGATCATTTATTTACCTTTTTTTCAATAACCTCCTTTGTCAGGAATGCTTTCTTCTACAACAACTATCTTTCGTCATTGGAAATTCTCTGCAAGACCTTATACCATTTAACAATTCAAATAAAACCTTTTACAATCAAGGTGGGATTTTTTTGTTTGTTATTTTAGTGTTTTGGCCTTGCTTATTTTATTTTTACATTAAATTGTAACCATGAAGTTTAGCAATGTAATATTCTCCTATTAACTCTCATAATCAGGAAAAAATATTTTATTTGTATCTATTTTATTGCCCTAGTACCAAATCAGCAACAGCAAAACCCCTTCCCATTCTTACATGCAAACCAACCTTAATCATGTAATACACGTAGGCCAATTCACATGAAAAAAAAGCACCCATAAGATCTGTAACTTTGTACAGGCATAATTCCACTCACAATTGAAATACAGCCACTTTTTCACTGGTATGTCACAGTTTCCTTTCTGGCAAGCAGCATGATAAAACCAGTTAGGCCAAGAAGTAGAAATATCTGCCAACTGCTGTATTTTTCTTTTTTTTTAATGTTTCATTACTGCCAAGGCAGTAAATGCATTTTATTCATATTCAGAGGATAATGTTCTACATAAAACCTCACTTCTCTAAATGGAAGGAGAAAAGTCCAGATCAGATCCTGACTCCCCTGGGAGGATATAAACAGCAGCTTTCTTTCTGGCTTCAACACAGCACAGGCTACCCAGCTGAAGTCTCCACTGAATCCACTGTAGTCTTCCACTATTGGCTTGAAAATGTGACACCGTTTCCATTATTTAATGACATATTCAACATATATGCCTTAAAATAGTCCCTCTCTTGCTTCCTGGAATCACAAGAGAGAAAATTTCAAACAGGGGGAAAGGACAGCCTTAAAAAATAGTGGCTTCAGCTCTTCCAGTTGTGAGGAAAAACGTGACAAAACCACCTCTTGTGCACAATAAGAGACAAAATAAATTTTTAAATTTTCCAGTTATAATTTTTTAAAGCCACATCAAGATTTTCCTTAGGATCTAGATAAAAATAATTCTACATTGACCAGGATGATTCAGGGAGGAAACAAATACATTTTTAGAGCTACCAAACATAGGAGAATTTGCAGAAGTAATCTTATGTTCTTAAGAGATTAAGAAAGAGATCCAGCCAGCCCTGGCTGAAGTTATAATTATGAAAATAATGTGCAATTTCAGGATAGTTTTTAGAATCCAATATACAAATGCTTGTATGCATGGATAAAGTATGAAAATAAACACAGAATTAACAGTGATATACAAGTTGCCATTAAATACCATTTAGTGCAGGTATGGATATTAACATTATGAAAGCTCATGGTGACAGTGTACCCTGTTCTCTGCCAGGTTATTAAGAAAATGATTAAATAAGGAAAAATGCTGCAAAATCTTTGATTTATATAGGCCATGTGTCTTCATGAGACAGAATTTAGAATATCTTCATGTATCACATGCTTTATCTTTCTATAGAATGGGAAATACGTTACAGAGACAAAAGCAAATTCTAAGGAAAGAGGCATCAAAAGAGCATACAGACTAGTAAAACAGCAGAGAACAAAAAATGCACTTTGGAAATAAAGAGTTTACCTCAGATTAACCTAAGTTTTTCCCTCACTATTTTGGGTTATAAAGCTTTATTTGGCCACTAATATTTCATGATATTAAAAGACCAAAATTACTAATTCTAAAGATCACTTTTATTCTGGTAGGTAGACTAGGTAAAAAGCTGATTTAGAAACTGCCTATTATCTAATATATGTTAAGCACACTATGATACATACAGAATAGTTGTATTTTAAAGCTAGGCATATGTCCATTTTTAGTTCTGAATAAGCTTTTGATTTTGACTGTATGTAGACGACCTTAAGTTCAAGTGCCTTTTAAGATGCCCACCAAAAAAAAAGCATGAAAATAAGCCTACTATTAAGTAGGCTACAAAGGCTCTGCACTTCCTTTGGTAAATGTTTATAGGAACCAATATTTATTTTATTACTTAAAAAGATGCCTAAAAATTTTCCCATTACCTTAATTCTGCTAATCATCCTATGGTGTGTTAATTGTTGCACCCTGGTTTAAATACTTCTGTAATTTCAGCAACCAACATAAACGTTCTGGAATTCTGACATTACAAATTAAATCAAATGAGTGCCAAGAGTGACAATTTCAAAAAACGCATAAAATCCAGTAAAATTCTAGTTTTGTGTGCCCAATCTGAAAAAAATTTCTTTCCAGAGAGAATAAGTTCTGGAGCACTGACTCATAATGTTAAGAAATCAGAATCTTTGAAAGGTCACAGATCCCACCGAAGCTCTTAATTGGGGAACTATTGAAGGATTAACAGATTGAAAATGACTTTTTAAACGAAATTTAAAATACTAATATAAACTACATGCTCAAAAGCATATTTATTTCACTTTCTGCAATGTTTGTGCTCCTGTATTAACTAAAGAATAGCACGCATACTGAAACAACCATACATTTTTAAATATAGGGAATCTGGTAATTTTGTTACACTTTAACAGATGACAAATTGCTTCCTTATTTCCCTTTCCCCCTCCAAATTCCTACATACACAATAGTTTGAACTACGGGCTCTTTTCAGGTGTAAATTCCAAACATTTCCATATGAAGAGGCTCCTTTTTTCATTCAGAGCAGGAAATTCAGAAATACAAAAGGGAGGTAAGTATTGCAGTGGAGCACCCCGAATAGCCTGCAACAAGTGACAGGTTTCCTGAGTTTTGTGCCTATGAAAAAAAGGACTTCCATCTCCACACAGCGTAAACACAAATACTGGATTAATGCCTAATGACATTTCTACCTGTGGACATATTAAAACTATTAAAAAAAAATAATCTCAACACATAATCTCTTTTCTGTGTCAATTCTTTTATCACTTTCATACCAGTCTTAACTCCTTTTATTCCAAAAGATTCCTTAAATCTGGAAGACCCTCATATTCATTAAAATAAGACCACATAAGTACCATAATAATATAAAAATAAACACAGTGCAGGGGCTATTGTGGAGAATATTATACCCTCTCAAACTATATATAATACTCGTGATTTGCTACTGCTTATATCAAACACATTATATCAATAAACGTACTAGATAGTATCACTGTCCTTTTAAATAAAGTAGGAGCAAATAAAATGATGCACAGCTGGTGGCAAATCAATAATTCATTCTGATATTTCAAAACATCTTGCTACACTTTATGTAAAACCTGCACACATGAAACACGAAGATTGATTCCTGCCTATTGAAACAAGGAGGCACAAAAGTACAAAATGTAATCAGTTCTAAGTAATGTTAATTTTGATGGCTTGGTAATGGAAAATAACTGCGGTGCTTGAAGGTAGTTGACATAGTTTCAGGCCCTCAGGAGCTCAGTACAAAAGGTGTGAGAAAAGCAGAATAGAAGGACAGGACCTGGGGATGGGGAGTATCTGGGACTAGCAGAAGGGAGCACACATTTTGCAGAACTTTTTATTAATATTAAAATATATTAAATGGATGGATATAAACTAGAGATTAATTTACCTGGTAATAACTTTGTAATTATGCATTTGAATTAAAAGCATCCAAATGCTAATAAGAACTAGTTAACTCCAGTGGGTAGCTATGATTGCCTATTACTAAACTTGATCTTTTACAGATGGGGAAAGTTGCAGGGTTACAATCTCATAAAAAATAGATGATTCTTCTGTATGGGTACTCATATGAATCAACTCTTTCCACTCAAATCTCACCACCTCTTCTCTGCTCATTTTGAAGAAACAAAGAAAAATGCCAGGAAGTTCAGTCAAAAAAGAGCTTGATGTTATTTTCTTTAGGCATTTTCCCAGAGATCCAGTTACTAGAACAATTTTTTAAGATCATATTTTAAGTGAAGTGTGTGTGCCACAGTGGCATTAATTATGCTGTCAATTGCAGTGCAATGTTAGACCTAGTTAAGTTCCTGCATGATTCTTCCTTTGCCATCATTACAGGGTCTTAGTTACTTACCCTTTCTCATTTTGATTATTAAAAAGCATATTCCACTTACAGCAGACCTCTGCTGTCTCCTGGTTCTTTGTCAAAAAAAGGAAGACTAGATACATTTCACTGTCAATTTTTTCCTGGGGAAGTATTCTGTCCTGACATACCCCCAGAGAAGCTTAGCCAATAGATGTGGTGAGACCGGAGAGATTAATGAGCTCATTATAATTCATCAAAGAGTGATGTGGGGATGACTGCTCGCTTTAATTAGTTTTATTACTGTAGGAAATTGTTTCATATGCCAAGCTCATCACCAAGCATGCCTGGAAAACATTAGAGTGGTAATCAGACTTGATACAAGAACCTTTAATTAGCCTGTAAGGCTAAAGGCACTTATAATGACAAGGAAAGTATTAAAAAGATGGACATGAGAGTGGATTGCATAAAATAATTAATCATGTCTAATAATTCGATAAACAGCAGAATGGTGATTTCAAGTTAAATATTTGGTGGAACAGCCATGTTGCTATGGCACACCTCATACTCTTCCTGTAATCATGACATTAGCTGACAGTAATAGATTTAGAAAGTTTAATAGGTCAGGTTTGCTCAGATAATAAATCTTAATGCAAATTAAATATGACTCAATTATTATAATGAAAATGTTAATTGGTAACTGGAATTTCTTCAGAAATATGTGGGCTTCTTTTCCCCCAGTCATCCCCCAGATTAGCAAATACATTTTCACATATTTCTTGTCAATTCTAAGTTGCAGGTAAACAATAGGTAAAAGAATGGCAGATTTGGATGCAAAGAAATGGAAAATCATCTTAAGAGTTTTGTTCAGTCTGCAAAAGTCCTGTTAAAGAAAGGATTAAATTTTAGGACCCCACCCTTTTTAACATTTAAAGGCCTAGAACATAGTCACATTGAAGGTCTCTTCATCATTACACAGTAGTTTAATGTCTAATCTCTGTAACCTCAATAATTTATTACAATCATGACTACCTTATCATCACTTTAATTACACACTTTCTCTTTAAGCAACAGTAAATCTTTCTAAGCCCTGGTAGTGGTTTAACCCCAGCCAGCAACTATGTGCCACACAGCCACTTGCTCACTACCCTGCAGTGGGATGGGGGAAAAGATCAGAAGGGTAAAAAGTGAGAAAACTCATGGGTTTAGATAAAGACAGTTAAAAGACATTAAAGCAAAAATTGCACAAGCAAAGCACAGTAAGGCATTCATTCACAGCTTCCCACCAACAGACTGGTGTTCAGCCATCTCCAGGAAAGCAGAGCTCTATCACACATAATGGGTATTTGGGAAGACAAATGGCGTACTGCAAACACCCTCCCTTCTTCCTCTTTTCCCCCAGCTTTTATTACTGAGGAAGACATCATGTGGCATGGAATATCCCTTTTGTTAGTTGGGGTCAGCTGTCCTGGCTATGTCCCCTCCCAAATTCTTATGTACCCCCAGCCTACCCACTAGCTAGGTAGTGTCAGAAGCAGAAGAGGCCTTGATTCTGTATAAGCACCACCTAGCAGTAATGAAAACATCTTTTATCTATAGTGTTTTACGCACAAATCCAAAACATGGCCCCGTACAACCTACTATGAAGAAAATTAACTCTACCCCAGGCAAAACCAGCACAGCCCTACATTCCCCATTATTTGCAATTTGAATGCATTTAGTATTGAGTTTGGCCAGGGATGTGAAAGGTAACAGGAACGGCTTGTATAGGTATGCCACAAACAAAAGACAGACTAGGGATAACGTAGGCTCTCTCCAGAAGCTAACGGGAGAATTGGCTACTCTGGATTTGGAGAAGGCTGAGCTTCTCAGTGACTTCTTCGTCTCAGTCTTCACCTGCAAGAGCTCAGACCACACCACCCAAGTCCTGGAAGTCAGATGCAGGGACTGTGAGAATGAAGACCTTGGGCCCACTGTAGGAGAGGATCAGATTCAAGATCATCTTAAGAACCTGAATGTGCACAAGTCCATGGGACTCAATTCTGTCTTTTGCTTGTTACTGGTCTCACACCTTATAATCCTCATTTTCCTTTCATTTCACCTGGGTCAGGCATAATTAAAGGCTGTAACCTTCCTGAAGCCACACCAGTTCTAAGCCTAGAATTTTATATTCCCAAAAGATTTCCAATTACTTGAGCGTGGGTAGGGTGAACCATTACCAACAAAACTGAAAATATTTACCAGTAAGATTCCCGGGTCCGTTTTCAATCATTGGAACTGGTGGAGGGATTTTTCTGGGTGTTACTTTAGGAATGATTAATGCTGATTTCCCAATCAGTTATTATTAGCATATTTCTTTTTCTTGTACATTATCTTTTTTGAGGTTCAACAGTATCCTTAGCAATGAATTGGAGTATCTAGTCCAACATGTGATCTGGGAATCACTTTATATTTTAATAGCCCAATGTAAGGAGACATATTTTCTGCAGCTTAAGCTGTGAAAGAGTAACAATAGAAACAAATCAAACCCACCACACCACACCAGCCCCCTTTCATATCTAGGCGGGAGGATCTGAACAGGTTTCGGCATAGTCATCTGACAATTGTACACAGTCTATTTATTTGAGCTACAGAAAACAAAAGGTAATTTCAGCAATGCAAACTAATTACAAGGTAATGAATTCAGCAATGCAAGGTAATACCAATTCAGGTAAAATCTGTTCAGTATCAGTTTTTTATGTATAGAAGATAAAGCTAGCTATAGCTTTGGTAAGCCATAGAGTCATCATTCTGCACATCTTGAAGACTGAAAATGAATGTGAGATGGCATTAATTTGGCACTTTCAACATATTTATTATTTACTTTCCTATGAGCTGTTGAGTGGAACTGGGGTTAAGTATCAAATCTCAAGCAAGGCAGTAACACAAAAGAGACATTGAGAGCAGTTCTGCTTTGCTATGTTGAGCTGATCCCCTCTGAACTTGAAGTATAACTGCCTTCAATAACACAAAATTAAAGACTGGTTTTGTCCATTTGTCTGAAAAATCATTCAACATACAAAAATGCTATGTTTGCCCTTGAGTAAGACCTATTTCACAGTTTTCTTTAATAATGGGATTAGCTTATCAGAATAAATCTTTTGGGAAGGGGGAAGAAAGAGAGACAAAGAAGATTCTGGAGCTTCAGTGTTTTGGGAGTTTTTTTTTGTAAGAATGAAAAGAGGTGGGGAAATACCGCATGCAACTGAGGACTCTTGTTTTCTTCTGTATTAATAGTTCAAATACTCAGAAAAGTTTCATTCTCTTTACTAAGTATGCTTTTTGTATTGTTGTACCGTAATACCAGCTTTAAAACATTTTAAAAACATTCCCCCAGACTGATTTGTACACCTTCCATTTTCTTTTTATAAGGCTACACAGTAGAACCCATTTGTAGACTAATGCTTACAATTCTTACAACAAATCTGTTCTTAACATGTTTTGTAAATTACACAATAAAGACATAGTAGGAAAAGAATCTGTATACTTGTGAAAAGAATACTTTGAAAATCCCTGTTGAACTGGCCACTGAACCTTTAAATTATGTTAATGTTGTTCCTTGTCACCACTGAATACTCTGTTTACATCAGTTTGTTTGTGGAAAGAATACAATCACATTTCTAACACTCCATGTCAGTTAGTACTAATAACAAAAGCTGCTGCTGAAGTACTTGGCCACATACACAAAAAACATAGGTTTGGTTTGAAAACTAATAGCAATAGGATTCTTCAGATATTCAGAACTATATATGGGTATGCAGACACACATGAGGTACACTTTCAAAATAAACTTAGAATTTCAATTTCTTCAGTTTTGTGGTACCTGACACAGGAAAATCCAAACAGTGCTCCAATTCTGAGAACATGCACATAAAAATCTTCAAGATAATGTGAACAGGTAGAATCACTGAAAATTATGGTGAGTTCTGCTGTGTTTGGACCAGTTATATCAAGCAAATATTTATTTTTAACAAAATAATAGTTTTGGTTAAAAGAAACACAGTCCAACTGATTTAAAATAAATAATTCAATTTTGTCAAGTTCTATTTATATTTGTCAATCATAACAGTTTTTAATTCTGGTAACAAAGTTATGGTGAGAAATCCTGATAACAGGTCTGGTAACAAGTCCTTCATTATCTTATTAGCACTTTAATCACTGTAGCTCACTCATATTTTCTCAAATACGTATTTTTGAAAAACATAAAGGCTATGGTATCAATCATATTATTCTCCTCTTATGAAAAAATAAACCTAAATTTTTCATCAGCATAGCCTGTTCATGACAAATGACTTATCCAAATAACATCACTGATCCGTATCGCTTTATGTCAAATTCAGTCTTCGTGACACCCACTTCAAAGATGGGCACGATCTCAGTCCTTCAACTTTAAAGTACTTACTGTCCTATACTTTAGAATCTTTCTACATGCATTTTTCAGAAAAGGTCAAACCTTTATCAGACCCACCCACAAAAAGCAGTAACAGGGTAGAGACTAAACTAAGGGAAGTAAAGAAAACCAACCAGCAAAATAAGCCTAAAATATTATACATATTTACGTACCAAAAAACCCACCAACCAGATTATGCTTATTAGCAGGGACTCTGAATTTGCTAGCACATATACGTTAAATAGCTGTTAGCATTGAGTTCATTCAGTCTTGTACAGCTAATTATATGTTTTCATGCTTAAAAGTTCTTGTCGTCTTGATCAATTCAACACACAACTATTACCTCCTAAATTGTTGGCATAAGCAGTAGAAAGGATTATTTCCATCTTAGTTAAGTTTCTCAATTGGAGATGAGATGGAAATCTGAATGAAAGATGATGGCTTTCAGGGTTAACTCTGACGGACACTGAGCACTGGTAAAACTCTTCCTGAGTGTATCTGCTGTTGTCAATGCTTTAAACACTTGTCATTCAAAGGTCTTTGGTCTGACAGAAAAGCAAACAAAATTTAGACTTAACTATTCTTTCTCAGCTGCTGCTATATTTATGCACCACTGGTATTAACTTTGTCTTATGAAAGCCAAATGCTATCCCTAAAGCAAAAAAAAAAAAAAAATGGCTAATTTTGCAGTAAAAGAGCAGAAGTTTTAACTAAAATTACAAAAGAAAAAAATCATCTGAGTGTGAAACTACTGTGGAAATACATATGGCTACATCTGACTATCTCCCCCCCCCCCCCCCCAAGGAATTTAAATGTGTGGAAATTCTATGACAAAATAAAAAATCCTATTACAAAAGAACTTGGAAAACATTGAAGTCCTGCAGATACTGTCCTTCAGCACCTTTCAAATTACCGATGAGGAGTTTAATTAAGGCTATAAACTAGGGATAGAGATGAATTCCTTTTCTATAAATATGATTAAACACCTGTCCTAATGAAGTCCTGATCTTTAAAGATGGTATTAAGTACTATCTTACAGGTTAAATCTTTGAAGCAAACATCAGAATTTACTGTCATTGTTGATGAAATTACTCATTTTTACAGAAAGTTTTATCACATTAAAAGGTGCTTCTGATGAATATTTCATCTATAGTACATAATGAGATACTGCTTTTTTTTCTGTCTGACATATATGAAACAAGAACTCAAGCAGATGACTATGAAAAAAATAACATATCTGTAATCTATAATAATAAGCGAGTTACATCCAGTATGGGACATGCTTGCACTTTGGACCCAACTGCAAAACGTTAGAAAACTGTCATTTTAATAAGCTTAAGTAAAACAGAATCAAGCAGAAGTCACAAACTTCATTTTTTTTTTGTTGTTGTTGAAAACTTGACAATTTTTAAGGTTAAATGAGTTTGCCTGTATACATAATAGATACAGGTGTAGCATCCATATGCAGTACCAGTAACGATGCAGCACGGCCTACCTTCCATGTAGACAGAAACAGATCCTGCCCAGATGAACAGTGCTGCATGCATTATTACTATCAAAATAATTACTTTTGCACAAAATTCAACTTCCACCCCCTCCTCCAAAAGACCACTGCCACAATATTCATGGAACTAGATTCTCATCCTCTATATATTTCCACAGTTGTATGGATATGGAAGATTTGTCCTACATATTTTCCTAACCAGTAAAAATAGGCTTAGTACCTACTATAAGATGTTATGAAAATTAATGGGGCTATGCAAACTAGTGAGCCTGTGTTATACACCTACAGCAGTGAGCAGTAATTTTTTATATCCTGCAGAGAGATGAGATTAGACTTCAGAGAACAGGAAAAGCCAGACTGATTTTGCAGAGATATCGAATAGAATGAAAACCCCAGAGCAGAACTTCTCCATTAAAACAGAGGCATAGATTTTCTTGATTCAATGAAAAGTAGCAGCACAGGGGAGAGACACAATGGTTTATGGTATCATAAGGATCAATCTAGGCAACCCCTATTTTACTCTCTACAAGAGCAATGTGTGTTCTGCTAGGCATCTTATTGCCTGGCTGGTTTATAATTTTTACTCTCATCCCTACAGCTTTTAATGGTGTTGGTATGTAGCCAAACCTGCCAACAAAAGGATGAAATTATTTCAGTCTTCATAAAACATCATATAAATTATTAAATCCTATTGCAAATTTTCTACTAAACCTCACAACAAGGAAAATCAGTTTGCACTGGTACAAATCAACTATCGTAAAATGCTTTAGGAATGCTATTAGCCTTTGTAATATAGTCCACTAAAAGTAGTCTATATGCAATAAGTATGAATGAGATCAAATGGCATTAAACTTCCAGTCACCAAAAGTAAATCAAATCAAAGCAGAAGAACCATATGCTGATCACTTGCTACACAAGAAGTCTGCTAGCTGCATCACCATTCTCAATGCTAAAGAAGGTGCCAATACATATTCAATATATGACACAACTGAACAATATATATAAACCAGCTTCTTTCTAGACAGCATAACCCATTATACACAATGCAAATTTCTGCATTTGAATGCAGACATCAAGTACAGAATACTTTCCAGTGGATGTAACTGAAATCCTGCAATTCTACCAAAGAAAAAGTGTCTAAGCAGTTTCTTAATGGATATAGGTGACAAAAGATGCACAAGTAAGTATTGCCCTTTGGATTTACTCTTATCCCCTCATTTCATCTACTGATTTTTACTTATCTTACCTGAAGGCATTCCATATTATCTGTCATGCAATTAGACAGAGATCAGTATTATCTTTCTCTGGACATCAGATACGCTTACTGGGTCTTTGGTACCCCACAGGCATGCTGCTCCCTCATGCAGGAGTGCATGCTGTATCAGGGTAGCTGCTTCTATGCCCTAAATCCTTAATCAGCTCCACGAGCAGTTGCTAAAGGCTGCCTACACATTAACACAGTCAAGGTTGATACAATTTCTTAATCACGGCTTTCAAGAGCCTGCCATCATCTGCTGGTTGAAATTGGGTTGAGAAAGGGTTAACCTTGTGTTGAAACGGATGCTTTCCCCACTGCTTATCAGACCCAGCTTCCCAGAAAGCCTAATAAAGTGCCTGAGCTTGTGTTTATGGTGGCACAATCAAGCCCCCAGTCACAAGAAGGGAGGACAAGCTGTGAAAAAAGGGGAGCAAATAAGTAATGAAATAGAAGAATGGATTAAATAAGACACAAAGGAAAGAAGATGATGTGATAAAAGAAAGATAAGGAAAATCATAAGAGAAGAATTAAGCTAAAGGAAGATACCAAAAATAGCAGAAGAAAAGTTTGTGGCTTTTGATGAAAAATACAATTAAAACGGGAAAAAAAAAAAAAAAAGAGAATAAATGCCACAGAAAATCTGAACTTTTTTTTTTCTGGTACAATTTATAACACCAGAACAGACTCAGTAAATAGTGCCATATTGTGTATAAACATAATACAATTTTCTTGTAAGAGAACCAAAATTGAATGTTTTATCAAATGTCCAAATTTTGAAGGGTAAGAGAGTAATTTGCTGAAAGACTGGATACAGTATTCATCTTTTATTCTTGCCTCAGAAAGAAAAGCAATCCTGTGGAAATCATCTAGAAGAAATAGCCTAAGAAATGAAATCAGGGTTATATCAAGAAATGCCCACAGTTGGAAAATTCTGTATTCAATAGTTTTTAAAGAGGCAGGCCACTGGAAAACTGATGTTCCAGCAGGAAAAGACTCAGATCACTGGAAAGACAGAAAAGACAGAAGAGTTTGATGTTACAGACTGTAAGAGACAAGACTTTAATGAGTTAGAATAAAACTCAAAGATCAACTGGACCTTGAGTAGACAGTGCATCTGGACAGGAACATAAGCTAAGGATCATTTCCCAACACAGGAAACTGAGAATTACAGATAGAAAATAAAGGGCCAGACCAAATGAGGCAGCGAGGAGGCCATACCTCTGGATACTGGGTGAAAAAAGGGAGGTTTGATGGCAAATCAAGTAGGCAAAAACGCCTAATACTTTTTAGTCTGTTTTTCTGTTCCCCAGACAACGCTATGATCACAATATGTATCCTTTTCAGTCTCTGAATTGAGATAAAAGACAGCCTACACATGCCTGGCAGAACATTTCACCTATGCCTCTTCAATTCAACCCATGTCTTAAAATAGCCATGCATTGTACTCATTCCCTTAAGACAGAAAGGATGGATCACCACCTCATACAAGCTGCACTATTTAAGATTTGAGAAGCGTTTTATAACTTTCAGTAGCAACAGGATGGTAATCATAATGAAAGTCATTTAAGGGAGGAATGTGCATATCCTGAGATAGATTTGACAGAAAACAATAAAAATTTACTCTAAGCTTCATAAAATAATAAAAATTAGATACCAGATATTATTTTTACATTGACAAAAAAAAAAAAATCTGTCTATAAAAATCTTCACGATGATATAAAATAAAGTATTACATTTTTTTTCTTTTTAACGCAAGCAAAACTATGCTAACATGATATCTGGTTTATTTTTAAACATAGAATGGCTGAAAAGGCACTAGCTAGTCAGAGGACAGCACTGAAACGTGCAGCCTAGGAACCAAGAAAGGAACTACACCTCGCTTATCCCCTTTTCAAGCTTTCCACTGCTGAAAGACAGGAAAACCTAGTACTAAAGAACAGGACTATTATTAGTCTGTCCAGAAAACAAAATCAATGTGAATCCAGGTTCCAAACCCAGAAATAACCTCAAAAACAGTAAGTGGGGGAGACTACATGCCTTCATATTTAGGGATTCCAGATCAAAGCCCACACCCGAGGCTGGTATAATTGTTTGTTTTCCCCTCTCAGAAAAAGTATGATGACTTCTATTTTAATAAAAAGGATAAGATATTAAAAAAAGATACTGAATTTGGGTTCAGAAAGTCAGGCCAACAAAGTTTCTGGTTGTTTCAACATGGATCTAAGAGCTTTCACCTTGTAAAGTTTATTTTCTTAAAAAAGTAAACTCATCAGAAGGTAAGGAGGACTCAGGGACCTACTCATGCTGTAGGTGGAATGGGTTTCTGTAAACCTCTTGAGGGAGAATATTATGCAGAACAGCTTGAGTGCAGTGCCACATCACAGTGAGGATGCTCTGGATTACACCCTGCTAGTCAGACATAATAGATGACAATTGATTTCTAAAAATTCCAAGTTCAAGCATAAAACTTTGATCTTATCTGAGCTACAGCTAAATTGTTTCTAAAAGTACATGCAAAGAAACCCACTTCATAATTCAGCTACACAAATCGCTTATAGATTAAAATTATATTTCTAATTTTAACCCCCTAAAATGCATTATTGCTACGTAACCTCAGTTATTAAAATCATAATAAACAAAGGATCAAAATGCAAAGATGCCAATCTGCCATATCTGAACAAAAGTGACAAGAATTAACCTCTAATGATACAATTTTGGAAAGAAAAAGAAAGAAAAAGGCAAAAATCCGTTTTTCTCAGTCAGTTACCTGACTCTAAGTCAAGATGAAATGAAAACAATTCATGGTCGTTTAGATTGTTAAGCCAAGCGCTTCTCGAATCTAATTTTTGGCTTTGGAAATCTCTAGAATTAATGATGATTTGACAGACTTTTATTTGTATAATGACGTTCCCAGGGTGTAACACACGTTGTGCATTACTCAAATAATATTATATCCCAAAGACCTATTAATTAGGTAACTTTTCACCAATTAAAAAAGGAACATTACCTTTTTTTAAAATATTGGGTTGCAGATTCATCCCTATCTGAAAGGTTAAACAGATTTATCTTTCAAGTACAAATAGAATGGTCCTGATGTTCATCAAACATTGCTTTGGGGATCACAGGTCTGTACTTTCTTTTAGCAGACATTCATCACTGTTCACGCATTTGGCAGATGCACAATATCCTAAATGCCTAGTTGCCCTGTGATGGCCATTCATTCCAAACATGAAGTTTGTTAAGATGATGTTCCTATATATCTGAGGGCATGACACCACTTTAGCTCCACTTTTTTTTTTAAAAAAAAAAAAAAACAAACCCAAGCCTAAACTGTTAGTTCTAGCTTTATCTAAAACTCCTAGATAAAGATACTGGCAGTAAAGATGGTAGATTATCACATTTTCTTTTGGCTGTATAATAAAGGAATACTAGATAATCTCTTTTTTTAAAAGGAAATAATTGCTATTACTACAGCATTTACAATTGCAATATTATTACATTATAAACATGAAAAATAGTTGCTGAATTGAGTGTCAGATACATAATTCTGATTTTATGTATCACATTCCAATAAGTAAGACCATCAAGGAAGCAATCCTGTTGAGTATGGCTGCTTTCGTCTTGAAGTACATGCTTTAAATGACTCTTGGATTTTATTTCTCCAGCAACGAAAATGCCAGAGGTAAGCACTAATGAGCCCAAGCATATGTGCAAAGATAAGCGCATGTGCACATCAGACATATTTTTAAGACCATAACAGGAAATTGTTCCAGTTGAAGTTACACTTTTTGAAATATTTATTAAGAAGTGCAGTATGTCTAAGTGTCTCCAAAAACCACAAGCTAAAAACTTGTTTTAAGGAAGGCATCAGAACTTTTTATGAAAATCAAAATTTACTTGATTAATACATTTGGGTGAACTGCTGTAAGAATCAGTACACTGTCAGACAAACCAAGGTTATATGGGCATTTCTAGCTATGTCTTATATTTCAGCTGCTAAATTTATCCAGTAAAGTTTGAGAGCAATTTACATGCCATGGTGGCTTTACAAAACAGTAAAAACATAAAAACTACAGTAAATAAGGACTTCAAGTTTTCCAAACAGAAGGAAGATGATGAGGTTACTTCTTTAGAAATGTAATGTATTAAAATTAGTAGGTACCTTTTTTACCTCTTTGTATGTTTGGGCGTGGATTTTACAAACTGTGTACAGTATGCAAATTAGTTTTTTCAGGCAACTCTGTTTCTCCACATGCTGTGCAAATTGTGCAGCTAATTTTCATAATAAAGATTTAATTTCTAGAAATACATACTACAACTACGGTACATTTTTTTTCTATTTTGTCATCAACAACATGGCACAGAGAATGCTTTTCACTGATATTAAGCACTTTTGCACATTCAAATGAGTAATGGTAAGTAAGTACTAGAAATACTTTGGAAGCCTTTGAAAATCTGTCTTGCAGACCAGTCCCCAAAGAAAAAGGCATAAAATAACTAAAATGCAACAAACACTTGACATTTTAATCTTAAGCACCTTAGCTGGTTGCTCTATTTGTAATTTTCAAACATTAAACTTCCATACAAAGCTTTGTTATGTACTAGAGGAAGCACTAACTGCTCTGAAGAGCAGCTTTTTTTTTTTTTTGTACAGGAGATATGTATCAGTGGCATTTGAGGAATCTTTAGTTTTAGGTACCAGCAATTCTTAAGAGCCATGACTTGAAGAAAGTATTGATATTTCGCACTCAAAATAACATCCTTTTTCATGTCTTATGCTAAGTAGCAAAAACTAAGGAGCTTACGTCAGCGGACACCTTTAAGAACTTCAGCTAAAACCAGCTGACTTTGAGTAACAACATAACTACATCTGGAAGAGCAATATTTAAGAAAGAATGTAATTACTGAAAAGAAGCAAACCATTTCTGTCTAGGCTTTTTCACTTTACAGACACTTTAAGGGGCTGTGGGGGAAGCTGACAGATGTGGACAGGATAAACAGTAGGAAAACCTTGAAACTTTACCCACAGCTATATTCTCCTGATTTATCATAGCATTGAACTGCACACTTTACTTTAAACACGCAGTTGATCTTCTGTCTCTCTACCCCCTTCTACCCCATGGAAAATCCAGTGACAGAGAAGAACATTTTCAGGTTAGGTAATATTTTAGTGATTTTCATTTGATCAGACAGAACTTTTTTTTAAGACACTGCTGCTGAATCTCTTTTTGCACAGGCAGAACTTCACAATTCAAATACAATGTTTTCCCAAAAGAAAGAGACAGCAAATGTTTCTGTAGAATCTTACTGTAAAAGCTCCTGGAAAGGGACACTGAATTAATTTGTTTTTCTGAAGAATTAAATATGACAGTTTAAGAAAAATCTTTACCTTCTTAGTAGGGAAAAAGATATCCCAATTTGACTGGGAATGGACAAAATGCTAAAGAAATGTTATCCAGCATCTTTCTCTGCTGGAAACACAATATATGCAAGCTGATGTGAAAGTAATGGCAAGACAGAATTTTTCCTCCCTCAGCATCATCACATGGAATTAAAAAAGACAAATGCAAGTATGCAGTTTATCTACCCAGAAAAAAAATAGCTGCTGCCTTCAAGTAATCTTTGTCCTTTAACCTTGATGGCTTAGATCAGGGTTAGCCATCTTCTGTTCTGGAGCTAACTTGTCTCTTCAGGAACAAACAGAAGGTGGCTTGAAGTTTGAACAACCCATAATTTCCCAAAATCATAAGTAGGTAGCATACTCTAAATAATAATAATGAAATAGTGGCAACAAGACCACCCAAGAAAGAATCTGTAGCTCAGGGAGTACTTTTCTCATGCTAGCAGAACCCCCAGCGGGAATGATCCTGCTCCTAGGGCAGGACCATCTCCTACATGGCCAAGGTCTTTTCCATGGAAAATACCACGGTATAACTGCCTTCACATTGTAAGTGTGAGGAATGCCACCCTCCAATCCATCCAGAAGTCTTTTACAATCTCTCCTCTCCAAATCTAGTCCTTGCTGTTTGCAGGAGTCCTCCAGCCCAGACTCTTCCAGTCCCTGTACAACAGAGCCTAGATAAAGAAGAATTTGGCAGTAGAAAGCCAGCTAATTTCCAGTAGAGACTAAACTTTGCATTAGAAAACTAATCTTGCTCCTGTGAGTCTACCACATATAAGTCAGTCAAGCTAGCATTACCTGAACTGCTGCAACAAGCTATACAAATTGGCTAACAAGGAAACCTTCGATTTGCCTTTTTCTCTCCCTGTTAAGACTTTCTTGCAGGTGGGGCCATAGCTCATCAGCCATTTGGTGATTATCACCAATTTAGGTATCTTCTACTACTCTTTTCCATGTGGCTTTCCGACCAGTTATTATCTTTCTGCTGTTCAAAAAAATGTTCATGCTTTATGAGGTGGGTCATCACATCATACCTGTAATCCTTCTACTGAGACACATTTAAAATTTGCTTGTTTTTTTTTCCTCCATCTTAATTGTTTTACTAAAATTGAATTTTGACTGATTAACTGAAACATTGTTATCATGCTCTAATAGGTACAGAAATCTTATAGATAGATTTAGGCGCAGGAAAATAGCGTTGTAACAGAATCTGAACATGTCACACAGGCAACTTCATCTGTTTAGTGATATTCTTGCTTTTCAGACAGCAGTTATATCTTCCTTTTACTTCTGAGCAAAGCTTCAGCTCTAAGCTTATCTTCTACTGCAAACAAATAGGAACAACTCTTACAGATTTGAGGTTTTCTTTGTTTGTTTCTATGGAGTCATTAGAAAGATGAAACCATGGCATATTTGCCATTATGTGACATCTTTATCCCTCTGCCTGTTCCTAGCCTCTCATCCACCTGGGTGACAGGAAAATGTGGGGGATGAAAACAGTAAATTTCTTAATAGAATTTTCATTATTATTTGAATTTCAGTTTCATTCTCCATTAAACATTAAAGAAGTGGTTTTTTTTTCCTCTTGTGATATGAAGGGAAGGGGAATAGACTTGAAAAGAAAGAAAAACTGGTAATGAAATGTTGCTTAGAATTCAGTGATAAAGATTTTTATCCTAAAATTTCAAACTTTATGTACATAGTGTAATAGATTACTACTAACAATTTAATTTAAGACTATCAGCCTTTTAAAAACTTTATTCAGCTTACTTATAGGAGCTCTCTTGTTCCAAACTTATTCATTAGGGGGCAGTGCTACTTAGAGGGGAACCTAATTTTCATTGAAACTGCCAAATAGGTGGGTCTTTTTAATCTCATCACATGCACGATATTAAAAAGAACAAAAGCAAGGTGATTCCAACATTTCACATAAAGCGTCAATTTTTCTGAAGCTCTGTTATGTTCATAATGGGAAAAAAATAATTAGAGACATAGCTGTATTAGGCAAGATACTGCCCATCCCTTTCATGCACACCAGATCTAACCTTACCAGTCTGTAGAACATCCTCAGACCTGCCAAGTAGTAGCAATTAAATCATAATATTTGTAACAGCCAAACAGTCAGATGCCAGTGTGGACTATCTGATGTGAATTAATATTCTTATTACCAATTAGCACTCCCATGGTTTTCAGTATGCAGCCTGCAGTATCATTTCCACTGCCTTATTCTTATGTATTTTGGTGTCAAGAACATTTGGAAGTACTAATATTTTGTACATCTAACACAGCTGCCCTCTAAGCACTTCGAAGGATTAATAAAATTAGTCTCACTATGCCACTGTAAAGAATAAATGTACTCTGGCAGTTTTGCAGATAGAATTTAAATCACCTATACTGTCTCCCCAAGAAAGATACAGACAGGAGTTCTGTTTCCTCCAGTTTTCACTTTTGTACCTTAAACCCAAGGCCATCTTTCTGTGTAAATAAGCTACTAGAACAGCGCAAGACTTGCACTGTTTGCAATTTAACTACATTTTTGTGAATCACAAATTAAAATTCCCACTCCTGCAATTTTCTCCCTTTTGTCCACCCAGGAAGAAAAACGAAAATCCAGTGCTACTTCTGAAAGTCAGAGGTAAATGCAGTCTTTTCTTCTTCCGAGGCGCTTGATAAGAACCTTTGATTGACATTTGATTTACTTCTCCCCCATCTTGCTCCCTTATTGCCCTTTTCTCTCATCAAACAAAGCAGAAAGAGGATGAGTAGGCTGCTGTCATGGAGAGCTACACAGATGCAGCTCTAAACAAGAGCAGGTGCAATACTTTTTTTTAATTTTTTTTTTTAATTTAAAAACGCAGACAAGGAATTGACAGCCTGTTTACAGTGTGGCTTTCTGTAACAAATATATACCTGTATCTGTGGGTGGGTATGTATCAGGGTGAAACTGGTTCCCAAGTGAGCCTGCTAGTAAATTTCATAGTAAAATAAAACTTTATATTAAGCTTCCTAAAAATTCTATAAAGCTGCCTGAAGGGTCTTTAACTCAGCCAACTCAAAGGCTCTGCTAGGATTAAAATAAGAATACCTAACTTTTCAAGAGAGAAAACTTCTGACCTTCCTAGGGAGAACCAAACCGAAGTACAGCCACTTCTCAGCTGCCCCATACCATTGGAGATACCTTTGCTGTTTTGTTGGCCTGTCTTGGGCAGTCCTGCTCACTGTCCACAGTGAGCTTTGCCCAGGGCCCAAGAGTGCCTGTGGGACCCAGGTGGCCACCCTCACTACAGTAACCTGGGCTCCCTGTGCAGCCCCCAGATCCCCACTGCCTCTCTCATCCGCTCCTGGCAGGAGGAAGCAGTGCCGTCTCCTTGACCTGGTCAAAGCTGGCTAGCTCTCCCAAAGGCACCAGTGACCTCCCCCTGTCTCCAGAATGGGCCCTTCTCAAAAACAGAATAATACTTGTTTGTTTATACAGACTTTATAAGGACTTTAATAAAAATTGCTCTGCTTTCTTGCACAGAAAAGCATTAGTCATCTCACATAACACTCCACTATCCCCTACACTCTATTATAAAATTGAATTTCCTCCACGACAACGGTGCAAAGCTGAAATGCTGCTGTGCATTCAAGTCCTGCCACCCATAACAGGTAAGTCTTGTGGGCCTTCACTTTATGTACAAAAATCTGATTATCTGAGAAAATAGGTCCCCATTCCCAGCATCTTTGCTCTCCACTGGCTACGCTCCCAGCGGTAACGTATTCCACTCAAAGCTGGATGATTATGTGCTCTTGACCAGACCAGATCATTGTCACCTACAGATTTACTGAAAGCTCTTTCATTCAGATATTTTTTCTCTAGTTAGTTTTCCTCACATGAGGAAAAAGGAAGGTTGTTTTGACTAATAGTAGTCTGTCACTTACTGTTAATCATTTGTCTTGGGTTTACAGTTCAACTAATAATTTATTGGAATGAGCAAGTCCCATGCCAAGAGACCAGGTCCTGCCCTTTCTTCAATCCAGCTCATTTCCCACCTGTATGCAAACAAGCTGAGCCAAATCAAACAGTAATCTCACATACAGACAGGTATGATGGCAAAAGAGAAGTGGGACTGGAAACATGACTCCTTCCAAACTTCTTCTGGAAGCTTGAGATTACACCAAATTCAAAAAGAGATTAAGCCAGAGAAGCACCAATTAGCAAAATGGAAGTTCATGAAATCTGGATGCCACTGACAAGCTGTTTGATTAAGTCACAGTTCTATGTTGTACTTTTTGGTTTTACTTACTTTGCATTAGGCACTTTTCAAACTTCTTTTTTTTTTTTCTTAAGTGAAGAATAATAATTGACTTGTTAAAAAAAATAACTAAGGAAGTTCACACCTCCTGGGTGGTTTATGACCTTGAGAAAGCAACAAACTCCATGCCTGCACGACAGAGCATGGCAGCCCTGCCAATCTGTACTCCCTCTCTCTCTCTCTCTATATATATATACATACCCATTGTTGCAATGCCCTTTTTTTTTAGATATCATTAAGAATTTCACACATGTAATAAAGATTGACAAGCATACAATCCATTCTGTCGGTCATCTGCTACACAGATGTATTTTCCATTACTTCTCAGAACAATTTTTATTTTTGTTCTTGGCTAAAACAAGATTATTTTGGTTTATCGAATTCTATTCTGGGTTATCAAGTCTTCTCAGTTCAAATTATAACGGATGGTATCGATCCATGATCCTTATGGAAGCCATATTCCACTTCTGTGGAAAAGTAACAAAGGTCTTTTACAAAACTGTCGATCCTTGCTCAAATACCAAGAATCAACTGTTGAAAGCAGCTCAGCAAGCAGAGAATCACACAGCTCTGACCAACATAAAATATGGCTAAATCTGTTAAGTGAATAAAGTTCAAAGAAATTATTTCAAGTCAAATAATTCTAGCCCATTAATTATTAAAATAAAATTTCCCAAGTGTATGGTATGAGATATTTTGATGTGCTTCAGGGATGCAAGAGATCTCTCCTTAAAATAGTGCATATTTACTTTTCCTGGATAATTGTTGATCATTTGCAACTCAATAAATACAGACCTCTTACAGTCCCCTGACAAGAAACATAATATAGCAGGTTAAACCAAGTGGGACTACAGGGCTTAAACCATGACAGCACACAAATGACAAATCAGAAATTACAGAATTGTTAGGGTTGGACTGGATCTCTGGAGATCCAGTCCAACCCCCCGGCAAGGCAGGGCCACCTAGAGCAGGTTATACAGGATGTCCAGGTGGGTTTTGAATGTCTCCAGAGAGGGAGACTCCACAACCTCTCTGGGCAGCCTGTTCCAGATCCCTGACACCTCTACCATCTGCTGAGCATCATTAGCCAATATGACTTACGATGCATCTTTTCTCCTACTGACTATACTCTGCCCATCTAAATATGTCTATTCTCAGCTTATAGGCCTCATCTTATAATGCTCCCATTTGGCATATAAATAACAGTTGATATGCCTAAAAAAAAAAACTGTAAGAAGTTATGCAGATATATTAATGCTGTATCCTTCTTCAGATAAGGATTGTAATAGATAACACTATGGACATTTAGATTGAATTTTAATGTCAGTAGGCGTCCTCAGTTGACTCTTCATAGTGAGATGATAGCTGTCATGCAAACAGTATTATCCTTAAGAGTATATCATATTGTTAGTGCTGTAACATTGTCTTATTCCTAGGTAACTGACTCAGGTTCACACTTTTAAATCTCTGTTGTAGTAATTTTACCTATCAGACTTTTATTCAGTGCTTTTACATAGTTTTACAGCTACAGCTGCAGCTTAAATAAGTGTAATTTCTATAAGGTATTTCTTGAGTATGTTGCATTACTGTTGGGTTTGTTCTACCACCATAATACCTGCAAATTCTAATTTTCATGCCAAATGGTTTTAATATCAGAAATTTCTATTACAATTTATTAAGTGCACTGAGCATGTTCCTCTGTTGAACAACAGCATAACAAGTGGAGATCAACCTACTCTGCAACAGACTCCCAATAATGCCCCTAGAGACAAGGCTACACTGCTGCCAAAAGAATCACAGCAGGAAATAGAATCAGCTCCCTGTAAATATCCCAACAAGCCCCCAGATTCTTACTTTTAAAAATTCCATTGCCTAAAGGACTGGGAAAAAGTACGAGTCAATCTACAAGAAGCCAGTACGACACAGTAAAACTTTGTAAGGCAGTCATATTTTTCCAGACATCTTTTTGCAGTGGCACAAAAGGAATCTTCCCCTCTGTCCACATTAGCGATGTTTCTCATTACATACTATAAAAGCATTTTTATTAAAAAAAAAAAAAAGAATTAGTATCAACTGTCACATCACAGACTGTATTTGAACCCTATTTTAGGTAAAATATTTATAGAGGAAAGATTTTCTAGTGTTAGCCATGCAATAATTCTGTTTTGTAAGAGTTGATATCACAGAGATAAGACCAAGTCAAGAGGGCAAAATGATTAACATGCTGTTATTTAAGACGGGGGGGGGGAGGAGGAGAAGACACAACAACGACAGAAAATATAGATGGAAAGAGCCACCTGGTAAACCAAACTTATGCAGGGCAAAGAAAGATGGTTTCTGTGATTTAACAGTTGGCTAATTTCACTAAACACCTTGGTTGACAACATTTTGGTTATGCTGCCAAATGCCTGGGTTTGCTCTAATGCTCCATAGTCACAGCACGACTGAGGGTTGGCTTTTTTTCCCCCCACCCCTGCAACACCCTCATACCAAGGTATCAAGATGTTACTTGGTTCATTTACAGATCATGTAATTCCTTAAGCCAAAGAGTTCATAGGCAACTTCCTTTAACCATTCTTAAGCCTAAACTGCTATAGCTGAAAGCACAGTACAGATGGTGTATATTGCATATCTGTAGGGATATCTTTTTAGCAGAGCCCTGTGATGAATTTCCCTGGCAGCACTCTATCTGCCTTCAGATTCATTTAATGCAGGTACAAAGGAGAACATTAACCATGTCAATTAGGATGGTCACTGGTCCAAACTATAGGTAACTGGGGTTTCATAGTGCACGTACTGTGTTTTGGAAGGGACTAGGAGAGAAGTGGCATGGTCCATCTGATATTATTCATCCAACTGCCAATCCTGAATTGGACACCTTTCACAAAAACTGCCCGGAAAGACTGGAACTGCAGGTCTCAGACTTCCTTTGGCACTTGCCTGGTGAAATACGAAGCCCCAGATAAGAAGCCCCAAATCCGTGGCCTGCAAGAAGCTACAGAATCACCATATCAGGCTCCCCAAACACATAAAGCAGGCACTTCATTTGCTTCTGACCTTTTACTTCACTTAATTCAAATCACTGTTTCTTGACTATTTATTCCTCTACCATTAGGCTTGCACTGACATTAAATGCCACCTTTGTTTGCAGTCATATCTTTCTTGCCTTTTTCCTGACAAATTACCTAAAGTCAGAGGTATACAAGCACCTGACAGAGCAATCAGCTGAACTCCAGCTCACAACATCATGTTAGTTATGTTTTTCACCCTGCCAATAGAGCTGGAAGAGATGAAGCTGCTGCAATTGGACAGTCAGATAGCACCCTCCTAGATATATCACAAAAGAACATGTGATGCACTTTAAATCATAATCATGAACCAATTTAACTTTATCTTTTCCCTGGTGATACACACACTTAGATTCAGTTAGTTTTGCCTTTTTATGCTCTTCTGGGAATATTCTTTCAAGCTAAATGCATCATGAAGCTTGCCTGCACTGCTCCTTGGAATGATTTATGGAGGTGTGCAATATATTTCTATGAACAGGTGAGCAATTATGATTTCCACAAACCACAAGAAAGTTTACAAAAATACTAGAGAAGTGACTGAATACCAATGGACACTTATACCTCAGTTGCTTGTGGCAGAAGAGTGATTAAATGTTTTTTTAAGTAAATAACTGCTGTTTATATTTCTGCACTTAAAGCCCTCAGTGTACAGACCTCGAGAGGAGAAATGTCCTGGGCTCAGCAGTAGCAGTCATTTTTCTCCTTCTCAGTAGCTGGTGCGGGGCTGTGTTTTTGACTTTCAGCCTGGGAACAGCACTGATAACACCAATGTTTTTAGTTGCTGCTCAATAATGTTTACTCTGATCAAGGACTTTCTCAATCTCATGCTCTGTCAGTGTGGAGAGGCACAAGAAGTCAGGAGGAAGCAGAGACAGAACCCCTGACCCAAACTATCTAAAGAGGTATTCCATACCACAGCACGTCATGCCCAGTACATAAACTGGGGGCAGTTACCCGGAAAGGCTACGTCACTGCTTGGGTTGGGCTGTGGTTGTATTCTCTCCCCTAGTTATTTCCCTATCATTATTATTATTGGTGGCAGCAGCAGTGGTTTTGTATTATGCCTTAGTTACTGGACTGCTCTTATCTCCACCCATGGGAGTTACATTCTTTCCATTCTCCTCCCCATCCCTCTGGGAGCAGAGGAGGAAGGGGTGGAGTGAGTGAGCGGCTGCATGGTTCTGTTTTGACTGGGAAGGTTAGCCCTTTAAGAAAGGGACAAGTTGGTGAGAAAAAATTAAGAGCTAGAAACTGAAATCTGGAAATGCAGCATCAGTTCCCCAGTCTGAAACCCAGATAGTGTGCAGTATCACCAACACAGTGGAAGTACCTCAAGTCTCTTTCTGTGAGAGGAAGATAACAATGCCTCTTCATCCTATAGAAGTATCATGTGGATTAGTGTTTGCAAGACCCTCAGCACTTCCAAGAATTAATTTTTATGATGCTCAGCCCTCTTATGTTTGCATGCTGAAGATACCTAGGTGATAACGAGTAGCATTTGTATGACTGCACTGCTGGTAAAAAAAAAATACAAAAAAAAACCAAAACAACAAACAAAAAAAAGACAGCTTTGTAACATTTGCTATTTTTTCTCCCAGCTAATGTAATATACTCTAAGGACCTATTCCTGTCCAAGAAGTGCATACTGCTTTATAAAATACACGAAATCCAATAATAATGTTGGTTTAATCTATGGACAGATAATTCTGGGGTTTGTTTTTGTTTTTTCTTGTCATGATAAGGAATAATCATTTTGCTTTTAAATTTACATTCATCCTCATGTATCATTGAAAATTATGGATCATTGAATAATTATGGAAGTCAGTTAAAGAGTGATTAGTTGTAAGAACAGAGAAGATAAAGATGTCCAAAAGAGGATACTGAAGCAAAACACTTAAAGAATTAATAACCTAAAGTCCTGTATATATTATTCATTCAAAATGTCTATAAGCATGGCAATAAACATCAAATGCACAAACTTGCAGTTGAAGGAGTGCCTTCAAGAATATAGCGGAGCATAAAGCAAAATAATGAAGATACCAGGAAGCCACAAGTACTGGTCATTTCTAATTATGACAAATATCTTAGCATCACAGCTGAAGACTTTGCCGCTTAAAACTAGCATTGGCCAAATAACATGGCATATGATCTACATGTTTCATAGCTGTGCTAAGCATGAGAATGTCTGAAAACATTTGACACTTCCATGGGACAGGAACCCAAATTTAATTCTATTATTGGTATGAGAACTAGCATTAAGTTGTCAGGTTTGACAAACTGAGCACACTATGCACAGAGCAGCAAACGCACATCCAGGACTACTTGCAGAAAGATGATCTATTCAGCCTGCAAGGACAGGAATACTTGTGTCAAAAAGGTTTAAAATTTTATCAAAGAAAACTGACCTACAGTAATCCCAACAATCACTCAGAAACAATAAGTCAGTGTTATATTCCTAGTTCCCCTCTCAAACAGTATCCCAATTTCATCTTACTTAACAGCTGCAATACCAGCATGAAAACAATATTTAATGTCTTTAAAATTTTTCTCTCTTAGTAGTAAAAAAATTCTAACTTTTTTCTGTGTGTGAAACTCCTAAATCTTTAACATTGGCATGTCAAATTAACTATTTTAAACATTCGCTGGCACCAGTTTTCTTCATGTTTATATTGCGTCTATTTTTATAAGATACATAATTATACCCTCCAGATTTTCAGCTAGTGCATTTTTCCTAAGCACTTTAAATTTGATGCAGACAGCAGCCTGTGAAAGAGGTGAGGCTCTACGTAATTTAGTGAGAGGTAAAGAAAAAACTTTAGCAATAGTATGTGTTTGATGCTACCTGTATAAAACTTGATATTTAACTGGCCTTGCAAAGAACTCTATGCTCCCCAGATCCAATCTTCCCTTTGTTCAGTTACAGATAAATTGTGTTTTTTCCCCGAACTTTACTGTGCTATTCACTGATTCACTGAAATAAACTATTTAAGCATTTTTTTTAGAAGCACCAGAAACAAAGATTTGCTTGGTACAGTCATGTGGAGCAATTGTATGATTCTCCCTTTCACTTAAGCATGAAACTCCATTGTGTTTTGAAGGATCAAACCACAGAGAGAGGGAGAAAAAAAAAAGTCAATCATGTTTGTTCATTCCTTTCTTGGTTATTGATGACATCCAGAAATGTAACACCAACAGCAAACGGTAATGTTGATTCCAAGCAACAGAAATAATCAGATACCAGAACAGAACCATTAAGGTATAAAAAGCCTGTTCTAAGGTGACTTTAATCAAATTAGGTTTGGGACTATACAGTACTGCTAAGAATAAATACTACAAAAGTAAAGATCTAGTTGGGAGAAAAAGAAGGTCCCTTGTCATTCCTAATTCTTAACAAAGGGCAACCATGCTGCTGAGTGCAATGAACTTTAGTATGTGGTGTTTATGTGGTGTCTAGGAACTCAACTAGTCAGTATCAATGGAAAAGGACTTCACCTAACCCTTTTAAAATCCTCAGTTCTATACTTAAGGAGATATATTCATTCATTGCTCCTATATCCTAATCCATGATGTCCTTGTTAAACTAAATCCCCTCAAAACCTACAACTATTTGGACATAAGTGTTCATTATTCTCTGCTCTTACCAAGATCAGAAAGTGTTAGGAATTCACTACAAAGCCAGACCCTGAGAAGTTTTTTTGTTTTGGTTTTTTTTTTTTTTTTTTCAAAAGGAAAGCTGCCTTTTATGAGAAAAATATCAAGATTTACAGTTATGGATCTGTAAATGGATCATGGAATCAGATGTGCCCATGATCTCTCATGTACCTGGAAAGAACTTTTTTCCACTATGCCCTTATTCACCTTAATCTAATATTTCATCGCTCCCATTTAAAATGCTAAAATCTAAAACAAGACTCCCATAGCTGTATACATTTAAAACACTTTGAAAACATTATCCAAATTATAACTGTGTTATTCCTTCTCATCTATAGATGAGAAGCATTCATCCTTGCTTGAAGATATCAAATCTAAGAAAAAAAGTTATTTATAACTAAATCGTATCCACATCTGTTTATTTAAGGAGTGTTTAAAGATGTATATTATCTAAAAAATGCATTTTTTTTAAATTATCACAGTTTTCTGTACACTACTTGAAGTAGGAACGGTATTTTCTTATGCATGTTCCCCATGAGAACAATACAACACACCCACAGCCAACATTTTAAAAAGAAATAAAACTGACTCTACCAGTTATCTTCATCCCCAGTGCCTTTCAGGACTCTTATTAATCTCTGATAAATGAAGAAGCCTAAACAAAAAGATTTCTCATTCTACACATGCAGTGAGACACAGCTTTCTCAGGCTACTATTAAAAGCTAGATCATTCAGCCACATTTAAGAACCCTTCAGCAAACAAAGATGTTCTTTTACTTGTAGTGCTTTATATATATGTGTGAAAGAGGCAAAATACAAGTTGATGATTCTTGAACAAATGATAAAGCATGGAAAAGGTCACCTTCAACACACAAATATATTTCATAATATATTTCATTACCAATCAGCATACTGATTGGTAATTCCATTTCCTGGAAGCAAGGAAAGAACAAAGAATAAATGTAATGCACATAGTAAGACTTAAAATCAGAGTACATCACACCTTTCAGAAACAAGAAATCTACCCCGATAATACCAAAACCATGTTATACTTCTAATATTTAAATGCAGGGAAAGGTTTTTGCTTGGTTGGTTTTTGTTTGGGGTTTGTTGTTTTTTTTTCAACACAGAACTAGCTTTAACTTTAAGCAGCCATACAAAGTTTGCTGGGAAGAGAAACAGCATTTGGAGAGTTCCAACCAAACATTATAAAACACCTAATCCAGTTGTACCACACAAACAAAGCTTCCCAGACAAGATGGTCTCCTCAGCAAAATTAAGTAACCCAATATAAACATGTTGCTTATAAGGGAGATCATAACTTACCAGGAGACACAGAGTGATCCAGGGACAAACTCAAAGGGAAAAATAAGAAATTTAAAAAAAAAAAAATAAGGAAAAAAAATCCCACAAAACCAAAATAGAAATACAACAAAAATAAAGATCCTGCAAAGCCCTACCCATCATCTCTCAGTGTTTTGCCTGCTCTACTAAAGACACAGCTGGAGGAAATGCAGGACATACATGGGTTTCTGAAGTAGTATAAGGTGTCTGTGTTTCTGTAATTAAAGCTTGCCTTAAATTTCAGGTGATAAAAATTAACAGAACACATTTCCCACTCACCTGGATGGCTATCTAAATTGCTCACCAAAATATCCATCTTTCTAACATCTAGAAGAGCATTATAAAAATAAATTATTTTTAGTGTTGTACTTTTGAGACATCCAACTCAAGAATTCCAAAATGCCAAACCCTGTATTTCCTACAATAAGAGATTATGTTTGAAAACATGTGTCTGGGTCATTAACATTACTTATTTAGACTCTGAGAAAGTCACTTATAAATGTTTTAATACAAGAGTACAAAAAATGTTAAGTTTCTATGCAAGTGTCTTTCAGAGGTTTCCTGGGTGAAAAATGCAGTCACTGGCCAGAAAGAGAGAGAGAGACAGACCACCTGCTATTGAGAGAATATTGGTCTGAGATGTAGAAAACCCATTTTCTAGTCCCCAGTTTCTTTAATTTATAGTAGGAAGAAAACATCTATTGTTCTAAGACATACTGGAACTGAATTGTTATTCTTAAATAAATTCTTGCATTGCAAACAGTTCTACATTTTAATTGTATTCAATGAAATTTGCAAAAATGCTCCGATTTTATCCCATTTACAACAGTGCAACCACAGAAAATACTGTTGGGTTGGAATAGTCAACACACATTTACATTTTCACCTCTAAAATAACTGATGGGGTTAAACAGGTCAGTTCAGATTTATATTTTCACTTTTGAAGTAATCAATGCCTGTGACATAATCCATGTCATCCATGACCTAAATGCAGTCAATGGGCACTGTGCCATTGATTAATCAGAATTTCACTCCAAATCCCTTGGCATAAATATGCTTACTAAAAGATTTTTCATAATATTTTCTGTATGCCAGTGTCCTCCCTCAGACTTACTTATGCCTACAGGTCTCTAGCCAAGGAAACTTAGGAGTTAATGTCTGTATTGAGATGATTAGGATGAAGAACTCTAAGTGCTTTTACTTGGGATATCAAGATCCTCCCATGGAGATTCAAGAAAATGTTTTCACAGTCTTGGTGATAGTATGTTTTCAGCAAACCTGTAATGCTACAAGTATTATGACTTTTTAGATACAGAGTACTCATCAGGGAAAAAAAACCCTGTAGGTATGTATCAGAATTCATTGTGATTGTGTGTCTGCCTGAAGGAAGAAACGTGAATGAACCTAGTATTTGTCCTTGTAGTACTGATTAATTCTTCAGTTATTCTGGAAACCTCATTAAAGGAAAAACAGTAATGATGATCCTTTTGCATGCATTTGTTGATGGATCATCTGTGTTTCTGGAGACTTTATTAGACAATCATTTTTCTGTATGCAGCTGGCTGAGAAAATAAATGAATTTGTAACATTAAAAGCATCAAATTTGAAATACTGAACTAATCCTCACCCTGTGAACAAAGTTTCAACCAATTAAGGAAAACATACCAAAAGAAACGAGAATGCGTGTTCACAAAATCTGCAAAAGAAAGGCAGCTATGATCAAGGCACAGAGGCAGAAAGAAATCAGACAAAACACATGTAGTTCCCAGTGTCATTCCTGTTCCTTTCAGTAATTGTATCAGTGACATTACCAAATTACCAAGATGCTGTACCTATGCTTCCTGCATAAAATGAAAAATAAATACATAAATAAAATCCTGTAAAATGTCCTTGTACTAGGACAACTGTACTTCTGAGCTCACACAAGTTTTCTTGATTGCTCCTGCATTTCTTTCTTGAATTATTTTGTTCTCAGGCTAAAATTCAGGCTGGGAATGGAAATCTCAGGAAATACCATTTTGTCTTCAGAATGTGTAAATATCTGTCTGTCTTCTCCATACACGAAACCTGGCAGGTATATGTTACCCACAATCACTCAAGTCCGCTTTTGTCTGGGTAACAAATTCTAAACTATAAATCAGTCATTCCAAAAAGAATATCCATTGAGGGATTCTTGATCTTCACTCCCTTCTACTGTCTGGTTTTAACACTTCATTACACTGTCCAGGTCTTTACTCTGTTTTAGGAGATTGCTTATTTAATCTGTTTGTTTCTTTTTTCACCCAATTTCCCCTAGGAGAGCTAAACCAAGTACTTCTATTTAAGGAAGTCTAATAACCTGGAGTAGCTATGCAGTAACATTACCAGAATTATTAATTCATATACAATATTCCTAAAATTGCATAGCAGTATTTTTAGATTATACAGTAGCTCCATTGTCTTCTGTATCTCCTCCTTTTAAAACCCATAGGAAGAGCTTGATATTTCTGGTTCCAAGCTGTACAGGACATCTTTTTCAGTGGACACACACAAGGTACAAGAAGATGTGTTCAGATTTGGCCATAAATATAGTGTATTTTCAATGAGAGTAAGAAATCAGAATCAATGGCAGACACGGAGAGCATACTGGAAGAGAGAGCACCAGTTTCCCAGATCCAGTTACAGGCCAGGATAAACTAAGACCTGAAGAAATTACTAGATCAGATGAAAGCTGGAAAAGTATATACACTTTTTAAAAACTTTTCTTACATTAAGCTCTACTTTGATGATGTATTTTTTGTCATTCTATTTCATATCAGTCAAACCTTAGACAAAACTTCACAGCCACATCCACACCCTGCTGGATGAGCTGATGTAAATATTACTCATGAAACAGGTGATGTGGTTCTACTCAGACTTGCTGGCAGAGCCCTGTTCCTTAGGAAAAGCAGGCACAGAGCTACTCAGAAAAAGGAAAAGAGAGTGAACAGGTGCATCAATGCTTCTTGCAACAGGACCCAACTTCTCACTCCTACCATCAGAATAAATTCAGTGTTTTTTCTAGATCTCATACTATGATGACAAAGACTGCAAACAAGGCAGATATTTAAGTCTTTTCTCAGAAATCACAAAATTGAAGGCTTTCATCAAAGACAGAAAGCCCCTGTGATGATGTGACTTTGACAGTCTGTGCTAAACCAGTAAGACATAACAAGTCATAGCGAAAGCAAATACTGATACAGGAAATAAAAGTAGAGTAGGAGGAATAAATAAAACCGCTGAAGAAAGATGAGAGACTGGTTTAAAATAAACTGGAGATTGGGGCAGCAGATTAGGAGAGATGGGGTTGAGTGAATCATACTTCTATATCTCTATTTCCTTTAGTAGAAATACCAAAAATACTTCTATAACAAACAAAGCCCAAAAACCTCAGAGGCTTCAGAGCTTACATACTGCTTAGTGGAAGCAGAAATTCAGGTAGAGAGTGGAATGGGAGGGACAAGAGCTAACAAGGCCTCCAGCCCATGAAAGAGGATCACTGAACCCTAACCTGTACCTGCCCATTGGTCATAACATCTAAGTAATTATTTTTGAGTCTGTTTTGAAACCAAAAAGAAACAATACAATAATCTTATTCAAAGAAGTGCCAGCAACTACTGAAAATATTGGAAATAGTGCATTTAGGTAGAGAGGGTAAATAGGCTGACTATATGTCAACTAGCGTAAGAGACGTTCTGAAGTATAGGTTCAGTTTGTTGTCATGATTGCTAAATTTGGACAACGCCTAATTCTTCAGCTAGATTATATAAAGTCACACTCTCAAAGACAGATCTCTTTGACTAACCAGTGAACCTCATTGTGACTGTCATATTGTTTATTCTAAACATCTGCAGTAAAAAATACTAATCTGATTATTGATCAGATGGAAAATTTCTCTCTTGTTAAAGTTGCATGCACAAATGTCATGAGCTGACAGAGCACCATACCATTAGTTACTACAAAGATCTGAGTTTGCAGAGCCTGAAGAGCTACAAGGATGAATGGCAGAACTATCAGTATATATAGATCTATAAGTTATTATAGTTAATATAGATCTATACCTTATTATACCTACAGCAGTGGTAACACTGCTAAGGACTGTTATCTTCTGCTACTTGTGCTGGCACTTCCATTTCTTACTGAAGGAACAGGCATCAAGAGTATTAATTACAGAAGTCAGAACACAACTGAAGGAAATTCTCAGCTCCCCCAAACTAAAAATGAAAGAATGTAAGATTTTTTCTTATGTTTAATACCAATTAGTAAAGCATGGTTGAGATTAATAACAGAATTGAAATGCAATTAAATATCACTATAATAAATACCAATTATGGTTACTACTTACAACTTGGTTGTGGTTAATAACCAGTGAGACTGGTGCTCATTATAACAGATAATGAATAATTATTTGTCGTGGTTCAAGCCCAGCCAGTAACTCAGAACCATGCAGCCACTCACTCACTCCCCCCTGTTTTTCCTCCCCCAACTCTGAGAGGGATGGGGAGGAGAACAGAAAGTATGTAACTCCCACGGGTTGAGATAAGAACAGTCCAGTAACTAAGGTATAACACAAACCACTGCTGCTACCACTAATGATAAGGGAAATTAACAGGGTAAGAGAATACAACCACTTATCACCCACCAACCGATACCCAGCCCAACCCAAGCAGCGATCAAGCTCTTCTGGGTAAATCCCCCAGGTTATATACTGGGCATGATGTGCTGTGGTAAGGAATAACTCTTTGGTTAGTTTGGGTCAGGGGTCCTGTCTCTGCTTCCTCCTGGCTTTTTGTGCCCCTCCTCACTGGCAGAGCATAAGACTGAGAAAGTCCTTGATCAGAGTAAATATTACTTAGCAACAACTAAAAGCATCAGTGTTATCAGCGTTGTTCACAGACCAAAAGTCAAAAAACACAGCACTGCACCAGCTACTAAGAAGGAAAGAATTACTGCTACAGCTGAACCCAGGATATTAGGTAGTATTAGATATCGTATTTACTAAATGGCTGTCATAGATTCCCTCTTAAAAGTATCCATCACAGTATTTTAGAATAATTTAAAAAATACTAAAATACTATTGCAATAAAGCACAGTGTAATGAGTAGGAGAAAGAAACAGGTTCTAAAAAAATGATGAGATACTGCTTAGTAAGTTGACCTTTCAGAAATACCCCCACCTTTACTTATCTTCAAAATAAAAGGCAAGATTATTTTTAATTACAGCTTAGGAGCATGATAAGTTTTCATAATGAAGTCACTCACATTTGAGCCAGCTACAGTTTTGCTGTTATACCGTGGAATAACACTTGAGTTAAGGTTGCATGACAAATACTGTTCTGCTCTGTTGTATTTCGGATTCATAATTCTGCATTTTTTCAGCTATGACATAACTTTTTTCTCCAAGATAAGTCTCTAATTCCTCAAGAAATATTACACAGGGACAGAAGGACAAACTGTTCAAATGAAGACATTCCCTATAGAAAAGTTAAAGTGCAAAACCCCCAGCAGAGATGATATTCTTTTGCGAGACGAGTAGTAAACTTTTCCCATTGTACAGGAAAAGATCTTGCTCTTTAAAATATCTTTAACCATGGAAAACAGCAGAGGATTGAGAACTAGAATTTGATTTAAAGACAACCCTCACTAAAAAGAAATGCCTATGAGTGTATTGTCAAAAATTGCCTTAGAAAAGCTTTTCGAACATGCACTGTCTGCATACGTGCCTGAATAGGAATTTGTTAAGCTTCTGAAGAACAAGGATGGGGAAGATTGCTCTGAATGCACGTGTGTTGCTAACTCCACAGGGAGAAGGCAATGTGAAGCAACATGAAAAATTGGTTGTACTTCTGGCTACTGTGCAAAGTTGCTCTTTCCACAAGCAAAACCAAATTCCATTGGTATTTCACTATTTACAACACTTACAGAGCAAAGTTTGCTGAATGGCATTAATAATACATTTATGTTTTCATTTTCTCAGGTTTACTGGTTTGCTTTTCTGGGTTAAATCACATGAGAGTTGGCTACCGTTATTTCTTACTAAGGTTTTCTATTCCTTTTGCTAGGTATCACTGACACTCCTCTAAATGTACTGTCTTCACACAAATAAAACATAATGATTCCGTTAAAATAATGGTATACCATGGACTCAGGTGGAGTATCTCTTGCTCTACTGGAAAAAACTTTGCTCCAAATATGCCTGACTATGGCCTTATGTCCTGGTTTCAGCTGGAATAGAGTCAATTTCCTTCCCAGTAGCTGGTGTTTTGGCTTTAGTCCAAGAACAATATTAATAACACACCAGTGTTTTAGTTGTTGCTCAGTAGCGCTTACTCTGATCAAGGACTTTTCAGTCTCTCATGCTCTGCCAGTGAAGAGGGGCACAAGAAGCCAGGAGGAAGCAGAGACAGGACCTCTGACCCAAACTAGCCAAAGGGGTATTCCATACCACAGCACGTCATGGCCAGTACTGGGGGGAATCACGCAGAAGGAACCAATTGCTGCTCAGGTCAGGCTGGGTGGTGAGCAATTGTACTATGCATCACTGCTGATTGTTGTTTTGGGTTTTTGTGGTTTTTTTTCCCCTCCCCCTTTTAGTTTGATATCTCTTTCCTTGTCATTTCCCTATTATTATTAGTAGTATTAACATTAGTAGTAGTGTTAATATTGTATTGTACTTCAGTTATTGGACTGTTCTTATCTAAACTTCTGGTGTTCACATTCTTCCAAATCTCCTCCTCATCCCGCCCAGAGAGTGGAAAGGCACAGGGGGGGTGAGCACATGGCCGCATTGTGCTGAGTTACTGGCAGGTCTTAAACTATGACACCTCAGATGATTTCCTAGCAATGATCCATGTCACACTATGCACAATGCATAGTGAAAATGGTAGCTGAGTTTAGTGTTACCAAAGCTGAGATGCAACATGCAAGCACTCCCAAGGGAATCTTGCTACCAACTTTCCTTAGATTAAACTCAAAATCTTAAAGTGTTTTTGAATAAGCTTAGATTCTCTTTTATATTTATAGAGCACATATCCTATGGGATTGAAAATGACAGGCATCTGCTGTGGTAAAGTTGGATGTAATATGACTATGATGACAGAATTTGCGTTCTCTCTTTATGCAGAAATGCAGACTTTCTTGAAGACGAATTAATAAAATCCAAGAAAGGACAGTTCTCCCCCTTGGTATAAACCCACGTATGATTGAGAACAGGGGCTTGGTTTCATTTCACAGTCTAATATAAAAGCTCACTAGCTCTGAGACAGACTACACCAAGGAGACAGAGCATTTATACTGCTCTGCTTCGTTACACCTTTTTTTTCCAAACCACAGAATAGAATTTCTTTTTCAATCTTCATTTCTACAGCAAGAAGGCAGGAAAGGTTATTATCATGTTGCTAAGGGAAATGCATCATCCCATCATCAAATGCTAGTATTATAGATTGACAGTATTTGGAGAGTTATGGCTTGTAAAACCAGTCATTCACATTACTACTGGAACAATATTGCTGTCTCTTAGAGTGAGTCAGGAAGAAATAACAGTAACAGCTACATTTTATATTACTTTTATTTCTACTTAAGGGCATTGGCTGTGAGATCTATTTGACTTCCTGCTCTAGCTTCCATTTTGCTTGAATTCCAATAGAAAATACTTTCTGTTTTGAAAATTGAATGAAAATGAAAGATTAAATAATGCTTTCTGCCTATTTTTTTCTTGTATCATTTTCTACTGTAAAATATAAAGGAAGGAGACTTTTAATATGAAGAAATACCTTCATTTCTTTTTATTAGAACAACTATTCCACGTCAAAGAAGTCATTTACAACCCATTTTGAGCTATAGAAGGAACATTTCCTTTAAAAATAAGTAAGGGCAAAACCAAATACACGAGAGTGTATTTGCCAGAGTGCTCCTGATGCAAACAGAGCAGTGTTTGGATACCTCAGCTGAGAATTTAAGCATGAGAGTTTATTGTAAGTATTTTACTTCCTTGCCTCTTACAATTTCATCTGAGCTGAGCAGCCCATTTCTTTGTATGTGACATATCTTAGTGGTTTCCCAGGTACAGGAAGAAACAATAACTACCAAATCTGACTTACGATGTTGAATAAATTTCAATGTGCATTTAACGTGGTTTCCCAAGTTAAAAAAAAAGACGTTTGCTTTAGTATCTTGGCACAGCATTGCTCCATTTCAGCCAAATCTAACTGTGAGGTAGGGGTCTTGAAAAATTTAAACCTCCAAAGAGAAAGAAGAATCACTGAATAGCTGACTGTGGATATACCCATCTGTACCTCCACCAGGGAAACCACTGAACAAGCACAGTCCTTAACATTCTAATAGCAGGAATCAGCTGGCTAGCTAGCCGGCTATGAACTGTAGGATGTAACTCTTGCTCAGACATACAAAATATGGGAAAAAGAAACAAAAAAAAAAAAAAAAAAAAAAAAATTTTTAAGGGGTTGGGCAGGTCTGATAAGCTGGTATTTCCTGCACAAGAGGTTTGTGCAGGAGAGACGCAACTTTGCGTCATTGACCTTCATTAGTTCTACTTCCTCAGCTTTAACTCGGCATCATCACTAAGTGACTGAAATTGCAACCCAAGCTACTCACACAGCACATGGATACTTACTGGGGAAAGGGGAAATTTTAAGAGGGATGTTCCTGTGAGTGTAACTGTCCATATTATGACATGTTTGAGACAACAGTGCTGAAAAACCAATTCCCTCTTCCTTCTCTCAGCAAACAACTGGCAAGATGACTTTACTTGCAGTTGCAGCTCCAAATACCTGAAAAGCTCCAGGAGACCTCTTCCAAGAGTCAGCCTGTGTCTAAGCCTATTCTGTGTACCAGGGCTGAATACCATGAAGTCAGGTGAAAAAGTGACATAGAGCTACTTATTCCTCACAGCACAAAATTTACCAAGTTGTATCTATTGTCCCATCATTATTAAAAAAGTGAAAGGCCTGTGGCTTATGCCAAAACTGTTTCATGATGTAAATTTAATGTGTCCTGCATTTTTGCGGTAACTAATCACTGTTTCATTAAAACATGTACTTGAAATGAAATATAGTGATAAAACTGTTGATGAAAAATGATGTACACACATATACAGGAATGTACGCAGCAAAAAGTATCAAACACAGTCTTATAAATAATGGTTTAGAGCACTGGTTTGCTGGAAAAAATATACCCTCAAAACCAATGACATTTTATTCTAGGTATGTCTTGAAAATTCCATTTATATATATACATAAAAGAATATCTATAATTTAAGAACAGGAAGCAGTAACAATAACACTTTATAGTAAAGCAGATAATACAATAAGCCAAAATTCATATACAGTGTTTACTATGAAATTAATGAACTGTACCTTGAAAAATAATGGCTCCTCAGGAAGAGGGCTAACAGGGAGTGAGGTGGTGCTACTAGCTGGACTCATGTCTGTACTCTGAAAGAAAAGCACACAGCGGTTTGCATTTCCAATCAAGTTCTGCAGACATCGTTTTACATTTTGGGATTAAACAAAAAAAAAAAGCTCAAAACGAACACTGAAAATCCAACAGAATTAGATTGGCAAAACAACTGCAATCTGTACAGCATTTACCTTTAATTAGTAAAAATATTCCACTAATGGCTAAGTATTTTACATTTTCTTTATTTTAAATGAGCTCCCCATTCAAAGACTGAAACATATGCAAAAATAACATACTGTGTCTTACAAAAGAGTAATACAAGAGGTTAACTGATCACACAAAAAATTTGTTCATATGAACAACTATGGTATACAATTTTGGTTTAATTAGCATTTTTATTATTATGGGGATGTCCCAGTAGTAAAATTAGGAGCCATATTTAACAGGAAAGCAATACACTGAAAGAAAGTATTTGTATCAAAGTTTGAAAAAAATATCACTTTCACGTGAGTCAATATATCTTATAAATGAACACTAATATATGAAAAGAAACAGTGAACTGCAAAGTTAATATTGAAAATTAGTTAGCATATTTCAATGGACCTATTCGGTCAAAATGCTTGAAAGATTGGTCTCTTTTTTCAGGTAATATTTCAGTAATATATTAGTTAGTATGGTCATTATTTTTACAGATGTGACAGACATCAAAAAAGGTGTGTGGAAAATCTTAATAATTTGGAATTGTAATAATAATAGAAGAACAAAATCTGGATTAAAAAAATGCACCAAAAATTGTTATGAGGAAAACCAGAATATATGATAAATCTTAAGAAATAAGTCCTTAAGTGCTAAAACGAAAAATATCTGCCAACAAAAATAACAACAATAAACCAGAAATAATGTAAGAGAGAATATAAAAAAAAATAAAAATTTTACATGGGTTAGAAATCAATTTCCTTTTCACACTATGGCGTTGCAGTGCAGAAGGATTTAATGAATTGAACTTCTGCAATTAACTACTCAGCTGTCTGTTTCATATCACTATAAATCTATTTTGACATCTCCAAGAAGTCCAGATTCTGGAAGTGAAGAACACTGCTCCAACCATGAAGTTCTAACAGGTCATTCAGCAGATTTTTAAGCAGAGATATCATATTTTATTGAACCAACTGGTACAGGATTAAAACAGATGAAATTTTTACAAAATCCCTATGTCAAGTCTCAAGTAGAGGACACAGACTTCAAAGTTAACACCTACTGAGAAAACCACAGAGTTTAATCAGATATGTATCAGTTACACCATATCTGAAAGAAACAACAAGTTACTTGCTAAGCGAAAGAGATGTAAGTAAAAGAGAAAGGAAGGGGGCATGGTAATTATTTCCAAGGAGAAAGAAAGGTACAGGTAGTTTATAACCCATGGAACACAGAAAGTAGCTGAGGAATAGGAGAGATTATAACATGTCAGAAAGCCACTATCTTTGTTGAAGCCATTACTCTAGCATTTACAAACATAACAAATTTTAAGACTGATTCCTGCACTGGATCATTAAGGAAACTGGTTGATATTTACCTAAAGGAAGTGAAATATAACTCTTTTAGATTAAACTCAAAGTGCAGACAAAACTGGAGACCTTGTCTGTAAGAATGTTCTGCCTTAAAAGCCAACAGTTCAGCTGAGGACAATTCGTCTTTTAATTTACACAGTACAGAAAAACCCTAAAGGGGGGTGGTGAAATCAAGTAACTGCTTTCCAAACCAAATCAAGCACCCTAATTTGCACTTAGAAGTGTGTAGGAAGGTAGTCCAATCTTTTAAGCATTGAAACACTCTCAGTATGAAAACCTGCAAAGTGGATTGGTACCTGTATGCTACACGAGCTGGAAATTCTTCAGTGATAGCTGGACTCTAAGAAAGGTCAAACAGCCCTGAGGATGCCGAAGATGCTTTTAACAAAATGCCTCAAGGCTCAGCCACATGATGGCCTCAGAAAAACATCCAGTTTTCTTTGATGACTGAACACAAGCCAGCTCAGGTCTGGATGCCACAATGATGTGGCACTGTGCCTGAACTAGAAAGGCTGCTGAGAGGTGGGCTATATTAGCAGGAGCACCATGACTATATAGCTTCTGCAAATGGTTTGAGTCTGGCCAGATAGGAGCACTGGCAGAAGAGCCTGTGTCTGGCTACAGCTGTCCATGTACGTATAGCATCAGTGCTCCCTCCAACAACTTCAGTAATTTTCCTCTCTAAAGAATGCAGAGCAGGTTCTCTGCCAGTGTAAATTAATTAAATCCAGTGGCACTAATACAGTTTATTATAGTGGAGAACTGAGTGAGACAGTACCAAAAGGGTTGTTTCTTGAGCTATTAAAAAAAAAAACCTTTCCAAACTAATCACTGCTTTTAGAGATGTTGTCAGCTTGCTCTCCTGAAGGGACGTAAAAACAATTACAAATAACATCACACCTTCCACCTAAATTTACCATCCCTAAGGTATTTGTCATGATCACACTTCACATACAAAAGACACATACAAAAAATATATACATACAAAAAAAACCTATCACTGTGAGTCCAATGAGGACTTTTTATTTGATGTTGCCTGTTTATTTGATGAGCCTGTTCTCATAAAAGCAGCCACGCTTAGACTGGCTTAAAGCTGACAGATTTTAGTTATAGATTAACCAGAAGATGCTACACCATTAGGCTATAATCATATCTTTTAAGTCATAGTAGATGTTAAACATAATTTGTATCATAATGATATATATATTTGGCAAAATTAGGTAAATCAGGACATCTCCTAATTTTGCAGTACTTTGCTGTGGAAGTATAACATTTAAAAAGTATTTCTGCTGCATAGTGATACCACAGCTGCGTTTTGTAGACTGAGCCTTTTTCCTATATTGCAGGAAACCTCTGAGTGTTCTGGAGGGCAGAGAATTTGCAAAGCTTTAATCACCTAAACTCCATTTTTAAAATGTCTGAATACCAAGCAATTCAAGCATTTCTCAGAACAACAGTTTAGAAAACATCTTGTTCATGTAGAAAACAACCCTGTGACCTTTTCTTTCTGTGCTTTTTGGCATTTTTTAATTTGGTGCAGGCTGTTACAATCAGAAAATGGGCATTATTAGAACTTCTCTGATAGCTGTCACACAATTACAATGATCAATGCTCCAGTTTTCTTCTGATTTCTAGAGCTGATAAGCATAAATGTACATCATCCTCTTTGTGCAACTGGATGGGTATCATGGCATCATTCTAGACGGTGCTGATCATTTAACCCTAGAGAACAATGTTAAAAATGTGATGAATTTCAGGAAATTTCTGGATATCAAGGCAAAGGAAGAAAACAAAGTCTAAGAGAAAAGTTTTCCCACTTCTGCATCCTATTTGGGGATCCAGGATCAGGATCCTTCTTGAGGACATATTGCCACCATTTTTGCTGCATGAAAGAGAAAGCAGCTCTTTCTGAAGCTGTTTTAAAGTAGTCACAGGCTTGGTTTTCTCTTGTTTTCTTCCACTTGCTATACCCACCTCAAAACAGAATGTTTCATAAGCCTACATAGTGATGTAAATTGCCTAACAGCAGGTTAGAGAATGTAGTCAGTGTTTTTCCTGCAATACAGAAGATCAAGTATATATAAATGTGCACTGTTAAAACCACGCTCCTTTGAAAACAAGTCATCTTCCAGTCTTCAGCAACTGTTCTTTAAACAAAAACATACTCACTTTACCTCGTAAATTGTATTTTTTTTCACTACAAAACCCTTGTCTTTAATCTGATCTTCTCTATGAAGCAGCCTATGTATCAATCTTTGTTAACTGTACCATAAAATACAGACCATCCACTGTATATAATTCACTGACAGAAGCCAATTTAATTTGTTACCACTGCTTTTCAACAAGGGTAAAAACTGCAATGATAGTTGACTTCTTTGGAGATCAGCATCACAATTTATTGATCTAAGAAGTTACTACTGACAGAGAAAACCTCCACTGTATATTTGAGCTTCAGATCAAATAAATCTTTATAATAACTGAAGAAAAGATAATCTGTGTCCTTTATAGCTTCTAAGGAGCAGTGGATGAGTGTTGAACGGACTTTCAGGGTGATAGTTCTAGTTGTACCATACGTGATGCCACTGAGTATCATTTTATAACCTAGAAGTGGAGTAGAACTAGGAAATTAAATATGGGCAGTCAGCAAGCTCTGTAGTGACATTTTGATATACTGAAGGTAATCTAAGACCTGCAAATGGAGTTATTAATGGGTCTGTATAACATCTTTATGAAATATTGTGCTTAAATATTATTATCCCACTTTATCAATTAAAGTAAAAAAGAAGGGGGAATGATTTGCCCAAAGCTATGAAGTGCTGTTAAAAACAAAGATAGAAATTAAGAACTCACAAGTCCAAGCACTCCATTTATATCCAGAGTGTGCAATGCTCCCCTTTGTGCTTCTAGAGTGGCTTCTGCAGTTTCTGTATTACTTAAAGTCATGAAGAGTTTTTGCTCTTCCTGCAAATAAAATTACTATTAAAAATTAGTAATGATAAGATAAAAGTGTAGACAATGAAATGAGCCTTCACCTACCACCAGGCTTGACTAATTTCCCCCAACATCCCCAATCCCATTAAGAATGGAAGTGATTCTTTAAAATGTGTTTAGAATACAATCCAGATGGTTATTTATAAAGCTATTTCATGTGCCTTTTATCAATAGGCATACTTAATTATTATTACTAATGGGGCAATTATCAGCTGAGACATTTAATTACTATTTTCCAGTATTTGCCTGGTCCATTGCCTAGAGCTTGCTTTTCCCATAGCTTGAAAGGCTGTGCAGTTCTTGCATCTAACCTGAGTTATCAGAGCTCACATCACAGGGGTGAAGCATAAATTACAGCTGCTTCTTACTACCTCTTTTTATGCCAGTACATGAGGTGTGGATAGCCAAGTTTTTAGTGGTTCAATTACCTACTGATTCTCAACTAGCACTTAGTATATGGGTGGGCAAATCTGTCACTTAACAGCATTTGTATGTCCAGTAATGTTTAATTTAGATTCTGACTTCTCAGGAACTCTGAGCAAAGACATTAAATGTAATATTTTGCACAGCAATTTATTTTTTTTTTTTTCAGCAAGGAGGAATTGGGATGAAGGATATTTTGTTGACTATTATTTGTTTATAATTTGAAAAATAGCTGGACAGATGCTCCTTTAGCCTTTTAATTAGGCTAAATTAATTATAAAGCCCATAACCAGTAAGCAACATTGACAGTCCATGGCTTGCTTCAGGCCTATGATGTTTGAAATAGTTAGACTCAGATTATATTTTCACATTGCTCAATTTATATTTAATTTACAGAAATATTTAAGTTTGCTAAGCTAGCTATCTTCCCCCTCTCTTTATATTAAATGTGGAAGTGTAAGAATACCAAAGTACCAGGCACAAATTACTATTAATTGTTTTTCAGTTTCTAAAAATGGGAATATGAAAATACCTAACATTGAAAACACCTAGTAGCTGGCATGAGGAGAACACATTAATAAACATAAAAATATGTAAACAAAGTAGAAATCTGAACTAAGCCTCTTAACAGGGGCTCAAGAATTAGAGGTTGCTGGTTTACAATTGAGTACACACAGAGGAAAAAGAAGTCTTTTTTATAAGCATATGTCATTTTCTCTATATCACTATATAATTAATAGATTTATTTAATAGTAAATATGTCCTCCTTTCCGCTCTTTTTTTTCACCTTGATTTTTCATTGCTTAACTTTCCAGTCTGCCTTTATTCCCTGCTTTCCTTCACGAGACTCATAATAAACAGAGACACAAGTTTCCTTGGTCAGATACACAGAGGTTGGATAAAGGATCTATTAATGTGGGAGAAAACCACTTTTTTTTATGTTCCCAAACAGCAAATTCAATTTGAGTTAATCTCTAAAAAAAAACCTTCACTTCTATCTGCAAGCAGAATGTAATTTCAAAAGTAATTTGGACAATGACTTTGGGGTTAACATCTCTTTGTGAAGAATACCACAAGATCATCAACGACTGTCACTGTGTGAGTTGGGATCGCTACTATGACACATTATATTAAAAGCAAGTCCAGTTGTATTTTTATCCTACTGAAAACCAGAGGGTTGCTTTCACAGATGCAAATGCTTTGTTGATAACACAGTGGAGAACTGATTTCCTTGAGCAAAACTCTACTCCCTCCCTCAGTTTCTATTGTTTCTTTCATACTTCATTGACTATACTATCCAGCCATGACATTTTGTTATTGTATATTCTTCCCTAATAATATCATATAACGTCAGCTTTTTCTGCTCTTTCAGCAGTCAATTGAGAGAACCAAGTACTCTCCTGGGATTTTAATCTGCAGGCTGCCTATTTCAATTGCTTTTCTTCAGGAGATCTTTCAGGTTGAAAATATACTTTTTTTTTTTCTCAAACTGCTTTCAGTTTTCTAGCAAATATGACATTTATCTCATATAGCAAGTTTAGCGATGGCTTTTTTCTTACTTGTAGCAAAGATACTTTCTTTCTCCGCAGCTTGCATCGCAGCACTAACAGTAACCAGACTGAGACTCCACACTACAGCCATAGCCTGAATCTGGAAGAAAATGTCTGCATCCAGTCAAAGGAGTTTACCAGCAAAGGGTCTCTGGGCTCTCCCAGACTCCTACATCTTCCCTGCATACAGATCCATTGTTTTTCTGCTCTTACAAATAAAACACTTTGAAAAGAAGTAGTCAACTAATTAAACTGAGAAGTTTCAAATCTTATAACAGAATTGCTTCCTCTCCCTCCCTTACACATCCACACATGTTCTGCATCATTACATAACTAAACATACTGCGACAAGCTATACACTGGAGCCAAAAAGGATCAGGTATTAATACAAAAAGTAGATGCACCTACAGGTATACTAAAGAGGATAAAAACTTACACAGGGTATACATTCATATGCTTCTGGATATGTGGAAATAACTCTTTCGATGTGTTAGGAAAAAAGTGCTCCTGAAAACACGTTGCTCTGTAAGTTCCTCTGAACTATTCACAGATGGCCACTGTTGAAGCCAGGCTTTAGGTGCCAGTTTCATAGAAACAGTTCCTATGCTCACATACTCATACAATTAACTGTTCTCCACAAAGCTCTGATGTTCATCATCTCCTTACAGCCTATGTAACATCTTTTTTAGTCTACAAGAGAAAGACACAATTCCTTCAAGACAAAGATCTATTTGCACTTGCTATTAATGAATGTTTTTCTTTAAGGTACACGTTTTCTCATACACTAAACTCATGTCCAAAACACTACACATGCTTTACTGTTCATTACACCCTTTTGCCCATAAGCACATAGGGATATAGGTGATACCTCTTGCAACACTGCGGTCAGTTTTCTGCCTACAGTTTCCATGCCACATTATTTTTATCTAAATGAGGAAAATATTTCATAATATTACTAAAATTTATTTTATAAATCTGAACATAATGAAGCCAGACTGATGTTCATTAATAATTTCCTCCTCAATTGTCTGGCTGTTTTCTACCTTTATCTTACTTTGTAAGCACCAAGAACAACATTGTCAGATTTTCAAACTGTTTTTTTTATGTGAGGCTATGTTTTATTTTTCTGTGTTTCTCAAAAAGATTCAGTGCTTTCAATTGCTATGCATTTCACTGAGGTTTTAACAAGCCACTTTGCACTTTCTAAATGTTGTGACTGCAGTTATTCTCACTTCTTCATCAGTACTCAGAAGGGTTTTTACAATTTCAGTATGGAACCACTTCTGTCAGAGTATTTTAACTTGTTTAGATGTACAGGCTTCATGCTCAAAACTGTCTTGAATTCTCCAATAACAGCTTAAAGGAAACATTCTAAACATCTGCACGTGTCTGCTGCTAAACCAAGGAAGACAGATTTCCCTCCTCTCTCCACCCACCCCCCAACTGCAAGAAAAGCAGAAATTTGGTGATTAGAAATACGCTTTTCTTGGCTGCAGCACTTCTTCAGTATGATGCTGTTAGAAATAAAAGGTAAACATTTTTAAAGTAAGTTTTGCCATGTTAACTTGCTTCATGGTGTTTTTAACAGCAACGTTCTTTAATGATTTTAAGAAGTTGAATCCCTTTGTGTAACATAAGGCAATATATTAACTCCTGAAATGTAGAAATTCTGATTATCATAGACACAGCTTTAAAGCATGCTAAGCCTGCTTTTTGGTTCAGCAAGCAGGTTCCAAAGGGGACTTGGTCAAGGCAGAACAAATATTCCTTGATTTTGTAAATAGGTGGTGCTCTGTGTTTCTACCTTCATACAGCGGCTTTCATTCTTCAAGGAAAGATTAAGAAGGATAAGGCACAACAGGAACTTCAACTCCCACCCTGGCAGAAGGTTCAACAGAAACTACCCCAACTGCAGTAAGCTCTCCACAGTATTTCTAGCTCTACTTGCCTTTCCATTCTCTAGCCCAATACTTAATTCTCCCACCAGCTCAAATCAGGATATGTCAAGATTGTTGTCTCTTTCTTACCTTTTAGGGTACTTGCACAGCACCTTCTACTCACTGTGCTTCTCACTCCCACACCCATCTCACCACCAACAGTATTCCTATTGTGTTACCCATCTGGACCTGAAAGTCTTCCCACCTTCTCTACCTTTCTTCCTTCTTTTAGTCAATGCCCATCCCTTTCAGCCCATATATATAGGCTGATATATACCTTGTACTAAAATACATTTAATATATATAAAGAATATATAGCATATATATAGTAATATATTCATATACACATATTTTATATAAAATTACATACAAAAAATTGACTCAAGGAATCTCGTTATGTAGTTGCTGTGATATAGCAGCCATACAACTGGTTTGCTACGGAAAAGATACAGAGTGAAGCTGGTCAAATACTGCATCTCTGAAAAACACCTCAGGTTTTACAACAGTGAACCTCCAATTTGACACAGCTTCTCAGCCCCAAGCTCTGTACAGTCTGGTGAGGCCAAACTGTACTGATTAAGAAACTGATGCATCTTGCAATGGAATAGAGTTAGAAGTTGCCTGTTGTAGTACTTAGGCACTGCATTATCATTATTTTTAGAGCTTTCAGATGAGCATTTTGTTTTCATTTTTGTATTTTGTAATGAAATTATATATTAAGCTTGTTGAGAGATCTGAATAGCATTTTATAAAGCCATTAGCAATAAAATATTCATTTTTCACTTATATGATGTCCAAGAATACAAATGACTATAATTTCTTCCTACCCTTCAACATTAATAGGGGGACCAGGGAGAAAAATTGTACACACCTTTCACATTCACTTAACTACAATGAAATATAAAGAGCTTTTCGAATGAAAAAACAGTTAGGAAAAAGTACTGTCTGTTTTCTTTGGAATTATTGTTACGTGCATCTCTGCTATTGTACTTACATATTTATTTATATATTTGTATGCATTCATATATTTATTCCCTGGTTTGGTAATTCCACGAAACAAGGGTAAAGTATAGGAACAATCACCATGTGATTAAATCAGTACTCCTTGAAATAGCTTTGGTAGAGCTACTACAAAAATAAATCGGCAAGAGACAAAGCAAATGAGGACACATGTCAGCAAACTCCCAGGCTCATGCTACAAACTAGGAGTTTATCCATATTCATGCTATACCACAAAGCAGCTGGCAGCCTGGCTTATCTGACAGCAACCTCCCTCCATTGAGTTTCTTTTATCTGCTTCTTTTCCCTTCCCTTTGAAGCCACCGCTATGATTTTAGTTCTCAGCAGCTACTACTGCTTACAAGAATCTCTGCAGGCTCAGTTATGGTAAAAACAAAAGCCTCTTGGCATCATTGCTGCACCCCTTACTTCTCAGCACCACAGAGGTGATGACAGGTGCTAACAGCACTTGGCTGCTGCAGGGAGGTCATGGGGCTGTCACTGCATCAGCTGTTTACAGAGGCAAGCTCATGCAGAGCAAAATGCATGGGACTCCCTTGTCTGAGGCATAAGCTGTCACCTGAGTTACAAGCAAAAGCTAGCTCCCCAAATTCTTCCTAAAACCCCCAACAACTCCAACTGCAATTTTTATCTAAAAGGATACACACCCTGAGAGGTCACAGGATCTGTAGGCAGCAGAAACGTCTGGGTTTAAGTGATGCCTATCAGCAGAGCTTGGCTGAAAAGCCTGGCTCACATTATTTCTTATATACTCTAGCTCTTACACTGTGGATGCTCCCAGCGTTTCAGGGGTGCTAAGTTCAATACAAAAATTTCATCAGTCTGCTTTTCCATAACTTAAAGTTGGTACAATTTTCTATTTGCCTCCATCAGATACTGTGTAGAGAGGAGAATCTTGGAAAGGCATTGCTCTGACAAAAAAAGATAAATGTTTTTTGGCAAAGAGTTTGCACTGAAATACAGTAAACAGACCAAATATGAGAAACTTTTAGCAAATACACTGCAGATGAAAAAATATACTTGTGTGACATTTTCAAAACAAAAAATCAGTATTGAGGGAATGCTAAAATCAATATTGCCCACACCTATCTATTTCATTATACCTTTCAATTAATGGCCACATACTTTCTTGCCACTAGTTCTGCTTCAATCAAAGCACATGATGATTGACTTTTAAAAACTTCTCAATATTTTTTTTAACATATGACACTCATATTGCAGCATTGGGATGTTGCAAAGGGTCTGGAAGCTGCCCACATACCATCAGAAGAAAATTCTGCTGTCAGGTTTCAATCCTTTCTAGTCTAATGGCTCCATATCTTTCACTCGGCTATGCTTGTCCTTCAGTAGTATAAAGTCTAATTGGTTTCTGTATTAGAAGGGTGATGGATGGGTGCCCAGCAACAGTTTTAACCCTTGTCATAGCCAGAGACACAGAGTTCAGTGCCAGGAGTTCTGGAAAATCTCACATTAAATAAAACCATATTAATACACTTTTTCAAAATAAGGAGAATTTTCAGCTTTTACTGATGGCTCTTAAAGATGATACATTAACAGTGAATACAAAGGAGCTGTACATTACTTTTCATTTGCTTGTTTCCTGCAAAGAAGAGTACTGCAACTAGTAAGAAGGAAAAAAATGCCCGTCTGTGGCTTTTTAACTGATGCACACAAAAATCCAATAAAAAATCTTCATGATTTTAATGTGGTTTTCATGAAGAAGAACAGCAATTTTCACAGGATTCTTGTTGAATGCTTCTGACAGGTTATTATAGGCAAGTACCTGAACTTAAATTTAAGTAAGAATACTGTGGTTTGGAAAGCTATTTGCAGGCATATATTTTTCAGAGGATTTCTACAACACCACACAAACTACAAAACAATGAATACTATTATTTCCATCTATTTACCACAAGTTCCCTAAAACAAACAAACAAACAAAATTACTTTTTAATGTCACTAGTAAATGCGCATTTGGGGAGCCTGTGAAAACCAAGACTAATTGCCTGAAAGTCAGACTATGTTTTAGAAAATAAGATGCCCATCATCCTGAAACCAGGAACTAAAACCAACCAGGCTTCTTTATGCAATGCCTACGCCGTTCTCCATGAACTGTGATTGCACTATGCTAAAATGGAACGATCCCACCAAACACAAACTGAATCTAGGTCAGATATGTGTATTAAATATACATAGTAAAAGTAAGAAAGAAATGACAAACCTTAACTATTGATAGTGCTGAAGTCTTTTCAGGAGAAGACTGAAGCTTAAGCAAGTCAAAGGAAACTGCTCTTCAATGACTGACAGAGGCCAAGAAGATACCCCTCTCCCCATAGGCAACAGTACTGGATTCCAAATGCCTACAAATGTATATCTGATATCCTGAGTCTGCATGTATTCCTAAGCTATCTTAAACATTCAGAAAAGGGAAAAATAAAAGCAAAAAAAAAAAAAAAGCACAATATTTCCATTCATTCCACTGAGACACAAAACTACTGAACGTTTTCAAAAAAATAGCAAAAAAAAAAGAGAGCATTTCCTTGAACACAAGATGTCATAATATTCTGAATTTTCAAAAAGACAAGCACAGGCCTTCACCAGATTTACATAGCAGTAACTTATACCCAACAGTCACAGATTTCAGTGACTGATGTTTCCATTTTATAGACAGACATTTTATATAAGACATTTTTATAGAATTTTCCATTCTAGAGACAGCTAGGAACAGCCTCACGCTTGCAGGCCCTTGTCCTCATGGGTGACTTTAACCACCTTGATACCTGTTGGAGGGAGAGTTCGGCCCAGCACAAGCAATCCAGGAGGTTCCTTGATTGTGTGGAAAACAACTTCCTTCTGCAAGTAATAGAGGAGCCGACAAGGAGAGATGCCGTGCTTGACCTCGTGCTCACCAACAGGGAAGGGCTGGTAGGAAATGTGACCCTCCAGGGCAGCCTTGCTCATAGCAATCATGAGATGGTTGAGCTCAAGATCCTCAGGCCAGTGAGAGGAGCGTGCAGCAAGCTCACTGCACTGGACTTCAAGAGAGCAGATCTGGCCTCTTCAGGAACCTGCTTAGGAAGGTTCCATGGGATAGAGCCCTGGACGGGAGAGGGGCCCAAGACTGTTGGTTGATATTCAAGGATCACCTGGTACAAGCTCAGGAGTGTTGCATCCCAACCAGAAGGAAGTGCAGCAGGAGAGCCAGGAGACCTCCTTGGATGGATAAGGAGCTGCTGAGGAAACTTTGAAGGATAAAAGAGGCGTATAAAAGGTGGAAGCAAGGACAGGTGGCCTGGGGAGAATACAGAGATGTTGTCCAGGAAGGTAGGGACCAGGTTAGGAAAGCTAAGGCCCAGTTAGAATTAAACTTGGGTAGGGATGTGAAAGATTACAGGAAGGGATTCTGTAGGTACATAGCAAATAAAAGACAGACTAGGGAGAATGTGGGCCGCCTCCAGAAGCTCTCAGAACTGGCTACACAGGATTTGGAGAAGGCTGAGGTTCTTAATGACTTCTTTGCCTCGGTCTTCACTGGCAAAAGCTCTGACCAAACCACCCAACTCTTCGAAGGCAAATGCAGGGACTGTGAGAATGAAGACCTTGCGCCCACTGTACGAGAGGATCTGGTTCGAGACCATCTTAAAAACCTGAACGTGCACAAGTCCATGGGTCCTGATGAGATCCATCCGTGGGTCCTGAAGGAGCTGGCAAATGAAGTTGCGAAGCCGCTGGCCATCATATTTGAAAACTCATGGCAGTCAGGTGAAGTTCCCGATGACTGGAAAAAGGGAAATATAACCCCCATTTTCAAGAAGGGGAAAATGGATGACCCGGGGAATTACAGAGCAGTCAGTCTCACCTCTGGGCCTGGCAAAATCCTGGAGCAGGTTCTCCTGGAAGGCACACTAAGGCTTTGTTGAAAAACAAGATGGCTGGTGACATCCAGCAAGGCTTCACTAAGGGGAAATCCTGCCTGACCCATCTGGTGTCCTTCTATGATGGGGCTACGGAACTGATGGACAGGGGTAGAGCAGCTGATGTCATCGGCCTGGACTTGTGCAGAGCGTTCGACACTGTCCCACACGACATCCTTGTCTCTAAATTGGAGAGACATCAATTTGATGGATGAGCCACTCGGTGGATAAAGAACTGGCTGGATGGCCAAATGCAAAGAGTTGTCGTCAATGGCTCAATGTCCAGCTGGAGACCAGTAACGAGTGGTGTCCCTCAGGGATCGGTGTTGGGACCGGTCTTGTTTAACATCTTTATCACTGACATGGACAGTGGGATTGAGTGCGCCCTCAGCAAGTTTGCCAATGACACCAAGCTGTGTGGTTCAGTTGATATGCTGGAGGGAAGGAATGCCACCCAGAGGGACCCTGACAAGCTTGTGAGGTGGACTGATGCCAACCTCATGAAGTTTAACCATGCCAAGTGCAAGGTCCTACACCTGGGTCGGAGCAATCCCAGGCACAGCTACAGGTCGGGCAGAGAAGAGATTCAGAGCAGTCCTGTGGAGAAGGACTTGGGGGTGTTGGTCAATGACAAAATGAACATGAGGTGGCTTCAGTGTGCACTCGCAGCCCAGAAAGCCAACTGTATCCTGGGCTGCATCAAAAGCAGCGTGACCAGCAGGTCGAAGGAGGTGATCCTGCCCCTCTACTGCTGCTCTCGTGAGACTTCACTTGGGAGTATTGTGTGCAGTTCTGGTGTCCTCAACATAAAAAGGACATGGAACTGTTGGAACAAGTCCAGAGGAGGGCCAGGGGACTGGAGCACCTCCCGCATGAAGATAGGCTGAGGAAGCTGGGGCTGTTCAACCTGGAGAAGAGAAGGCTGCATGGAGACCTCATAGCAGCCTTCCAGGATCTGAAGGGGGCATATAAGGATGCTGGAGAGGGACTCTTCATTAGGGACTGTAGTGATAGGACAAGGGGTAACGGGTTAAAACTTAAACAGGGGAAATAAGCAGGAAGTTCTTTACTGTCAGGGTGGTGAGGCACTGGAATGGGTTGCCCAGGGAAGCTGTGAATGCTCCATCCCTGGTGGTGTTCAAAGCCAGGTTGGACAGAGCCTTGGGTGACATGGTTCAGTGTGAGGTGTCCCTGCCCATGGCAGGGGGGTTGGGGGTTGGAACTAGATGAACTTAAGGTCCTTTCCAACCCTAACAATTCTATGATTCCATGATTTATCAGGCTATTTCAAGCATATGAAGGGTACTATCCTGTCATGTATAATTGGGCCTGACGTGAATCACAATTAATAAGGTTCAGTTTAAGGAACCAACACCAAAGGAAAAAGACAAGGAAAAATTAAGTGGATAAAAAAAGTAAAAATGCATGAGCATCAAAATAGCACCAATAACTTTATTTTCTATTTTGAGCAGTGCGATCGCTTCTGCACTCTCAATTGAATACATCCATAATTAAGGCTGATTAATGGTTCGTAGTAGAAAATGAATATAAATTTCAATGTTCATGATCATTTAAATACTTTTCAAGCAAGACAGGGTTTTCTTCTTCTCATTTATGTCTGTGCCTCAGGTGCACAAATTTAATATTCACCTTACAGCAACTGTAGAAGGAAGGCTAAATTTACCTGTGAGCTAAAGTCAGTCAGTTCCTCCAGGATTAAACTATATCTCCACTATGGACTGTCCAGGCAGGGAACTACTGTACAGGTAGCTAGGACATGAACATACATCACAAAGAATCTGTTCTGGTCTAATCTCCCATATGAAAATTTTTCACACAATTGCCAGTGTGAAATACAACTAAATTCTATTTTAAAACTGAAACAAACCCATTTCTCTGTAAATGCAAATTGTAAATGTGCAGTAAGCACCTCTTCTGGACAAATCCCAATTTTTTTCTCATGCTTTGAATTTATAAAGCAAAATACAGAAACTGGAGATCTGAAAAGGTCAAAGCCTTCTGCACAAAATCATGTACTTCTCCAGGTAAGAGTACTGTAGAACAATTCAGCTTAAAGTCTGCTGAGTGATTATTACCAGAATAATTGCTAAAAATAGCATCGATTGCTAGACACTGGGAAGAAAGAGAACAGGGTGTGACTGCTGAAAAACAAGCCTGAAGAAAAAGAACCTGTGTCTTTTGTGCTTATTTTGACATGAGTATTGAAGCTTTTGAATTACTGAATTTCAGCTACCTACACAAAGACATACCAGTCATTTGACACACTATATTTTAAAGAAAAGTTATTTTTACATGTTTTGTGAAATATGGAATCTGTTTTCTTTATCCTAAACAGACTAAACAATAGAAATTAACAGTATGTCAATAAAATAGTAAGATATTGTGTTGCTATAGAAATCTGAGAAATTCTGATGAGAAAAGTCATACATCTCTCAGATTTTAACTGTATATTAAACATTAAGAGTAATTTGCATAAAATACAGTATTATTTTTCATGCATGAAAAAGTCAAAGATGGAGTCTCAAATAACTCACATTATAAAAAGAAAAATAAAAAATGCCCTACAACTTGATCAAGAGCTAGAAAAATTTGTTGATTAATAACAATAACTACAGAGGTCTGCTTTTTGTTAATTCTTTATGAAGAATTCTTTATGAACAATGGGTGTGAGTGGGCTTCTAATGTTGTATGACTGTCTTCTGAAAACAAATGTGTTTTTGAAGGCCAACAGACAAGAAGAGATACATTTGGTTTCTGGTTGCCAGGGGATACAGAAGACTGTTTCACATAGTGAATCATCACTGCATTTAAAAAATGGTGTTAGCGGGAATTTCTATCACCAATGTCTGGATGTGTCTTTCTGTCACCTTCAGTGATCCTGCAGTGATCAACAGTCTGATCAGATACCTGTTTTTTTCATTTTCAATAATTATCTATCCCTGTGGCCTTTACAAAGTATGTATTGTCACTTGTACCTAGCAAAACTCATAAGCATGATTACACAAGGGCTGAAACACTTTTGTGGAACAACAGCGTGATGTATAAGTCATTAGCTATTCAATCCTATCATAATGCATACATTCAGAGCAAGACTTGGTATGACTAAAGCCTCATATGACAGGATTTTCACTCAGTTAAATGAAGATAAGGACTTTCCAGGCAATGGGGAAAAATAATTGTATCTGATAATTTTCGCTACTGTGGTGGTTTCAGTTAGCATTTTGATGCACGAGTTTTGTGCAAATCCATTTGTATGCCACGTACGGGAGCTTCCATAAGAGGAAACATCAGTTGCAGTTAGCTTCCATTGAGCAACATAAACTTGGACGAGAGATGAGAAGCCTTCAAAAGATAATTTCTTTGATGTGAAAAGAACTGTGTTATACAGAAATAAAGTTCTGCAGCTTACTAAAAGATTGTCTCAGTTCCTGAAAAAAGTCTCAATGGTGTACTGTCAACAACAGCTTTGGTATCTGATTTCAATTAATAATTCTGCAGATTCTGTATATCTGATTTTAAGAAAAACAAATTAATATATTTCTGCATGCAATAATTTAAAAACAGCCATTATTACAGGCTCAGTTCAGCTGATGCCTGAACTGCTTGCTGTGGTGAGATGTACTCCTGAACTGAAGAATCACTCAGAACTGACAACTAAGGCATTTTACTGGAATATTTTCATGAGACAGTGAAAAATCAGGACACCAAATATAGCAGCATCCTAATGGTGTAACTGATTCCAGAAGAAACTGTAACAATGCACATAATCAATTTCAGAGATACATTGCAAGGTATAGTTAGACTGATACAAGGGCAATAAACAACATTGTAAGTGACTATACAGGGGGTTTATTTCTGGACTCACGCAGACTTAGCTGGAACAAAACAAAACATGTCTGAAGAATGTTATGAAAGCTCTGAGTTAACCTTTTATGTGACAGATTAATGTAGTCAGATAAGATAATTCAATGAGGTGCAAATGAAGAAGAAAAGGATGCAAAACTGACTGACAGTATGCTGGTGGGACAGCAAGGCATTCAGTACTGAAGAAACCCCTACAGAGTCAGAACCTGTCCTGGGTTCAGCAGTAGCAGTCATCTTTCTCCTTCTTAGTAGCTGGTGCAGTGCTGTGGTTTTGACTTTCAGACTGGGAATAGCACTGATAACACCGATGTTTTCAGTTGTTGCTAAGTAATGTTTACCTTGACCAAGGACCTTCTGAGTCTCATGCTCTGCCAGGGAGGAGGGGAAGGCTGGGAGGAAGCAGAGACAGGACACCTGACCCAAACTGACCAAAGAGGTATTCCATACCACAGCACATCATGCCCAGGATGTAACTGGGAGTTACCCAGAAGGGCTAGTTCACTGCAGGGTTGGACTAAGTATTGGTCGGTGCTCGGTTGGGCAGGGTGGGGCGAGTTATCGGTTGGCTGGTGGTGAGGTTTTGCATTCTCTTCCCTTGTTATTTCCTTTATCATTATTATTACTGGTGGTAGCAGTAGTGATTTGTGTTATACCTTAGTTACTAAACTGTTCTTATCTCAACCCATGGGAGTTGCGTTCTTTTGATTCTCCTCCCCATCCCTTCGGGAGCAGGGGGAGGGCAAGAAGGGGGTGTTGTGTGAGAGAGAGACTGTGTGGCTGGCTTGGCGACAGGGCTTAAACCACGACAGAAGCAAAGGAGCCAAATACCCACTGATGCCAAGGAGGACAAGATCTGAAGAAGAATGTCTTGACATATGTGATTGACAGGTATAAAATATGGGAAATGGAGTACTACTAGGAAGTAGTCACTAGAAAGTGAAGGATTCTGAGCAAACGAGATGGTGGATGGGCTTCAGGAAGAGTAGGACAATTGGAGAAGCAGAAGTCTAAGCACAGTCCAAGAGAACTCTTAGTAAATCTGAAAGAATCCATTAAAGTGGTTCCAAGGTTGTCTTCACTTAAGACATAAGACATTCTTCAGAAGGCTTGTCTTGTGACAAGACATGGAAGAGGTTGAGGACAAGTAGGAAGAAGTATTTACATTTGGTTGTCTATCAAAAGCTAACTGAAATATACTGGGCTGATTGGAGCAAGTGAAGAGACTGGAGAATAAGAACAAGTGAGGATCTCAAAATGGGCGGAACAAAGAGGAATTCTCAGGAAAAGGGAGGTAGAAGAAGGTAATGCACATTTTCACCTCTCTGAAAAAACAAAAACAAAACCCAAATTGATAAGAAATAATGCAGTACAGTACCCTCACTATTATTTGGTTTGTTCTCCAGCTTCACAGTGTGCTACACAAACTACAATCTCAGGCCAAAAAAGAAGAAACCTATACAAGAAAAGAGAAAAGTCTTGCTATTCGTAGTAAATAACAGCAGATTCCTTGTACAGTTCCATGTGTGTATTCTAGTAGGGTTTTTTGCATGTAACTGTAGTCCTGCTATACCCGCCTATAAAGAAAAAAAAAAAAAGGCCAAAATAAAATAAAGATGAAGTATTGAAAAGAGCCCAAGTCACATGTGATAGGAAGGATAAAATAATTTGATGTGCTTACAAATTAATACAAAGAAAGCCAAACCAAACCAAATTAAACAGACTATAGTAATGCATGTAACTACTGGTTTTCACCTTGAACAATTTTTTTTACTAACAAAAATAAATTATGGCTGCCTGGCTGGCTCTCTATCTGTCTATCTACCCTCAGTCCATATACCCAAGTAAGTATGCTTCACTATCCACTGACATTCAAACAACAAAAGAAATATTTCACTTTTCTGTAGGAGCATTCTGTAAGATGATAAAACAGATAAAATATGATGTCTTTTTGACAGTTTAAAGTGCCCAGTACAATGTACAGATAATTAACTGGGTAATTATAGATTAATTTCATTTCCTGGAGAGCACACTTTTTGGTTTTCCTCTCATTTAAAGTATTGATATGCAAATCACTTTGTTTGTAACACATATGAACATGGAAGACAACATTTTCTTCAAACCCAAAAAGCATATTGTCAATTTAAGACCAAAAACTGCAGCACTGAAAGGAACAGAAAACAGGAACCATGATAATTACTTGTCCAGGTATTGTTGTTTAGGAAAATAACCCTATTTAAAGCACAAAACAAAAAACACAAGTTTTATGTAAAAGAGCTCTTCAGCGACTTGCAGTATAATACTAAACCTATATTAGACAAATCCCTGGCATTTCATTGATGTTTTGTTCTAACTGCTGAAAGGGAAACTCTAAACTAAGGATCTTACAAATGGAGAAAGATTTCAATTTGTCTCATTGATTTGGCAGTTACACAATTAAAGTTACATGTCTTCATGTAATTGTTCCCAAGATCAGACCTATGAGTACACACAAGACATGTACAGGCAGCCTGCCTAATGTTGGTGGTTTGGTTGTTTTTTTTTTGTTATAAAGAATTCCTGTGACCTTTTATTCAAAGCTTTCATGCATACCCTCTTCTCTGCAGGTCTTTTGTATTTAGTGCAGAAACCAGCCTTGAACTGAAGAAATGACTTTGCTTTGTCACAAAAAAATCTTGCTGAGGTATAAACCACTTTAAAGTCCAATTTCTCTACACTCTTTCAAACTCCTTTGGAAAATGTTGGCAGTCTACCACAAGCAGAAACCCATCAAAGCAAAAAACATACAACTTAGCTCACTGCACTACTTAAGTTCTACTGGCTGTTACTAAATCCACAAAGGAATAGCTGTAAGCTGTCCATTTGCTGTACAAAAATACAAAAAACAGTTTCTACCAGGAAATAAGAAAAAATGTTTCATGTGAACTGAACCATAAGGAGTACTTGACAGAAACAGAAAAAAAGTCCTTAACATGAAACTGTACCAAAGACACCCCACTGAGATTATATGGACTGACATGTGACCTAGAACACTAGTAGCACATACCACACCCATGTAGAAGGAAAATATTCAGGCCCATCATGTATTAACAAAATAACTTCAGGATTCAGCAGTCAGCAAGCACAACTGATGTAGCGGACTTAATTACAAACATGTGAGCAGCTACTATGAGAGAGCAGGCAGGAGATGCAGGGGATTTCTAAGAATCACATACAACATGTACAGAGAACATAGAATCAATAGTTAGGGTTGGAAAGGACCTTAAGATCATCTAGTTCCAACCCCCCTGCCATGGGCAGGGACACCTCACACTAAACCATGTCACCCAAGGCTCTGTCCAACCTGGCCTTGAACACCACCAGGGATGGAGCATTCACAGCTTCCCTGGGCAACCCATTCCAGTGCCTCACTTCCCTGACAGTAAGAAACTTTTTCCTTATATCCAGTCTAAACTTCCCCTTGTTTAAGTTTTAACCTGTTACCCCTTGTCCTATCACTACAGTCCCTAATGAAGAGTCCCTCTCCAGCATCCCTATAGGCCCCCTTCAGATCCTGGAAGGCTGCTATGAGGTCTCCATGCAGCCTTCTCTTCTGCAGGCTGAACAGACCCAACTTTCTCAGCGTATCTTCATGCGGGAGGTGCTCCAGTCCCCTGATCATCCTCGTGGCCCTCCTCTGGACTTGTTCCAACAGTTCCATGTCCTTTTTATGTTGATGACACCAGAACTGCACACAATACTCCAGCTGAGGTCTCACAAGAGCAGAGTAGAGGGGCAGGATCACCTCCTTCGACCTGCTGGTCACGCTGCTTTTGATGCAGCCCAGGATACGGTTGGCTTTCTGGGCTGTGAGCGCACACTGAAGCCGGCTCATGTTCATTTTCTCATCAACCAACACCCCCAAGTTCTTCTCTGCAGGGCTACTCTGAATCTCTTCTCTTCAACCTGTAGCTGTGCCTGGGATTGCTTTGACCCAGGTGTAGGACCTTGCACTTGGCATGGTTAAACTTAATAAGGTTGGCATCAGCCCACCTCACAAGTGTGTCAAGGTCCCTATGGGTGGCATTCCTTCCCTCAACCAAACCACACAGCTGGGTGTCATTGGCAGACTTGCTGAGTGCGCACTCAATTCCACTGTCCATGTCAGCGACAAAGATGTTAAACAAGAGCGGTCCCAACACCGATCCCTAAGTGACACAACTCGTTACTGGTCTCCAGCTGACATTGAGCCATTGACCACAACTCTTTGCGTGTGGCCATCCAGTCAGTTCTTTATCCACTGAGTGGCTCAACAATCAAATTGATGTCTCTCCAATTTAGAGACAAGGATGTTGTGGAGGACAGTGTTGAACATCTTGCACAAGTCCAGGTAGAAAGTCCAGATGTTAGAAGCAAGATGCGTGCTACAACAAATCCTTGTGGGTTCATATGAAAAGACACTAATGCTGCCTTCAGTTAGAGACTGTAGTTTGAAGGGCAGCCCTGGAAAAGTCAGCAGTATACTGAAGTTCTCCTGTGTCTTAATATTGGTGACCATCAGACTGGTAGTAGCAAACAGCGGTTTTGTCCTGTTACTCACCATTCTTCCTAGAGAACCAACATTCACCAAAAAAAAAGTGTTTAAATGTTACACAGACATAGAACCATAGAACGGTTATGGTTTGAAAGGACCTTAAGTTCATCTACTTCTCAAATATCTGACGGTGTTCTTTAGTCTTAAAATGTGGGCAAAATTAATAAGGTCATGCTTGAGAGATCTCATAGCTTTATAGCTTGCCTATAAATCTAATTCCTTCTAACAATACTCTTCTGCCCCCTTCCTTCTTTGGCCTGAAACATTTGTCACAACATTTTTTGCATATCCATGAAGAATGGGCTAGAGCATGTGCCATTTATGCAAGGCATTGCATGCATATTGTTAAGTGCAGATGTCTCGATGTCTCTTTGAACTGGCCTATATAACAGATGCACAGGATGCAAATACACTTTTTTTCATTTAGGATGAAGTTTACATTTCACTGCCTTGAAACCTACTTCAGCAAAAAGTAATCAAGATGAACTGCCCCTTTCATGGTAGCTATAGGGAAAGAAAGAAACTGGGAAAGCTGGGAATAACAGCCTGCAATCAAAATGAAAGTATATGTAGAATTTTTCCTGCATTTTTTGGTGACTACTCAGAATTTACAGGGCTTTCTTCAGAACCAAAAGAAGTCAAGGGGGAAAATATTGAAGTTAATTCAGTCAGTCTTCATAGCAAGCAGTCTCAAGTGAAGCAACACAAATCATAGTTTTCAGGGAAGGGCTGGCAGCCCTATTGGTTTTGTCCTGCTTTCAGTCTGCTTCTTAGCTAATCAGCATTTACTGTTTCTTGCCTAAAAGCATTCCAGAGACTCAAAATCAGTAACTCTTACCCTACTTGTTTACCTGTTATCCTGTTGATGAAGACAGGGCTAACTGTGGCATTACAACATAATAAATATATAAATTATATATATTAAGCCTAGTACCAATTAATTCTCACTACAGTCTGTGATGATAAGATAAAGTAAATAGATGGTCCAAAATTTAAAGACTCCTTGGCTGAATGCAGGGACTAAACTTGTATTTGCCAATGTCTCAAATTCAAGCTTCACCCACACAATCTTTTTTCATCCTTATCGGCTTTAATCACGTCCTCACAGACCATAAAAAAGAGCTTACAACAAAAATAAACAATAAAAGCAAAGCAAACACATTGCTGTAATACAAACACTTTCTCCCTGACAACTTATTTCACAGAGATTACAGGCTAAATTAGGAAACAATAAACAAGAATTAAAGCAAACTCCAGGAGGCTGGGTGGAAAAAACGAGGAATACAGCAGCAGTACAGGTAAACTACCCAGCTATCATGAGAATATATTTTCATATCCTACTATCTCAGTAGGGCAGTAGAGTTTTCTGTGAGATTCTGGGATGCTTTGTACTGAATTTGAAAATTTAAATATGATTACTATTATAAGTTACTTCTGGCACTCTCTGAGTAGAAAGACTAAATCATTGATATTGTCATGGAGGAAAAAAGCAAAGTAAGGGATTATAAAGCACTACAACCCCTTCATCTCCTGCTCAGTTTACAAAGCAGCTTGCTTGAGAAGTAGTTAAGGAAAGTTAATGATATGTTGCATTTTTCTGCGGCACATATGATGAAGACGTTTTAAGGACTGACAAATTTTCAGATCCCAAACTCAAAGACATAACCTACAAAAGCATTAAAGGAGGACCACGCTAATTCTCATCTCAGCAAATCTAGACTTGTAAAGTTAACATGAAGTGTGCAACCTTAATTTGTAAAGGGTGATTAGTTTGCTTATGCTCTTTCCAAATTAATATTGCAGAATATCACAATCACATTTGTTTTCTCAGGCTTTGGCATGACATTCTGAATGATTCCTCTTAGTGCATGGCAGTCTCAAGTTTCTTGTAAATTGCACCTGTTTCTTGTAAATTGCAAAGCTCCTGCTCTTCTCTCCCCAAGCATGGTCAGATCTGTGTTCCAATCATTCTGGGTAATAGCTGTAGCAGAGCCTTTGCTGAAACTTTGCCCTCATTCCCATGCATTTTTGATTTTTTTTAGAAATCTCTCTTTGTTTAGACACTAACAGTACTTAAACATTAGAGCACAACCTATTCAAAGAACCCAAATAAAAACTTACTACACAAATACACTGCAACATATAAAAACTATGAATTCTATTGACTTCTTGACATGATGCGAGTAGGCATGATGAATATACTGACACAACAGGAAACAATGAGAGCAAATAGCTTTCAACATGGAAAGTTGTAATGCATTACAGGCTCTCTCTCCACTGCTTTTACTTGCTGATGCTTGTCTTCAGCATGTATTGAAATTGTGAATTTAAAGCATGGCCTGAGAGGAACAGGTATTCAGGTTTTAGGTGTCTTTGACACAAATCAAAAGCACAGGTATCTTAGTTATGACAGATGCTTTCAGATAGAGCTTTTTTAAAAAATGTATCTCAAAAAATTCCTTTCTTAACAATGTCAAAGCCATTTAGAAACTTCTATTTCATCAAAATTCCCCACTCAATAGGTAGCATTACTGTACCAAAAATAAATGCAGCACAATTCAGCATATATACATGAACAAGGAGTATGCTATCAAATTGAATAAAAACCCCCAGTTGTGAGTACTTAGTCTGACACTACACACAAGTGATTCCATCACTGTCTCGTGTTTAGGGATCTCTTGACACAAGGTCAAGAAAAATAGTCTCACTGAAGTCCCTAAATGAAAACCTTAACAATAAATTCATAGGGAATACAAGAAAGGTCTAAAAGAAAAGGCAGAATAGAAGTAGGAAAGGAAATCAAGTTCCAGAAATTTCTCTGTTGCAGTTAAGTTCCTTATGAAAACAACAGCTTATGGAAGGGAGTAAAGCATTCATTCTTTTCATTAAACAGCTTTGCCTCCAACTATTTCTAGCTGTTAATATCGTTATTAATATGGTATTCCCCTCCACTGTATATTCCAATTTTTAATACTTGTATTGGGTTTATGTGACAAGGTTTTGGTTGCAGGGAGAAAGGGCTTCAGGGAGGGCTTCTGTGAGAAGACACCATAAGCTGCCCCGCCCCATGCCAAACAGAGCCAATTCCAGATGACCCCAAGACAGACTTGCTGCTGGCCAAAGTTGAGACCATCAACAATGGTGCTGGTGATTCTGTGACAACACACTAAAGAAAGGGTAAAACAAAGCTGCATAGCAGCTGTGAGAGAGGAGTGAAAGCATTTGACACTGTCTCCCATGGCATTCTCCTGAAGAAACTCACTGCTCATGGCCTGGACAGGTATATTCTTCACTGTATCGGAAACTGGCTGGATAGCTGAGCCAAAAGATTGGTGGTAAATGGCATCATCTAGTTGGCGAGCAGTCACTAGTGGTGCTCCTTAGGACTCAGTATTAGGGCCACTGCTGTTTAATATCTTCATTGATAGTCTGGATGAGGAGACTTGAGTACACCCTCACTAAATCTGCAGATGACACCAAGTTGGCTGGGAGTGTTGATCTGCTGAAGGATAAGGAGGCTCTCCAGAGGGATCTGGGCAGGCTGGATCAATGGGCTGCGGCCAATGGTACGAGGTTCAACAAGGCAAAGTGCCAGGTCCTGCGTTTGGGCCACAACAACACCATGTAATGCTACAGGCTTGGGGAAGAGCGGCGGGAAAGCTGCTAGGTGGAAAAGTACCCGGGGCTGAGGACCTTGCACTTTGCTATGTTGAATTTCATGAGATTGGCATTCGCCCACCTCTCAAGCATTTCAAGGTCCCTCTGGATGGCATCCCTCCCCTCCAGCGTATCAACTGAGCCACATAGCTTAGAGCTGCTGGCAAACTTCCTGAGGGTGCTCTCAATCCCACTGTCCATGTCACTGACAAAGATGTTGAACAGGATCAGTCCCAACACCAACCGCTGAGGGATACCACTTGTAACACATCTCTAGTTGGACATTAAGCCATTAACCACAGGTCTGTGTGTGGCCACCCAGCCAATTCCTTATCCACCAAGTGGTCCATCCATCAAATTTATGTCTCTCCAGCTAAGACAAGGATGTTCAACATCTTTGTCAGTGACATGGACAGTGGGATTGAGTGTGCCCCCATGAAAAATGAAAATTGAAGGCACTATTTAAAGACCATAATGTGTGAAAACTAAACATTACAATGACAAGGTTTAAAGAAATCAAAGTGCAAAAGTGTACCTTCAGTAATTCATCAACCGAATCAGAACTCATTTTCACCAGTATACTTCAAGACACTAGTCTTGAAAACTAATTTCAGAACTAAAGGCAACAAATGCATGTCTGTAAAGATCTTTTGACATATGCACTAGCAGCAAGTGGTAACAGTACAGTGGCCCACATTATTACATGGGTCGATAAAAACAGAATAAAAAGATCAGGCCCTAACTTATTTAGCCATAAACTTGTGCACACAAAGACAGAAAAGGAATGAGGCTTTGAAAGTCTGCCTTCTTTTGAAAATTCCTTGTTTAAGAAAGAGTTAAATAATCCTATGATCAACTTTATTGGCAACAGGTTATATTTAAATTTTAGTTTATTTCACTGGTGTAAGCCCAGGAACAGTAAGTGTTCTCAGACAACTGCAGCCTACAGACAATTTATAGAATATATACAACATATACAAACATTAAAAAAATACATCATCAAAATGCATGACAATATGCAGTTGTATGTTATAAGACTTCCATAATTCATATACCCAATGAATAATGGGACAAAGCTAATGTATAATGTGACATTGCCTTGACTCTGCCTGAGAAGAATAATGAACATTCCAGTTCATTTTTCCTACTACATAACTACAGTCACATCACATTTATAAGCTGGCTTCAACATATAAATCTATTATTGCCATAGTTCTGCTACATATTGTACATCCTAGGGCATATAACTTATGGTTATTTATTTTGGTAGTTCTGTTCAAGCACAATACATGCATAAGACCTCCCAGTTTTGACTTGTTATAGCAATAGACCCCAATTCCTAGGCAGGTCAGCTTCCATTTCCTTTCACTCTTGAACTGTCAAGACTAAAGCCTTATAATGTTCTGGAAAGTGCAGAGTGAATGATGTAATTGTAATTAGACTACTCTTTTCCTTTAAAACATTCAAATATGCTACAGCTGTGCAGGAATGTAAATTTAATCACGTAAACGCCATAAACATTCCATAATTCTCTTAAAGAAAATGCCTTATCTTCACCAGAAATCTCATTTGGAGAAAAGGCAGAGCTTTCCAAAAGAGCAAAAAGAAATTTCCTTTCTCTCAGTCTCTTTCAGTGGACATATAACACTGCCTGCTTATGTCAGTCCTTGGTGAAGGATGGTGACCTTAATAACCTCAATCACTAACATAATCAAAGATTGATAGAAGAGGGAAAAACTATACATCAGATGAGTAAATGCCTCCAGGTTATGGGAACAAAACAGGTAGGACAGGAGGAGGGAGGGATGGGGAAAATAAAGCTGTTGCCAGCATCTTTGAAGGGCATAAGAAACTTCATCTGAAAACTGATCAGCTTTAGAATAAGAGGGGAAAATCAATGAGAATAAGAACAAATGCTTCCATAGAAAGCACTTGTAGGAACTGTGGACTAAACAGATTCCCTTCATAGGACACATCAGATGGGTAAGAGAAACCATAAGTTTCAAATCACAGGGTTAAGCACAAGGGTATTTAGGAGCCAAATTATAAAGGAAGGCTTTCTGCTTCTTTTCTGTGCTGCTTAATGCCAAGTACTTCTAGAAATTCCACTGACAGCCTCTACACATTTGTAGTTAGTGCACTGCAGGACAGTTTCCAGACAGTGCTGTCAGTTTTCATATAACTTGCCCACAAAACTAGCTTGTATTTGAGGAACAGAGAGAAAGTACTGTGGAGATTCACATTTGATCATGGAGGAGCTCATGGGTATTATAAAAAAAGAGGGGAGAATTGATAATGAAAATGCAAAGCTACGTATAGTAAAGACAGATTCTTACTCTTCCTGGTGAGGAAAAGTGATAAGACTCTTCAGTAAGTTTGCATGCCTATATTACTTTATTTTCTTAATTAAATTTACTTGAAACCTTAAGTCCTGTGAGTTGTCCACTTCTCAAAACCTGTATAACACTATTACACTAAAATAAAGGCTATGACAAAATCTCTGCTGGTCAGCATAGAAACTGTACATTATGGAATATTTTTTACTTCTGTAGGAGCCTGAGATTCAATTTCAGTGACCAATTTAATGCCTCAGGCACCAAGAAAAAGTAGTAATTCTCCCAGAATTGATGAAACTGCCAAATGAATGAGCCTATCAGCTAGAGGCATCTCTCCTTAGGTGGAAGTTAATGAAGTTAAGATCCTAGCTTAGGAATTAGACTGTGTTCATAATACATGACCTGCAGTTTGCAAAGGGAAAGCCAAAAGGCAAGACAGACCAAAATAATATTTTCTACAATCCGTGCTTGGGAAACAGGGAACTTACAATTGTTCTTCTAAGAATTAGAATTCTGAGGTTTTTTGGTTTTGGTGTTTTTTTTCTGTTTTGCTTTTTGTTATTCATCTCACTGAAATGGGTTTAACTTCCAATACCAGTATATTAATGTTTAACTTAAAGCCAGCTGTCTGCTTTCCACATTAGCCTAGCACAGCAATCCAAAATAATCCCTGCAATGTATTAAATTGCTTCAGTATTTTATTTGATCAATCAGTCATTCCTAAGAATATAATTTAGTTAAAAATCACCGCATTAAATACAGAGATTGTCCCTGGATGTAGGAGGAAAAAAATAAATTAAAAAAAAAAGAAAAGTGTAATTTCCTTGTTAGACCAATGCAAAATCACACCCAATGGTGCTTAATGCTTGCTGGGTTTTTTTAACCCTCTCCCTCAACCAGTAAATCTTGGATACCTCTCTGCACAGGGGAACAATGTTGAAGGGAGGTACAGTGACCATTTGCCTCCTGCCTTCATAAGCACTTTGGTCAACTGCCAGAAGAAAGTCTGAATTTCCTTCAGTGAAAGAAGGACATAATCACAGGCTTTCAGGATCCCTCCCACCCTGCTGTTGTGAAATAAGAAGCGCCACTGCTACCACTTTCTGTCATTGCTCACTAAAAAGATAATCAGTGGGATTGTTGAGGAGACCCAGTTTTATTGGTGTTTGGCAAACACAACCACAGAAAGCATACATGAGAGAGACCCTTGAGTACAGTTAGGAAAAGATATGCTTCATTTCCCAACCTTGAGCAAGACCTTGCATGAGCAAGAGCAGCATTCTGGCAACCTTATAATATGATAGACAACATTTGCTAGACTCCAGTTTAGCATTTCATCAGCAAAATTCCCTAGTCACTCTTAAATGATTTAAGTTGCTTTGAATCTGGACCATTAACAGTTCTGCATGATCAGTAAGAGATAGCTTTATAAAAATAGAAGTGCTTACAACTATATGAACATATTTGGAAATGATGAAATATATATGCAAATATCTGTCAGCACCTAATCAAACAGAGATTTTTGCTTTTCCACAGGACTGGTGCACTGTACTACCCATTTGGCAGGGCATGTGCTTGATTCAAAATATGCCTACATAATCCAAACTCAAGTATGCAATTCAAATAAGCTTAGCAATATATGCAGTTACAAAGGTGCCCACTTAAAATGGATAATAAATTTAGAGACAATATGAGTTTCTAATACACCCACTACACAGGCAACAGTATACACCTTGCCCTGTTCCATATTTTGTAACATGAGTAATTTTGCTTGAGCACACACACGTACATACATAATGCACATTAATATATACATGCAAACTGATACAAATACCTAAGTTTTAAACATTTGTCATACTTTGACATACATAACATATATAAGTCAAATATTATTGTTCTTCTATTTTAAATCCATTCAGAAACTTGAAGTGCTTCTTTATTTTTAAGTTAAATCTGCTAACCTTGAATGAAGTTGTTTTTTCTTATTGTCAACAATTATTACATTATGAAACTGCTTTGAATGTCATTCAATTATATCTCAAAACAGACTAAGATTTTGTGCTTTGGATTTTGGATTTGACTTAATGAAATTTAGATTAAAATAATTTATTGAAGGGCCAGTAAACATTCCTATAAATAAATAACAGATTGCTTACACATCTGCACCAAATTTCTCTTTTACTTTATGAGGACACATTCTGATTTTATTCTTTCATTAAACAGTCAACAATATCCAAGATAGATCTGAACCATATATTCCTTAAAACAAATCCAGAAATTAAAATAAATCTTTATAATAATAATAATAATTCCCAATTATTACACCATGTTCACTCATTCATACTTGCCACAGCTAAAAAATAACTTCAAATAACCACATCTCACAGTCCTGGACAGGCATACCAAGGTAACTTCTTCTCCGTGTCATCAAATGGCACCCTGGTAATATGATAACTGGCTTGTGGCAGCCAAGTGTTCATAGCGACATCGCTTTTTGATCCTTCAGTGTTGGCTCTTCCTATCATTGTGAAGCAGAATTCACCAAGCGTTGTTCACCCACTAATAGGGAACGTGAGCTGGGTTTAGACCGTCGTGAGACAGGTTAGTTTTACCCTACTGATGATGTGTTGTTGCAATAGTAATCCTGCTCAGTACGAGAGGAACTACAGGTTCAGACCCCTGGTGCGTGCGCTTGGCTGAGGAGCCACTGGCATGAGGCTACCACCTACAGACTTATGACTGAATGCCTCTAAGAACCCGCCTAGACGCTTGTTGTGCTATTGCACCATCAGTCACTTGTGACATACCCTGGAGATGACAGTCCTGTTCAGAATGCATGGGTAAGGGTCTTACCGAATCTTCGTTAGTGAAGTCAGGCCTTCCTCATAGGAGAAGGAAAACTCCTATCTTCAAACCTGGGCTGATGGAGCTCATCTAGCCTTGTATGGTCTTCCATCAAGGAGAAGGACACTCTTACAAAACCTATGACCTGTGGACTTTAGTGTCACCATCCTAGCTAACTAGGCCATGGCAGTTAAACCTCAGGTTTAAAGGATGGGGCCAGTCCTGCGCAAGCTGCTCTTCACCTAAAAAATCCACTGCACAGGCTGGAAAGGCTCACTCTCACTTGTCTGTATGGACGGGCGAGGGTCTAAATGGTAGGTGACAAGGTGCATGGGAAGCTGCAGATCCAACCTTGCATGTGGGCAGACCAGCGCATGGGTAGCTCAAGTTAGCTCAGGAGTTGACAGTCCTGGTTGGACACTTCCTGATTGCTTAAGCAGCCTTTTTCCAACCAGATTTGCATATCCCACATGCCCTCGGTCATCGTGCTTGTAGTAAGCGTGGTTAAAGCCCTTCCCAAATCTTCGCTCTTGAAGCCAAGCCATCAATATGGGGACCTGATTGTGCACTGTTGCAAGCCTAGTTTGGCTTGTTTGAAAAAATGTATTTTAGAACTGTCACTATTTTGGCAGTTCAGCATGAAGCTGCACTGCTCAGAAATCAGCGAAGTCTATGACAAGCCTGCGGCTTCTCCAGGCTAGGTTAACAGACTGATGCAGTAGCTCTGATGAGAATCAGACTGCAGAGATCACTTTTGTATACTTCTGGCAAAAGAGAAAGGCCTCCATAGCTGCCCCCTCTTTTGCAGGGGAGTTACACAGCAGTTTTTCATTCCTGACATAAGTATTAGTTATTTGAGAAGAAGAAATGAAAAGCATTTCAGGTCTAAAAAAAAAAAGAAGGGCCACTTTTAGCCTGAGTATTAGCATCACATTAAGGAATACTTTTCATTACCTTCAAATGTTAACCTCAGGATAGACAAGAATAGTTAGGGCTGGAAAGGACCTTAAGATCATCTAGTTCTAACACCCCTGCCATGGGCAGGGATGCCTCACACTAGACCATGTCACGCAAAGCTCTGTCTAACCTGGCATGAGTTTAATTTATTTTAAGTTCTAATCAAAACAGGGTTTGGTTTCTTTCATGTATATCCTATTGTAAAGAGTGGCTGGCTAGCACAAATTTTTCCTGATTCCCCAGGGGGGGTTTCCCAATCTGTATGCGACTCTCTCCAGTTCCAGGTTAACAACTATCAGTTTTGCACATAGTACATTACAGGTAACTCTTCATATGCAATACTTACAAATACTTAATACTAAAGCGCAGTCAGTGGTGTGACAGCAATGTTGTCATAATCTAACAACTTCAGAGAGCGCTCTTAATTTTTAAAATATAGGCAAAATTGCCTGTATTAACATATTCATCATAATTTTGGACAATGTTTTCCCCCAAAAGATGCTTCACTACTGACTTTCTGAACATTAAATAAGGGAAAAAGAAAATAAAACTCTAGATAAGTAATTAAACTGATAAGTAGTCCTTCTTTTCTTCCTTGTATTACACTAATTCCTACAGGTTGAAGTTTAAACAAGATGCTTACAGTACTGATATTCTTGCAAACAGATTCTTGGCCTTTCCTGCTACTTTAAACAAAAGCATTTTTGAGAATTGTGTGAAATATACATGTGGTCATGTAGCTGGTAAAGAGTGTTTAACTGACCGCCACAGTGGTTTAGATCATCCTCTATGTAACTCCATGAATTCCAGAGAAGAAATCTGAAAATAAGCCAGGGTTTGTGTAGTGTTTCCACGTTTAGCTCACTCTGTCACCAGTGATTTGACTTTCCATCCTCCTATCTCAAAAAGACAGTGGAATAGACTGTTTTAAGTTAAACTTAGTATGGCATTCATCTCTGGCTGTCAGTAATATAGAAAGCAAACTAAAAAGGGTCGTTGAGACCTAATTCTCTATTATATAGGTTTTATTGTCAACAGACAAGATGAAATTAAAAAGCATTTTCCTATCACTGTGACATTTATAATTCAGCAAAGTGAGCAATCAGATCAGAAATTAAAAGATAACAGAAACAGATTAAATTAGCAACACGTTCATATCATTAAGAGAAGTTACTGAAAATTTTACTTCTGATTATTTGATGGACTATCTTGGACCGACTGCTATCATTACCCACTATACTACCCAATGCTAATCGCATACAGTTATTCTAATCAACCAATGCCATATGGCTGCTGCAAAGATTCAGGTTAAAGGAGTGTTCATTACAAGCAGGCACAAGGAGGAGAGGTGAGCTGGCACTGTGAGGCTCAGAGCCTCATCCAACCTCATGCCAGCTCCTTCCCCCAGCAAAGAGCCTGGCTTTGACTTCAGCATTTGAACCTATCTTCAGAGAGCCTGAGCCAGTTACAGCTTTCCAGATCAATATCCCAGCCCCTGCACGATTTCAAGACTCTAATTAGAAGACTAGTTTGGGTCCAATTCTCAGAATAATTTGTAAAAAACTATATGCATAGTTTAATGTGCATAGTAAACCATGTGCATAGTTTACTTATAGTGTAAACTAAGAGAAAGTTTCAGGACTTCTTGACAAGCAACACTAAAACCATGATATCTTAATTTTCCCATACTGCAAATGGTATAGGCAAGGCAAAAGACATCCAAGCTATTATTATGTCACACTGACTGATAGCAAAGGACACTTCTGGCAAGCTGAACATAAAACGCATCCTTCATTTCAGCACACAAGCCCTGTTTCATAAAGAAGATGGGCTATCTTAGCATAACACTAAAAATGAATTAAAATTATACTTATTTTTCAGGATCAAGAATAAATTATGCCATCACAGAAAAACAGCAGCTTATAATTTATAGTAATTTATACCCATAGCATCCAGACAGAGGATAAAAAAAAAAAAAAGCTTTTCTATACACATATACAGGGAAATGTCATTGCTGAATGCTCCCAGTTTGACTCAATTTATGGGAAAACACTCTATTATCTTCCAGGAGCTGTTACCTTGAAATATTAAAAACCAACTGTTCAGGATAGCCATCTTGCCTCCATGGATAGTACAAGCTGTGATACAGATCTAGTTTATAAGAAGAAGGAAAGAAAAAGCGGGGAGAGGTCGGGGGAAGAGAGGGAGGAGAGCAACAACACCACTTTAGGCATTGACCTGTATTAGGGGAAAAAACATAATCTGCATCATTCCAGAAAGTGTTACTCCTCAGATTGTTAGTTCTTCCCAGGTAGCTATCAGGCAATGGAATAGGAAAGGGAAAGGAGGAGGAAATTAGAAAGGCAGACTGCTTGTTAGAGGTCCACACTTGTTTCTTTATTAATAAAATACAGTAAAAATCAGAACATTAAATTTCTTTTAATGTTTTTAAAGAGTGAGAAGAAACATTGTCAAAAAAAGTGATGTTACGCAAGTTCACTAAGGAAGAGTAACAGAACACGTGGGTATGTGCATATACATGTATGTACACACAGAAGGTATGAAGTGGACCAACATTGCATAACAGCCTATTTTTATGGCAAGAATATAGTTTTCCTCACTGCTGAGGGAAGCAGAGCACTCTGAAAGAGAGAACTTTGTCAGGAGATATACAAGTCTTCAGACCCTTAGTAATAACATGTCTCTATACTTTGGAAAGTATATAATAGGAGTGTTTAGCAATTACACATCTTTTTTCCCCTCCTCGGGTGGTCAACCTGTGAAGGAGATATTCCCTTACCTTCCCAGCCCCCCTGTCACCAGACCGTTTACAGCATTATTTGAGAGTTCTGAAGGTTTTGATTGGCCTTTAGGTACCCTTGAGACCTGCCTGCTGGTTGGGATGGGGATCACCATGTTGTCACGCATACAGAGTGTGTTTTACCCATGACCGTTTTGTCTGATCTCAAGAGTTAAGCAGAGTTGGGTCTGGGCCTCGCCTGGGTTAGACAATGATATAGGAGGACCAGGAGATTTTCCCTGAGGCTGGACAGCCATGAGTGGCAGGGTGTGTGGGATAGTATGGGCAAGTATCTAGGCCAGTGGGCCCCTCCAGTGCTTTGGAACTTCACCACTGAAGAAGTGCAGAATCCAGAAAAAATTAGTAAAACACTTAAATGAGGTGTGTTGTCATCCCAGTCATACCAGAGAGGGACAAATCATGGCAATGTGCCGGGGCTTGGCCTATGCTTACAGAGCCTTGTTGAACACTATCCAGCACCTTCAAAGGGAAAAAAATCTCTCTGGATCTGATGGCAAAGCAACAGATAATGCAGCTACTCTAACTCCGAACACAGCAGCTACTCCAACTCCAAATACAGCAGCTACACCAACCCTAGTGAAAAGTACAACTGCTACTCAAACGCTGACTACAACAGATAACAAACACAGCTACTCCAATTCCAAGTAGAGCAACTGCACCAACCCCAGTGACAAGTACAGCAGCTACTCAAAATCTGACCACCACACACAGCGCAGGTACTCCAGCTCCAAGCACAGCAGCTACACCAACCCCAGCAACAAGCACAGCAGCTACCCAAACCCTGACTACAACAGATACTGAAGCTACTCTGACCACAGTGATAATCACTGCAACTAAACCAGAGGACCAATTCGTACCAATCAGTTGCCCCTGCACACAAGGGGAAAAGTGAAAAAAAGGCAAGAAAGATGAAACAGCATCTGATTAAGAGTTATTATTACGTGAATCAGAGGAAGAAGAAGAGGTGACTTCTTGAACCCGGACCTCAACAGAGCTACGGAATATGCAAAAAGATTTTACCCATCTACCAGGGGAGCACATTATCACCTGGTTGCTCTAATGCTGGGACAATAGGGCCGATGGTCACAAACTAGAAGGTAGGGAAGACAAGCAGCTGCGATCACTTGCTAGGGAAAGGGGAACTGACAAAGCAATTGAAAAAGAGAAACAGTCCCTCAGTCTTTGGAGGCGGCTCTTGGCAGCTGTGAAAGAAAGGTTTCCATACAAGGATGATGTTATGAGTCGTTTGGCCAAGTGGACTACTCTAGAGAAAGGCATTCAGTCTCTGAGGGAATCAGTCATTGTAGAGATGATCTACTGCAGGCCAGATGCCAGGAAAGGGCCCATAGATCCAGATGAAGTTGAATGTACAAGACCCATGTGTCGGAAATTTACACAGAATGCACCGTCATCATATGCCCACTCATTGGCAGCAATAAACTGGTATGACATAGTACCACCAACAGCAGGTTAAATGATTCATCAACTCCGAGAGTTCGAAGACAATCTCACCCCTTCCATCATTTCAGCTGTGGAAAAACTCTCAGGAGTTCAAACAATTGAGAGATGATCTATCTCATCTATCCAGCTCCCCCTGTGTACCAACAACCCATGTGTCAGCTATTAAAAGGCGCCCTACTGCTTGAGAGAGAAGATATAGGACATATACGCCACGGGCTACCCTATGGTTTTACCTGTGGGATCATGGAGAAGACATGATGAAGCGGGATGGAAAACCTACCTCAGCTTTGGAGGAATGGGTGTGTGAATTGAAGAGGAGACAAAAGGTCAAGGCTGACCATCCCATGAAAGCTGAGGCTTCAGTCTCTGGTGAGAAGGTTCCCAGATGGAGTGGAAGAGCTGATTTTACTTCAGCTCCAGCTGATTTTACTTTAGCTCCAGCTAAAGACTAATCCCTGTCAACAAGATGCAAGTGACCAATCTGATGACTATTAGAGGGGCCCTGCCTCCAGGCAGGTGGAGGTAGGGGACAATTGGATTTACTGGACTGTGTGGATCAGATGGCCTGGCACACCAGTCCCACAGAAGTATAAGGCTCTAGTAGATACCGGTGCACAGTGTATCTTGATGCCATCAAGCTGTCAAGGGGTGGAACCCATTTATATTTCTGGAGTAACAGGAGGATCCCAAGAGTTGATTGTACTGGAGGCTGAAATCAGCCTTACTGGGAGAAGATGGCAAAAGCACCCCATTGTGACTGGTCCAGAGGCTCCATGCATCCTTGGCATAGACTACCACAGGAGAGGGTACTTCAAAGACCCAAAAGGGTACCGGTGGGCTTTTGGTATTGCTGCTTTGGAGATTGAGGAAATTGAGCAGCTGTCCACCTTGCCTGGTCTCTCAGAGGATCCTTCTGTTGTGGGGCTGCTGAAGGTCGAAGAACAACAAGTGCCAATAGTGACCACAACAGTGCACCGGCGGCAATATCGCACCAACCGAGACTCCCTGATTCCCATCCATCAGCTGATCCATAGACTGGAGAGCCAAGGAGTGATCAGCAGGACCCGCTCACCCTTTAATAGCCCCATATGGCCAGTGCGGAAGTCTAACAAAGAGTGGAGGCTAACAGTAGACTATTGTGGCCTGAATGAAGTCACACCACCATTGAGTGCTGCCGTACTTTAGTATGAACTAGAGTCAAAGGCAGCCAAGTGGTATGCCACAGTTGATATTGCCAATGCATTTTTCTCAATTCCTTTGGCAGCAGAGTGCAGGCCACAGTTTGCTTTTACTTGGAGGGGTGTCCAGTTCACTTGGAACTGACTGCCCCAGGGGTGGAAACACAGCCCTACCATTTGCCATGGACTGATCCAGACTGCACTGGAACAGGGGCAAGCTCCAGGACACCTGCAATACATTGATGACATTATTGTGTGGGGCGATACAGCGGAAGAAGTCTTTGAGAAAGGGAGGAAAATAATCCAAATCCTGCTGAAAGCCGGTTTTGCCATAAAACGGAGTAAGGTCAAGGGACCTGCACAGGAGATTCAATTTTTGGGAATAAAATGGCAAGATGGACGTAGACAGATCCCCACAGATGTGATCAACAAGATAACAGCAATGTCTCCACCAACTAATAAGAAAGAAACGCAAGCTTTCTTGGGTGCAGTGGGGTTCTGGAGAATGCACAACCCAAATTACAGTTCGATTGTAAGCCCTCTCTATCATGTGACCCGGAAGAAGAATGATTTTAAATGGGGCCCTGAGCAGCAACAAGCCTTTGAGCAAATTAAACGCGAGATAGTTCATGCAGTAGCCCTTGGACCAGTCCGGACCAGACCAGATGTAAAAAATGTACTGTACACTGCAGCTGGGGAGAACGGTCCTACCTGGAGCCTCTGGCAGAAAGCTCCAGGGGAGACCTGAGGTCGACCCCTCGGCTTTTGGAGTCGGGGATATAAAGGATCTGAGGCCAGCTATACCCCAACTGAGAAAGAGATACTGGCAGCCTATGAAGGGGTTCGAGCTGCTTCGGAAGTGATTGGCACTGAAGCACAGCTCCTCCTGGTACCCCGATTGCCCGTGCTGGGCTGGATGTTCACAGGCAGGGTCTCCTTTACACATCAGCAACTGATGCTACATGGAGTAAATGGGCTGCACTAATTACACAACGAACTCGAATAGGAAATCTCAGTCGTCCAGGCATTCTAGAAGTCATCATGGACTGGCCAGAGGGTAAAGATTTTGGAATGTCACCAGAGAAGGAGATGACACATGCTGAAGAGGCCCCACCATACAATAAACAGAAAGTGAAAAGCAGTATGCCTTGTTTACTGGTGGGTCCTGCTGTATTGTGGGAAAGCATCAGAGATGGAAGGCAGCTGTATGGAGTCCTCAAAAACAAGCTGCAGAAACTGCTGAAGGAGAGGGTGAATCGAGTCAGTTTGCTGAGGTGAAAGCCATCCAGCTGGCCCTGGACATTGCTGAACGAGAAAAGTGGCCAGTACTTTATCTCTATACTGACTCATGGATGGTGGCAAATGCCCTGTGGGGGTGGTTGCAGCAATGGAAGCAGAGCAACTGACAACGCAGAGGTAAACCCACCTGGGCTGCTGCACTGTGGCAAGATATCGCTGCCCAGGTGCAGAACCTGGTAGTGAAGGTATGCCATGTAGATGCCCATGTACCCAAGAGTGGGGTCACTGAATGGTACCAGCACTCAGAAACACAAATGCATCCCAGCTCACAAACAGCAACTGGGAAAACTTGTGCCTTTGCAGAATGCCAACTGCTTGGTTTAAAACCACTAACTCATGTTAAAAAAATAGAAGAAAGACAGGAGATTCAGACGTGACAGGCAGCAAATGGGACAAGTCAATTTACTTCCTCACTAGCTTGGATTTTGTGATGATTTATCAGTTATAATTTTTGGCCTGATGTCTGGCCTTCACCCAAGCTAGAGGCATATAAGCTATTTCAGACATAAAATTACTTTGCACTACAGGCAATTAGTGAAGCCAAGAGGCCACCAGAGAGCTGCCTATGACGAATGTAATTGCTAGTGGGAGATCCTGGAGGGTTTCTGACCTTTTTGCTTTATAATTTTTTTTTTCCCTTCCTTTGGGAATATCCTGAAAAGATCACACAGCTGGGACAATATTGTTGCCTTGCCTCAGAAAGAAATGATGAGGCAGTTTCCCCATTATGGAATTAATAGCTTTAGAGGCTAAAGAGTTTATGAACAAGAACATTAAAATGATCTTAGCACCAATACATAGAAAATTGTTAATAGCAGTCTATCCAATGTAAAATCTAGTAGGCTTAATGTTCTTAAAAAAATGAATAAATTAAAAGTTTGGAGAGGAGAAATCAGCAACATACATTGCCAGAGCTCTGCAGAAACACAGACCAACGTGAGGTGAGGAGCACCAGCTGCGCTGCAAGTAACACTGTTCAACACAGATAAAAATAATAGAACCGAAAGAACTCCAATGAGTTTGTATAATTCGTTTTCATATTTCTTTCCAAAAATGAAAAGGGAGGTTACTTAAGCCAATATAGCATTGAAGCCATAGGGAAGACTGTACTGAAATCCCAGTTGCTCAACAGGACACCCCAACCCCCAGCATCCAATGAGCTAATCTGGGCACTGCCAGCAAGGAGGTTGGAGCAGCTTGAATTCCACATCAGTGCTAAGGCTGCCTTTAAAGCCTATTCAAAGTCTCCAGAAGCTTTTGAAGCTCACATTATGCTTAATGGTGTGGCAGCTACATTACAAGCTACTTCAAGTTTAAAACAAGCTCCATTTCATGTACACAAGCTGCAGCCACTGCACTTCTCAGTTCGGTGTTGACAGTTCCTTTACAGAGCTTTGTATTTTTTTAGTGTGTAGAGAGCTGCTCTGAGGAGGTTACATCTTCTACACAGAAAGCAGGATTAACTTACTAGGAGTAGTGCTCCTCACTTGGCATACAGAGAAACTGATAAAAACAAGTGTTAGACAAAAAAATAGCATCAAAGTCTAACAGGAAATGTAATAACACTCTTTGGGTAACCACTAGGAATGCTCCGAGCTTCACTGGAGCTTGTCATCAGATAAAGAGATAAATATGTATTCACATAATCATTATACCTTCACTGATGGATAATACTTTACTCCAGCTGACTGTTACACAGAAGGGATTTCAACATCCTCCTGTAAACCTCAATAAAAGGAGCATCAAATGGAAGGTTTAATTTTTCATCATTGTATGAACACTCTGATTCCCACAGGAATGCTCCCTGCAAAGGCAGGTGGATTGTGTAGTCAGAGAAATGCAGCAGACCTATGCCTTGTAATGAAATCAAACAGCTCACTAAATCTAATATACACTCTAGCTGAAATTTGAGCTTCAAAAGCAAGAGCCCACAACTTCAGAGATTAAACCTTGCAGAAAAGCACTGATAGTACTGTTAGATGTACTATTTTAGTGTCATTCTTGCCTCACATGAAAAGTTTCTTCTGAAAGATATAGCCAAGCTGTGTGGGCTTGATACCGCCATTAAATCTTGTAACTGCATTATTTTACTGCATGCTTAACAATGCTGAAAAACTGAAATTTAGTTTTTTTTTTTCTAAAAGGTAAGGAGACTTTCACATAAGCTGGATTTAATTTTTTTGCTTGTGGTTTTTGGTTTGTGCTGTTTTATTGGTTTTTAGTTTGTTTGGTTTTCATGTTTTTTGTTGTTTGTTTTTTTTTAATTCCTGTTTCAAGATCTTTTCCTTAAAAAGAAAGGCTGCAATAATTAAAGTAGCATAAGGGAAAAAATTCTGTTTTTTTTTTTTTTTTTAATATGGTAAATAGAATACGTATCTCCATGTAGGGCTCTTTCATGGGAATAGACCTACCACCCCGCACACATTTAGAGCAAACTGACTTTACTCCACTTTCATATTCTGTGTCTCTCTACAGCGCTATAAAAATTCAAACACGGTAGGTTGCAGTTATCTTGGCCTGTTTGGTTTCTGATTTGACATCCTGGAAGTAGTTCACTTACCTAAACATAAGTATCTCTGAGATATCCTAAGGTCTTTAAGTCATAGACACAGGCCACCAGATATGATGTGAGACCGACAGGAGACCCAAGCTCTTCAAGGTCTGAAGCTAGAAGCTAGAAGAGATTACCACAAGGCATACTAAATGACACGCAACATCAATAGTCAAGGAACTGAATCAAGCCCTTTCAATGTTCAAAAATATTTACTCTATGCCTTGCTAGTGTACATAACTTCAAAGAGTACAATTTATGTTAAGATAGAATTCTGGAAGAACTTCTGTAGCAAGAAAGGCTTCTTCCCCTAAAACACCTTGAACCTGGCGTGAGGTTTTGCCACCTCAGGAGTTACACCTCACAAGCTCTCATCAAAACTAAAACCACATGGGAAACTCTGACACTACCAACCTTCAAGAAAAACCTCAAGAATAGCTAATCAAAAAGAATAATCCTTACTAAGGCTGGTATGACATTATTCAGCATGCCTTTGTCTTCACTTTTTCATTTTTTACTTTTTGCTGTGGATCGAATTATGAAAATAAAGCACAAATTCTCATCTCACACTCTCAGCTCCCCTTCAATCCATATACACATATGTGCTGCTCCACATTATGCTCCAGAAGCCAGCAGAAGCTCCGGATTTCCAGAAGTAATCGAAAGTGGCTGAACAACCATGGTGTTTGCCCAAGTTTATATATTCTTGGTTATAGCAAACCAGTTCCATTCAAACCTGTCAGAGTTCCAGCAGGATCACAGACTGAAAGTGGCACTAGTAAGCTTTTCTCACAGACGGATGAACTCTAAATGCTATTGTCACTCAATCCTATGTTATTTTTTTACTTACAGAAATAACGCAAGAAAGTTGAAGGACATACCACTACCCCTAACATTGTGCTTCCCAGAATTCAGTGCATATATCTGAACACAAACAAATGGTTCCACCACTCCTATTACACCTTAATACTGCTTTAAAAAACAAACAAAAAAAAATCTCAGTTCTTGTATTCTCAATTCCTTCCCATGTGCATCTTAGCAAACTGCTCCAGGAAGTGCTTATTCTTTAGAGTCTGATATTGATGAATATATTTGATTTTATGTTTCCCACACTTTACCACTCCTATCAAGTGCTATAACATTCTCTCTCTCCACACACACTTGGGTATTTTCCTCTCAATTCTCTCAAATAAATGCACAGTACTGTGTATCGTATTCAAAACCAAACCCAAATGTCTCTCCATCTTTGGGAGACTCTTCTCAGTGACGGAAGCAGCTATAAGAATAGCCATTACTATTTTGAACATGCCATAAAAAAACATCACAGGAAGGAATAAAAGGTTTGTCATCCGTTTCCTACCACAATTTTGATTTAGTATCAAAATTAAATATCCTTTCAATAATTTTCATATTGTCTGCCAGACAGCAGTACACATCAGCTATTCTTTATCCTCCCTCACTATACTACTTTATTAATGTGAAGGTCTCCTGCCCTCTTTCATAATTTCTAATTACCTTTAGGCAATATTATAAGAAATGTCCATTAGCATAAAGATTTTTTTTGGCATGAAAGGACGTATTTTAAGGCTATCAATCTTTCTCCAGACTGAAAATTATATATTTTGCCACCTCTGAGTTTTTTTCTTATAACTTTTAAAAGGTAGTATTCCATGTAAAGAGAGTTTCACTATATTCAGTTTTATTTTTATTCCATTAAGTTCCAATTTAAAGTTGAATCTTGCTGTCATATATAATGACTGACAGGAATCTTTAAAAGGATAATTTAATCTTCCCCTTATGTTTAGCAATGGTGTTTACAGTTTGGTCTGTCATGCTGTGAAACTTGCTTGGCTCTGCAATCTGCAAATGCAATTTGAAGTACCAGAAAACATCTGTGTGAGCATCAGGCAGAAACCTCAAAAGGCTTACCCTTTGATGATACAACTAGGGAGTAAGTGGCTCACAAACACTATCCCTCCTTGTAGGAAGAAATTACTAGTTAGTTGTCTATTATAATTCATGTATTCTTCAATATTTAATGGTAAACCTGCATGTGACAAATATGAGATCATTCACAGAGGCACTGTAAAGCACACAGGCATATTTATATTACACATTCAAAGGTAAATTAAAAAAAGCAGTCATACTTGTTCTATGTGTTTGCACAAAGCTAGGAAATGTTGCCTAATTTGAAAATACAGAAAGGCTTTTTAGTACATGGAAAGCACAGAAGGAGGTCAGAATTTGCTGGTGTGCTGCTCCCAGCCATGTAGAATAAATTACTTCTTCCTCCAACCTTACTTGTCCTACCCAGAAATTGCTCTGGTCTAATGACTCCCTTGGTGTCTGCCCAGTGGATTCTCCCTTCCTGCAACAGAAGTGCTGAAACTGTACATCAAAAGAAGGCAGACGTTTGGTCTTCCTGACTTGCTGTCAGTGCAGCCAAACAGGCACAAGGCAGGAAATGAGATTCCCTCTTTGATGCACTTTACTAGTTTCCTTTTCTTTCCTGATCTTCCCTTGGCCAAAAGAAGAGCAACGTAGGAAATTAGGCATCATTTTGTCCTCAGATTTCCTCTAACAGCAGTTACCAGCTGCTCCTTGTGTTGACACATGCTGAAAGACTGCTGCTATCCCAATTCATCTGCTGAAAAATCTATTTTATATGAAAGAAAATCTCCTGGATTTCTCAGAATCTCATCTTTCTCAGAATGAAAAGCTAAAACTACAGGAAATATTTACGAAAAGTTTTGAAACAGAAAGAAGCAGTAGCTCAGCAGAATAAATAACCAAACTGTTGCTATTCTGTATACTCTTTCAAAAAAACCTGCTTCAGCTCCCTGAAGGCATTTAACAGTGGACGTAGTTTAACAGCTACTAAGCATGTAAAGCTGTTTACTTAAAAATGTCTCTTGGAAGTTTTACACAATTTGTTCCTCTCCCACCAAACTTCATACAAAACCCACTCTATTACACCAAGAAATTAGCTCAGAGGTAATCTCAGGTAATCTGCAAAGGCTTTTGTTCTCTGCATGCTATAAATTTTCTTCTTTCTTTCTAAAGCTGTAGTTGCCTTTTATTCCTAAGGCCTATTGCTTCTTATAATCAGCACCTGATTAAGAACACCCTATTAAAAAACCCTAAAAGTACACAAAGACAAAAAAAGAGCAGATTTTTCAGGTAGTACTGTAATTCCTGAAGATTGGGCCTAAAGGTATAATTTTTTTTTGAAGCTATATATTAATTCAGAATATATACACCTGTTTTTATCTCATTTTTCCTGGAATTAAAGACAACCTTCTTTCTACTCCCAAAACTCACTCTTGAAGTGCATGCATTTCAAATCACTTCAGTTTTGTCTTGAAATGCAATCAACATGGCTATTTGCATACAAAACTATATGAATATTTTGGCAACATGGTTTGCAAAACCTAAAAATTTTAATGATTTTACAGAGTATGGTATTGTTAGGCATGAAAGCATGTATGTGCCCTAAACACAGAGCTGTATGACCTTAGTGACTGATCCATTTAACTGTCTTTTAACAATGAAGGAGAAAACACAACAAAGCCAATGTACAGGGTTCCACAGAAAATGTTACGGTTTTTAACATTTTGTAGGACTTGAAAGAGTCCTACAAAATTCTATAGTAATCTATTAATTTTTAGAGGATAGATAAAAAAAAACTCCAAACAATAACTTAACAAAGGCTTATCATTCCATATGAAAACCTGTAAAATTTATTTCAAAGGAGATGGAAAGATTCTTTTGGAGTCTTCACTCAACTGGCACCTATTGTGGTTAATGGAAACACTTCAACTGACCTTTTATATATCGGATGATCACTGAAAAAGATGGATATTACAAAAACTTTTATGCACACACAGAGCAAGAGGCCAGTGATGCATAGTAGCAGAAATGTACTATGAACTAATCCACCTCTGGATAGAGGAAAACATTGGTATCTTGCACTGTTCACAAAATATTCACAAACATTCACAACATCTAGGAGCATTCATGGGCAGGTGGAAGAGAGAAAGGGAAGTTTAAAGCACAGATGACAAATAAATGCAGATCAAGAACAGCATCATCCATACACACTGGAAGTACAAGCAAAAGCCACACTGCCATTCATGAAAATCACTGTGAACTTACCTTTGCAAACATCTAGCTTCTGAAATTGCTTTTGCTTGAGAAAGTCTTAAAATTGCATTAAATCATGCAGATGCCTATTGTAGTTATCGGTAAAGATTGATTTTGTAAATAGAATTAACCTGTGCTAACTTGTACTGAACCACTTCTGTGCTATAATCAATCAAATGACAACAGCAAAACCAAAGCTTTTTACTTTTCACAGCCAAGGATGTTTTCATGGTCTTAGTCAAAGACAAAGCAACTGCAATAGGCAGACTTTTAAACTAAGACTGATGACTGCACTAGGCCCTGTTAGTATGTGAAATAACAGAGTTATAAACATAGCGCATCTGTGCTGCACAGAGACAAGGAAGCTTCTTGCGGTTACAGAGGCATCTTATGTGAAAACTCTGTCAAGCTGTTGAGCTCCCTAGCTCTCAAAACTTAAACCAGGTCTTCAGTGCTTTTTCTTTGTGAAAATAAAAATAAAAATTGGGGGGATGAAAGAAATGTTTAGCAGAAGAGAAGCTAAATGCAAATTGAAGTTGCCAGATTGACTTCATCTGTTTCATGAAGGCCTATACATCATGAGCAATCTGCGATTGAGGTCCTGTGTGCTGGACTCAAGTAGAAAACGGGAATTCAGGCATCCACATTAAAATCTACTAGTCATTATTTGATTGCTTATGCTGTAAGACCATGATATGAAGCAAACGTATTTGAAATGGAGAAAACAGCAGATTTCAGATTTGCTGTTTTCAGTGAAAATTAAGAAATGTTGGAATAAATCCACATAAAAATCAGAAAAATACACAAATTACAGTTTGTGCTTGAGTTTACTTAAAAATTTAGCCCAGTTTTCATTTACGTCTTTGTTTTAATTTCAATTAAAACTTTGTCAATCATGATGTGAAACTAAACACTGTGATTCTGTACCAGCAGCCTCTTGGCTGGAATCCAGAAGTACACAATTCTACCAGGGTTACAAGCTATCAATGTGTTCTGCTGGGCAGAAACCTTACTAAACAAAGCTCTGCTTTAAAACCTAATACAGGAAGACAAAACCCACACTTTCTTTTAAGTTAATTCTCACAATCTCACCACCAACACCCCTCCTACAGAATAAATCCTGTATGATATATAATTATAAACACGTCATAATTCTCCTTTTACTCACTCCTTCTGAGATTTTTTTTCCTTCAAAACAGGTGAGTCAACTTGTTACCATAGTGGGGATGAACAAGCAGAGCCCAAATGATGTCACAGGCCAAACCATACTTAAAGGACAATTTGAGAATTTCAGATGACAGTATATGAATACTTTATGTTATTACTCCAAAAGCTGTCTGGAATAATGGCTACCCCAAGTCTTTGCCTTCTTGCTTTCTCTTGTGATTGGATCTCAGTCTTACAACAGGAGATAGTATTAAAGCAAAAAAAAACAAAAAACCTAGTTATTTGTATGCTGGTGATAAAACTTAATATTAGCACTAATTGGGGCAGCAGACCAGAAACCCAGCCCTGACATGATGCAATGCTGCCTTGTCAGAAAAAAAAAGACCAAAACTCAAACAAACCAACCAACCAACCAAACAAACAAACAAAAAGAGTTAAGAAAGCTAAAAAGCTCAGTTGCCAGGTCTTATTTCTGGAGCTCATGAAAAATGCTTGTTAAATCATACGCACGCAAACAACAGCAAGGCCAGTAAGACAGATGCCAAGAAGATCCAGAAACAAGAAATGAAGCATATTTGTTCTTCAAAACAATGGAGAAGGTGTTAATCTTAGTGAAATAGGATTCTTGCAGCACTGGCAAAATTACTGTCAGGATAAATTACTTGCTTAAGCAATACCAAACACAGAAGCAGACCTGTTAGGCTGCCAGACTAGTGCAAAGAACAGCCCTTTCAGTGAAGCATTTCTACTGTGCACATTTAGTTCATATTTCACGACGTTTCTCCTATTCCTATTTCTGTGTCTTTGCTTCATGCCCTCTTGTTTCTGCACTTACATTCCAGATCAGGGCAAGAAATCACAATTTAAGATTAAAACCAAGATGGATGCAATGATGGGGGCTTTTCTGGTGTGACTTGCACAGAATGCCTTCCTGAATGACATACATGAATAGAGCTATCACTGCTCTATTTTCAGCATTGCATTTCCCAAGAAGAAGATATGAGTGAAAAATCAGTTTATGACTATATAAATTTTGATTACTCTGACACATTGAAGCAGCTCCAGAAAAACAGATATTTCAGTTAACAGCATGCCAAAAAGGCTCATTTCTACCTTTGCTACATAGAAAATGGAATGAAGTTCTAAATTTTAACCATGGCACAGACAAAACTAAATGACATTTTAAAAGATAAAATTCAGCACAAAAATAATATGCTCTTGAAGACTAACTATATACCTATATATAGCCTGGTCCTACTACACAAAGAAATGTGAACAATGCACTGGATTTGATGACCTGGGGTGATTCTGTCATCATACTAAGTTCTCAAGGTGCCTTCTTTCAGCCATGATGGAAATATAGTCCATAAGACACTCTGTCGAACTAATAACATCTCAGTTCCTCCAAGTTTGCCTGAGGATACGATGGAAACTTTCTGTTTGCACAACTCTTTTTTTGTTATCTTTAAATGCTGTTAAGATAATAAAAAAATTATTCTTAAGATCCCCTACAGCATTCAGATGGAAATGTCAATACCATTAAGTAATTATATATGATAAATATAATGTATGATACAATGTACATGATATGATTATAAAAATAAGAATATGTATTAGATAATATCAACATGATAATATTATCAATGCTAATTCTAATACTAGTATACTATTGTATACTAATTCTTTCTAATTCTAGCTAATTAAATTGCATGTAATGCAAGTCCTAAAGAAAATAATTCATCCAAATAATACTACCTAATTATATTTCCAGAAAAGCTGAGATATAAATAGCAAACAATTATATTTTGATCCAACTTTCCTAATAAATTGATCAAGAAGCTGCCAAAACATGCCAGAACCATGAGATAAACACAAAGATACTAAAGTTGTGGAGAAAAAAAATCAATTATATTGGTATATAAACAAGCCAAAACTCAGATATTGTATTAGCAAGCTGCATAAATGGTAAAATACAGCCTACAGAACTGCAAGGCAAAATACACTTATGAAGTGTATTGACAAAACATAATGGCAATCAATTAAAAAAAACACAATTAGGAAGGAGTTAAAGTCAAAAGAAAGATATATAAGTTCATATTCATTAGAAAAATCAGTTGTGAAAGAACAGTCCAATGACACATAATAATACAGGATACAAAAGATCACTATCTAAACAACAGTTAAGAAACACAGATTTAAGAAGACTTTCTAGTTGGAATCATATTACAGGTTTATAGTATGGTTTCAGGTTACAGCAGCAAATTCAATGCCACCAAACACATAATTAGTTAGAAACTGGACTTATTTTAGGTACATCTGTAAGAACTGTTTGCTCATGTGCATCTTCCAAAGCCAGATGCATCTTCCTAACTGATTTATTGTAAAAATATATAAAGTAATCTATAGCAGTATACCCACATTTTACTCACAGATGCAGGCACACAATTGCAATGAAAAAAGGCAGTCTGTCACCAGCAGAATGCAAATTACAATGACAACCACATACTAATAGAAACTATGAATACAAATTCATTTTGATGTCACTGTCTCATTCATTCACGGAGTTATCCCAAGCTCACCAACATCACTGCAGAGATCTCCACTGACTCAATGAGCTTTAAAAGAGATCTTTAATGAGAAAAAGAACTAATTATCATATACTTATGATAGTTGACTGATTTTACAAAGGTCATTATGATTAGAAGTATTTTTATCCTGGCTTATCTTAAACTTTACCTTGAGTGTTCACTTGGAGTACTCCAAAAGAACTAAAAGCCTTTTAAATGTCAGCGTAGCCTACACAGAACAAGTACAAAGCTCTCCCTTCTAGTGAGGCAAATCAGGAGAGGTCCCAAAGGAGTGGGACCAAATAGTTGATAACTCTGATTTGCTTAGATGCTAAGCAGTTGTTTTTAATCTATTAAAGAAAAAATCCATAAGCTAGAGAAGATTCTAGTTTGTTTTTTTTTTTAATCTATAAAAAGTTATTCTTTAATCTATAAAATAGACACGCTAAACTGCCTCTCTCTACATGCACCATGTAGTCTTATTTTGAAAGCAATCATTGATCCATGGCAGTGAGAACGAGAAAGTAAGTATCAGGAAGACTAGGAATACAAATTTGCGACACCATCTGATCCAAAGCTGCATCACAAAGTGTAGGCAGAAAAATAGTGGGGTAGGGGACTGGAGATCAAAAGACAAGCTCATTCTTATTGTAAAAGGAGTAACTGCTTGCTTTCTGTATGCAACTGCCAGAATAGCAGCAAAAGTCTTACTCAGGTGAGATGGGCTGACACAGCTATACACTGGAGATTCAAGCATTTATTTCATCATTGATCTAAATTTATAATGCAGTTTAAATCAAAAGTGAAGAACTATTTTTAGAAGAGATGTTGCATGGGTTGGCAAGTAATAGAAACCTAGCCTTTCATTCTAGTTCTATCCTGCTTAAAAGAGGTAAGTTGTCAAACTATATTCTTGCTTAGCTGCTTTATGACATGCTCAGCTTCCACTGAGGCAGCATCTGTTATTTCTGCACATATCCTTGTTCCTATTAAGATTACCTTCACACAGATTTGACATAAGAACTGTTGATAAAAAGAGAATCCTCTCTTTCAAGCTTGTAAATAAGGATATTGCTTTTACCTGACAACTTCCCAAAATTATTCACTGAGTCCAGGAGTGAAAACAGAGCATAGTTTTCAATTTAAATTAAAAAAAAAAATATCCTAGGCATGAGCTAACTTTGCATTTTGAATCCATGAGCTTTTAATCATATGGACAATTACTGTCTCTGCAAGGGAAATTCACTGTGAATGTGAAAACCTAAGGAGAAATTCAGATAAATAGAGCAGCTTTCTGAGAAAGCACCAAGTACCAGCTGGATTAAAAGAACCTATGTTATTTCACACCCATCTGAGGCTGTGACCAAAGGTAGAGAACTGCTGTATTTATATTAGTAAGGCATATAAAGGAAAGATATACAGATCGTTGGACATAAGCAATATTTCTTTATATACACCACTTCTTCATAAAAAATACATGTGCCTACCAACCGGCTGTGGACAATTACAAAACCAGGTGGAAGATATGTCCCTGATGTGTAGTTTCTAAATCCTTTAAAAAAAAAAAAATCCATTTCCTTCTCTGAAGAAAACACACACCATGAATTGGAGCCAGACTGCACAATGTTAGCGCTATTATTTTGGCAAAAATTATGCATTTATGTAAGCACATTATATCAACAGCTTTCTTATCCTTTCTTCCACTAGGAAAATGATCAGCACTGTTCTGATGCTGGGCTACAAAATAATGGCATGCATTGTGCAGAAAAAAAACAATAAATAAATCTGCAGCACAGAGCTATGCCAAAGTCCACGCTGTGAAGAGTGAGAACTTCTCCTGTGACTACACTAGCACTTGTTTCCTAAATTCTGGCTGATAAAAGGCAAAGGATAATTAATTAAGAGATGAAATTTAAATTCTGCCAAATCATCTACATGATCACCTACAAACACAAATACTGAAATGGGTAACTTCATGCATGGTTGGCACTCTGCTACCTGAATGCTAGACGTACATTTTTACATATTACATTTTTATTCTTCTTGTTCAGCCAGTTATGGCAACAGTTGCATATCATCAGTTTTTTACTGCTTTATCTATCTAAACCTATCTATTTAACTGCTTTATCTTTATCTAACCAGAAATGTCAGAAAATCTCTGAAACCTATCATGAGGAAGAAAAAACTTAATATAGCAGGAATACAGGACTGTGAAACTTCAGAAGTGGAGAAACTGTTTGTTTAACCTACTGGACTTTAAGGCAGTGGCACCAGGTACAAACCTTATACTAAACACTCCTTCATAACTTACAAAGCCATTTGAAAAGTTGGTATTTTCATACCTAAAACCCCAGTAAATTTGCGGGAAATTCAATTGCCTCGCAGCTTCGGTGTTGTGCACTCATCTTGATCCCGCTCCTATTTCTAACTGGTTTTTGTTAAAAGAACTGGATAACTCATTGCAAAATTTGTTAGATATGGCAGTATTATTTGTTTTCTTATCACAAACTCTTCCATCTACCTTCTGCACTAAATGTGTCATTTAGCTCAATATTACTCATGAGCTCTAACAACTGAGTATAATCTGATCCTTCTACAGACTGGCACAGACATTCTGGATTTCTTCCATTGCTTGGTCATTATTTTGCAATGGACTTTTCAGTATTTGCAGATTTATCAGAAAATGCAACTGGTGTGATCAGCCAAGAAGCGTCAGCTGGGACTCAGCTGACTGACCAACTGATCAAACCCATGGAAGTACTAAATGGGAAAATGGTTCCAGTTTTGTAACTGTTATAATTTATGGTCTTCAGGCACAAGTTAATTGTAGCCCATTGCACAAAACTGCTGATGTTGGGACATTACATATTCATTGCTATTTTTAATGCTTCTCTGCAAGGTGCTGTTAAGACTTGGCTTTTGAGGAGGCTGGGGCAGCATGCTAGGCAAATCTGTGCTGACCTGGACCATGTCACACTGTTACATGAAAACATTTCATTGAGGCAACCACAGGAGAAATAAGAAAGAAGCTAATCCCTTGGCTTCTGGATGCATAGAATCATAGAATAATTAGGGCTGGAAAGGACCTTAAGATCATCTAGTTCCAACCCCCGCTGCCATGGGCAGGGACACCTTACGCTAAATCATATCACCCAAGGCCTCGTCCAACCTGGCCTTGAACACTGCCAGGGATGGAGCATTCACAACCTCCCTGGGCAACCTATTCCAGTGCCTCACCACCCTAACAGGAAAGAATGTCCTCCTTATATCCAACCTAAACTTCCCCTGTTTAAGTTTTAACCCATTACCCCTTGTCCTATCACTACAGTTTCTAATGAAGAGTCCCTCCCCAGCATCCCTGTAGGCCCCCTTCAGATACTGGAAGGCTGCTATGAGGTCTCCACGCAGCCTTCTCTTCTCCAGGCTGAACAGACCCAACTTCCTCAGCCTGTCTTCATACAGGAGGTGCTCCAGTCCCCTGATCATCCTCGTGGCCCTTCTCTGGACTTGTTCCAACAGTTCCATGTCCTTTTTATGTTGAGGACATCAGAACTGCACACAATACTGCAGGTGAGGTCTCACAAGAGCAGAGTAGAGGGGCAGGATCACCTCCTTCGACCTGCTGGTCACGCTCCTTTTGATGCAGCCCAGGATACAATTGGCTTTCTGGGCTGCAAGCGCACACTGCCAGCTCATGTTCATTTTCCCATGGACCAACACCCCCAAGTCCTTCTCCGCAGGGCTGCTCTGAATCTCTTCTCTGCCCAACCTGTAGCTGTGCCTGGGATTTCTCCGACCCAGGTGTAGGACCTTGCACTTGGCATGGTTAAACTTCATGAGGTTGGCATCAGCCCACCTCACAAGCGTGTCAAGGTCCCTCTGGATGGCATTCCTTCCCTCCAGGGTATCAACTGAACCACACAGCTTGGTGTCATCGGCAAACTTGCTGAGCGCGCACTCAATCCCACTGCCCATGTCAGCGACAAAGATGTTAAACAAGACCGGTCCCAACACCGATCCCTGAGGGACACCACTCGTTACTGGTCTCCAGCTCGACATTGAGCCATTGACCACAACTCTTTGTGTGCGGCCATACAGCCAGTTCTTTATCCACCGAGTGGTCCATCCATCAAATGGATGTCTCTCCAATTTAGAGACAAGGATGTCGTGTGGGACAGTGTCGAACGCTTTACACAAGTCCTTGTAGATGACATCAGCTGCTCTACCCCTGTCCATCAGTTCTGTAGCCCCATCATAGAAGGCCACCCAATTGGTCAGGCAGGATTTCCCTTTAGTGAAGCCATGCTGGCTGTCACCAAGCACCTTGTTGATTTTCATGTGCCTTAGCATGCCATCCAGGAGAATCTGCTCCAAGATTTTGCCAGGCACAGAGGTGAGACTGACTGCTCTGTAATTCCCCGGGTCATCCATTTTCCCCTTCTTGACAATGGGGGTTATATTTACCTTTTTCCAGTCATCGGGAACTTCACCTGACTGCCATGAGTTCTCAAATATGATGGCCAGCGGCTTCGCAACTTCATTTGCCAGCTCCTTCAGGACCCACGGATGGATTTCATCAGGTCCCATGGACTTGTGCACATTCAGAATTTTAACATGGTCTCGAACCAGTTCCTTTCCTGCAGTGGGCGCAAGGTCTTCATTCTCACAGTCCCTGCTTCTGCCTTCCAAGACTTGGGTGGTTTGGTCAGAGCCTTTGCCAGTGAAGACCGAGGCAGAGAAGTCATTCAGAACCTCAGCCTTCTCCAAATCCTGTGTAGCCAGTTCTCCTGAGAGCTTCCTGAGGGGGCCTACATTCTCCCTAGTCTGTTTTTTATTTGCTGTGTACGTGTAGAATCCCTTCCTATTACCTTTAATACCTCTAGCTAAGTTTAATTCTAACTGGGCCTTAGCTTTCCTAACCTGGTCCCTAGCTTCTCGGACATCCCTGTACTCTTCCCATGCCACCTGTCCTTGCTTCCACCTTTTATAACCTTCTTTTTTCAATTGCATTTTCCTCAGGAGCTCCTTATCCATCTAAGGAGGTCTCCTGGCCCTCCTGCTGCGCTTCCTTCTGGTTGGGATGCAACTCTCCTGAGCTTGTACCAGGTGATCCTTGAATATCAACCAACAGTCTTGTGCCCCCCTGCCCTCTAGGGCTGTATCCCATGGAACCTTACTAAGCAGGTTCCTGAAGAGGCCAAAGTCTGCTCTTTTGAAGTCCAGGGCAATGAGCTTGCTGCACACTCTTCTCACTGTCCTGAGGATCTCAAATTCGAGCACCTCATGATCGCTGCATCCAAGGCTGCCCTGGAGAGTCACATTTCCAACCAGCCCTTCCCTGTTGGTGAGCACGAGGTCAAGCATGGCACCTCTCCTTGTCGGCTCCTCTGTTACTTGCAGAAGGAAGTTGTCTTCTACACAATTGAGGAACCTCCAGGATTGCTTGTGCCAGGCCGTACCGTCCTTCCAGCAGATGTCAGGGTGGTTGAAGTCACCCATGAGAACAAGGGCCTGTGAGTGTGAGGCTTTTCCTATCTGTCTATGGAGTGCTTCATCCGCAGGTTCTCCTTGATCAGGCGGTCTGTAACAGATCCCCACAGTAATGTCTCCCATCACTGTTTTCCCTTTAACCCTGACCCACAAACTCTCTGTGGACTGCTCACCTGTCCCCAGACAGAGTTCCATACTCTCCAGCCTATCCCTAACACAAGGGGCAGCTCCCCCTCCCCGCCTGCCAGGCCTGTCTTTTCTAAAGAGCCTGTAACCTTCCATTCCAACACTCCAGTCATAGGAGCCATCCCACCATGTTTCTGTGATGCCTATTATATCATACCCCTGTAGATGTGCACACATCTCTAATTCCTCTTGTTTGTTCCCCATGCTATGGGTGTTTGTATAGAGGTATCTGAGCCAAGCTCCAAATGGAGCTGGCTCATTGGCTGGAGCGGCTGGGATATCTCTACATTGCTCCGAGCATTTATTATAGGTTCTGGCAACTGACTGGGTGTGTTGGGATGGAATGATGCCCCCCTCCCCCAACACGTCTAGTTTAAAGCCTCCTTGACCAGTCTGGCAAGCCTCCTACCAAAACTGCTCTTTCCCTTCTTTATCATCAGACCAGCTCCACCAGCCCCCACTAGACCTGGCCTACAAGCTTGGGTCCTGTGTTCAAGACACCAAACCCCTGACTATGACACCACCCTTTTAACCATTTATTAACCTGGCTAATCCTCCTAGCTTTTTTTAGGTCCTCCCCTGTATCCTGGAGAATTGATGAAAAGACCACCTGAGCTCCAGAGCCCCTAACCACCTCCCCCAGGGCTCTGTAGTCCCTCTTTATGCTCCCCAGGCTACTACTATGTATATCCCTAGCACCCACATGTATCACCAGGAGTGGGTAATAGTCCGTGGGACTTACTAGAGCAGGCAGCCTCTCTGCCACATTCCTGATCCATGCCCCCGGTAGGCAACACACCTCCCTAGAAGCAGACATGTAAATCAATACTAATATATAGCTGTGGAAGGATGATGTTTCATGTTGATCTGGTTTCAGTAAGGCTGCAATACATAGACATACGTAGTTTACAAAAATTAAGCCATCAGAACAAACAGAACATAAATGGACCAGAGAAATATTTCGGGGTTTTAGCATTAAAAAAAAATAAGTGTATTAATTTGAGACTGGTAATTCTCAAAGTGTGGCTCAAAAATACTCTGAATGTGGCCTGCAAACAAACTTTATTTTGAGTGAAGGCAATGGCATGGCCTGATAACTGAGTTGGATTTTTTCAGTTCTTTATGTTGAGCTGAGATTAGTGTGACTTCTCAAGACTCAAGGGCTGTGTGCCAGTCCCAGCCTGTAACTTCACACTTGTTAAGTACTCATGGAGTGTTAGCAAACGAACACACTCTCAGGAGCACCTGCTGTAAAGTATGGAGATCCTGAAGAGCAAAGGAATCCACAGTTTGTTTTCGACTATTAAATACACTAATAATGAATAATCTTAGAATAAAATAACTTTGCTGCCAAAAAGAACATCTGATTATATCCACTGGCTCCCGATATTCTCTGTTACCCTGAGATATTCTACTAGAAAATGCACAAGCAGTGTGACAATAGGGTGTTCTGCTCTCTCTTTGCAAGCAGCTGAGCAAGGGCATATCAGTGTGTATTTCCAAGTGAAAATGAAATAAATTCAATAAATACTATTACTAAACCTAGTACATTTTTAATTATTTTAATTTATGGGTGTCAACACACCCTGAAATGAAGGAATTACCAATTTCTAGCACGAAATACTTGATAAAAGGGACTGCATTAAATGCAGAGTTGTTGAATAAATCAGTAATGCTAGCATAGTTAATTACAAATTTACTTAAAGGAAGAAAACCTGAAGTATTTTACACGGTATTAAACTTGCAATTGCTTCCTAAGTGGCTAAAAGACAATATTAGTAAACACCTTCCATAGTGAACTACCAAAAATGCTTTAATATCTTAAAAAAAAATAGTTTAAGGCCAATTCCATATTGCTTAGCAATCAGGCTACAAAATACAGCAAACAACATGTAGCTTTCTCTTAGTACTTTCCATTAGTAGATTGCAAGCACAGCATAAAAGTAGACTCTATAATTATGCATATTTAACTGATGAGGTGAAAGATGCATGGGGAGAAGTAATGTAGCCAGTGATATCCGACAGGCTAATTGCAGACTGAGTGGTCTCACTTTGTCCTACAAGTCTCAGGCAACTGTCATGGCCACTGTCATTTTTTCAAGTGTAATCTAAAAACACTGTATTGGACACATTAAGTTTTAATGACAGCCACAGACAGCTGCAATTTCCCACAGTAAAATAAATGATTAATTAGTAAAACACAGTATGCAATATATGTCCAGAATGACTTATCCCTATTGCTAATTAATTGTAGTAATTAGCTTCAATTTCTAAAGCTCCACAGCCTGCATGGTGTTTTGCAGAACGCGAAAGAAGCATGGCCATGCACTGAATAATTTACGTTCCAAATTACACAAACATACAGTCAACGTATCTTAATTGTCTAGATTAGCAACCAGTAAGGTCACTTCTAATAGCCTCATAAAAAAATCTGAAAGTAGAATTATGTATTTGATAACCTATATATTTCATAAAGAATACAGGGGAAATATGACCTGTAGAAATAAGCCTAAATTTGGATGAGATTTTGGTTTTACTGGGACATTCATCTCAATATCTAAAGTTTGAACAAAACCCCATTACACCACTGACTAAATGGATTCCTTCCTAAAATAGCTGTATTTTTTCCACTATGTTTATTTCAGCACAAAGACCCCCCTTTTTTTTTTGCCAGGCACAATACCAAAACCATACAAGTTTTCCTCATATGTCTTTGCCTAAAATGTTCTACCAATGATTTCCACAAAGGCAAAGCCGTTAAATGTCCTCTCAATTAGCCAGCCTTCAACATTGCCTCAGTAAGCTATAACTCAAACCATAAAAAAGGTAATGGATGGAAATAATTTCAGTCTCACCTGGAAGAGTACAGGAAAGCCCATATATTGTTTGGGAAAGAGGCATTATATGTTCATTACTGTTGATAGCAATAAGTGAGGAAGAAGCTGCAGTCTAAATTTTAGAAGCTCATTGACTATAAGCAATCAATTAGCAGCCACAAATGTAATAAAACATAGAAAGCACAGCATATGGGGGAGGAAAGATGACACAGATTATGAGTTTAAGACTGGCTCAGAGCAGAATGGCCTTTCTGAAGTCAGAAAGTGAAAAATTAATTTCTTAGGAGAGAGCAAACCTGCCCTCAACCAACTCACTCCTGACTTGTTTTTTTTTTTTTTATTATTATTCTTTTTTATTTTGTTTGCTTGTTTTTTTTCTTTTTTGTTTTTGAATGAGTGCAGTTACTACCGAGAAAAAGATCAACACCAAGCAGACTTCGAGGAAAAAAAAAACCCCAAACAGTTCAATAAACATAAGTGAGATGGAGAGAAAAGAGAGACCAAGAACTACTTGTAAATCACAGACAAGCTACATGACAACTTGTACTGTCTTATATGGTGAAGTGGCTTTCATCAAGCTGCCTGTGTCGCTAATCTCTGGTGAAGTTTTTCATGAAACTTTGCAACCCCAAGTCTTGATTATTCCATTTATTGCACATTTATCTGTTAGGAATGGAATATCCAACAAAAAGCTGCCAGATAGAGTGAGACATACTTTTTGGATTAATTTCTAGTGGGTCACTGAGTTTGCTCATGTGCCAGGGTCCTCTAGGCTCTCTTCATCTTTGTTCAATGAGATTCTCAAAACATTAGGGAACAATCTGCCTTATGAGACTGACATGGCCAAAGCTATAAAGAATTATTAGTAAACATTTTCAAGGCTTTTTCACTAAAAGTGAACTGGTAATTAATTCTCTTAATTGAATGATCATTCATTAGTCTTACTAAATACATTACCTAATAACATTCTCAATCTTGCAAGTTACTGCCATGTTTTCAATTTCCCTTTTCACGGTAAGACTAATAACAAGCTAAACTCACAGCTATATAACTTTGCAGCACAGTACAGAATGTATTGTATGCACTTTTTCCATTTAGATTCTTCTATTACAAGCAAGTGCAACGATAAAAAGAAATATATTTTACTAGCTAGTATTACATTTTGGAAGATCATAATTAAATTATTCCTGAGAAGCAGTACTCAGTGCTTAAATAGAAGGATTATACTGAATAACAGGGCTAGTATTTTAACTCAATTAACATGTTATTTTTCAATAAAGAGGTGTAGACAACACTAATTTCTTCTTTTACGGGTAACATCAGCTATGAAACTGAAATACTGCAGCTTTTTTCCTGATAACTCATACGTAATTTTTCCCCTTGTAGACTGTATGCTCTGTATATTTTTAAACTGTGTGAAATATGTGACGTTATTTTCATAAATATACATATTTAATACTGTTATAGCCAAACAATATTTCACTTCTATACCGTATAATCCTGCCACAGCCTATATTCCACTACATCTAAAAATATGTGAACATTCCATGGTAAGGAAAGTGGGTTTCTTTTATATCTTTTAATTCAGTACTGTTGTGAGTTTGATTTATAATACTGATTTGGGCGGAAGTGATTTTTGGATAAAGAAATTACATCTAGTTACAATGGAAGTAGGGTATCTTCTCCATGGAAACTGCCTGCCAAATATGCTTAGATGACTTATTTATCACACTCTTCAACACAATATATCAATTTGATAGAATTATATTTTCCTGGACTCTTCGCTAATAATTTAAAAGTGACATAAATGTATAAAAGTCTGGATTTCTAAAGATAATCAAGTTGTGTCATTCCAATATAAATTTGTGATATATTTCAAGGTCATCTTCTCTTTGGTTGTTCAAACTAGCTACTCATTGTCTTTTGAATCCTATTCTGGTTTTGGAATAATTCCTAAAATTTTTATTTGTTTTAAAGAATATATTTTTTGTGAATATTTTGTTGTTATTGCTCTTTCACTTTCCTGCAATTACACCATAGCTGCTGCCCACTGTACAGTGGATGGGTTTGATAACTCTTTATGGAGATATGAAAACTGTGTAGTTTAACATGACCTTGAAAAATAATTTTTTGTTTCAAGAATTAGTATGTGCACTTATATCAGTATAACTGGAAGATTGCACTACATGTCAGCTATTTCTCAGACAGGGCTACTAAAAAGTACACTCCTATGTATACAGCACAGTACTTCTATTCCTGCTATTATACAAATACCTCACTTAAAACCAAAATACAAATAATTCAAGGTAGTAAAAGTTTTCAATAATCATTAGATTGGTCATTTCATTCTAGCCATGTAAGTTTTGTTCAGCTGCATACTAGACCAATGTGTACTACTACTGGAATATTCCATATCAGAGGTGCCAAAAAACAGGGAAGTAAATAACAGCGCATACATATATGCATCGCATGTAACATCCACCTGTAGAATCAAAAAAAAGGCCATTTTGATTTCATAAAGGAAGGCATGGCAAGAAAAAAAGGAAAGGACAGAATCACACTACGTTACAGTCAAATGGGAGGATGGAAATTACATGGTACAAAGGAAGTAAAACACTGAATGATTAAGATAAAAAATAAAATTAGTTACATAAAGATGTATTAGTAACTGGACATGAATTTTTCACACTAGAAGCAACAGAACATGCTCTTAGTGTTAACAGCTCAATGTTACAACTGCTATGTCATGTAATATTATAATTCTTATTATTTATTTCCATATATAATATGGTTACAAATCCTTTTCAGGGGAAAAGCAGCTTTAAATGCACTCTATATTCTGACATTGCATAAGCAGGAACTGATGGAGAATTAATGATTTCAATTTCAGTTTCAGCAGAAGTCCATTAAGAAGCCCAACAGCATACATAAAGCTGCTAGTGAACTGAAGGAAACTGAAAGGCATAAGGCTTGCCATACAGCAAAAAACACGCTATTTAAGAGGACTAATGGATGACTATTAAGGCTAAAATTCTGACAAACCTTCTCAGACAGGCCAACAATTGGTTGGATTTATATACAGATGATTGAAAAGAGAGCATTAAAAAAAGAAAAAAAAAACCAAGCAAATGTCCCAGGAGACCAAACAACAACAATCAAAAAAAAAAACAAAACCAACCCACAAAGTCTCAGTTAAGTGACTAGCACTTAATCATACAATGAAGTTGCAACAAGGGAAATTCTGATTATATCTTAGGGAAAAAAATTACAATGATGTAGTCAAATATTGGAACTGCTATCCAGAGATGACGCAGAAACCCCACGAAGGCACCAAAAACTTAAGTAGACAAGGCCTTCAGTAACCTATTCTAAGATGACCTTGCTTTGGGCATAGAGATTGGACCTCAAGAGGCCCTTCTGAACCTACATTATTCTATAATCCTATGAATTACGTAGATTTAAAAAAAATATCTTTGTAGGTCTCAAAGACAACACACATTGCAGTTCACTAACATGAAACTGAAAGCTTGCAAAAAACATGTCAAATCTCCAGAGCTGGAAAGTGTCAAAAAAATAAAACCAAACCCCAAACCAGCCTAATAATAATTTGATTTCTTCTAAAATGCTAAAGGGAACTGGATGTAAAAAAAAAAAAAATTCAAAGCAACACTTGCAGCCCATGAGGGAACCAGGAGAACACAGCAGGATAGGACTAGTCAGGACTTCTGAAATTGTTAGAATGGCCTATGAAATCCTATTTAAACAGTCATTTACAAACTCAGGCTAGTAATCTTTAAGTTCAGTCCTGAAACTTAAAAGGACATTTCTTTTTCTTTGCATCTCTCCTCTGAACTAATTGCAGACCTTGTATTGATTAACAACTGTACTGAGAAAACTGAAAAGCTCTAAAATACTAGAGGGAACCTATAGAGTTTATTTTGATCTAGTACTTCTCCTCTGCCCTCTTTTTGCTAAAAGCTAAAGAGAAACTTCATACTCAGCACACCAAGATGGTGGTATCAGTTAAATTCTGTTATAGTATAAGCTTTCTTACCTCTACCATCTTGAGGCACTACTATTTATACTTCTGCATCAATTCCATATATTCCAGCCATATTAAGACATCAGGTCCATAAACTTTCCTGACCCTTTTCTGCTGCTTAGCTCATTAATGCTGAAAGCTATTAATTTAACAAATGACTGGGTGATTACCTCTTGAAGAACCCTCTTCATTTTCAGAAGCAATGTCTTTACAGCTGTGCAGTCTTGCAGCATCAGTCTGAAGGGCAAAGATTCAATGCCTCCACCTTCTTCCAGACCGGTAAAAGGCCACTCCACAGATGGGCTGCCAGCCAGCTGGCTAACACGAGGATACCTGGGTTCTCCTTGGTCTACCTCCTTTGACAGCTTCAGAGATAGGTTCCTTACAAGAGAAAACACAAAGATCAACACTGAAACACGAAAACTAACTCAATTTTTGGCTTTCAGTTTTTCTGAGCTTAAAGCCACATTACACTTCACTTTTTGAGCCTGCTGGCATGAATGGCCTTTAAAACATACATGTAGCCATATGGTGCTAGCAATAAAATATGCATTTATAAGCGTACCATTTTCTACAGAAACAAAAACCATGCTTTATCTCACACCCTTAAAAAAAAAAGCCATTTTCTTCAAACAAAATATCCTATGGGCAAAACTGCTGTAGGTATATTTTATTTCAATTCCATTTTATAAAACAAAAATAAAAACAAAATCAAAAACTCTCGTGTGCTTTCTAAAGCTAGATCACGCTCTTCCATATGCTTTGACTTAGAATTCAAAAGGAAAAGAAAACCACCAAAAAAATACTCCCTCTGGGCTGGCCCAGTGACATAAGATGAACCCACTCTTCTGCATAATGGAATTTGAAATGTAATCAATCTGTACTCACTGAAGTTTAGTTACCATTTAAACTGTTTAAGCAGAACATAAAACTAAACAACAGTAAGTTGTGGTTGAGAATCCTTAAAGACAACAGAAAGATGCAGAAAAATTTTGGTGGACTTTGGAGATAATAGAATACCACTATTTTAAAGCATATATACCATCTTTCTTTAATATCAGAGCAAGTTATCTATAAAATTTTGCCATGCTCAAGCAAGTCCAGTGAAGACCAACAACAAGCTGAGAGGGCTAGAGTACATACTAAATGAGGAGAGGCTAAGAGGCAATTTTGCTCAGTCTTCAAAAGAGAAGGCACTGGGAGGGTGCAGAGGTGATGGATTCTATTTAGGAATGCACAGCAATAGAATGGAAGGCAACGGACAGAAGCTGGAATATAGGAAATTGTGAACAGATTTAAGAACATTATTTATTTAACTGTTTATTTATTATTGGTCAAACAGAGAAACAGGGGCTCAGAGATGCTGTGGGACACCCAACCTTGGAGATATTCATAACATGATGGTGCAAGCCACTGAGCAACCTGTTCTAATTGGATCTGCTTTGAGCAAGGGCTTGGAACAGAAACCTGTGGAGTTTCTTTCTCACCTCTGTGCTTCTATGATCTAGAGTTCATAGATTCAATCAGACAAATTCAGCCAAAACTTTAATAGAAGAAAAATAATTTAAATAGAGATTACTTGACATTTTGGTAAAACAGAATGTGACTCTATGTGTATAGAGACTTCTGCAGCATTAATGCATGCACAACTTCAGTGTTGCACCTATTTTCTCTTTGACCAGCAGGGAAAAAGGACAAACCTGAATGAAGAATAAATCTGAGAATGCGATTGCACTGTACAATAGTAGTATACTAATTACTGCTAAATTATAAAAGCATTGTAACAGCAATGCGTGATACCCATATTCATAATATATTATTTCACTAAAATTAAAGATGTTAGCATAAGTGGTGAAGAAAGTGACAATTATTATTCAATTAATGTATAGTTCCAATTTTCTGTTCCATTTGAATTTTCATGCAACACAAACCACATCCTGAATTTTATGCATGGCCGTATTTTGGCAGGACAAAGAATATTTTTCCACAGGACATTTTCCTTGGTTAACTTCGGTTTCACATGAACCACATACAAAAAGGGATTAATGTGATCTCTCAAGACAAGCAATTCCCAATGCATACTAGCAAACTGGAAATGAGGCTACTAAAGTTATCTTTTATGAGTTGTTCATTTTTATAATTTGCAAGCTATGTCATGTGCACTAGGTACGACATGCTAGATCAAGGAACACACCACCAGAGATCATGGCTGTGAGCAGATGGCTCATGACTGCCAAAAGAACTAAAACTTTCTAATCCAGGTTTTTCAAGACTCTCATAAAACAATGAAATCAGTAATTTAATTTAAATAATGTAATGAAAAGCACCATAATAACATATCGCCACTCATGGCCATTAGAGTTTAAAAACTAACTCAATTGCTACTAAAAAATGGTGATGCAGAGTTGGTATATAATAAGCATTCAGATCATATAGTACCTCTGAAGTAGCTGAATAGAATTTAACTAATCTGTGATAGAAAATCTCTTCATTGTCTGATACAAATCCTTCTACTTGCTGCAGAAAAAAGCTCATTTTAAATTCATTCCAGCACTGATATTTCATCAAGTTCACTATTAACAGTGTCCAGGTGGTCTATTACAGTATTATTACAGTAATCCACTGCATTTCATCTCAAAGCAGCAGCAGAGATTTAGCAAGGGGGAAAAAAAGAATTTGTATTAAAATTAGACTTCTCTCCTTAGTAGTAAAATGCTTCTTTACCTCTGAAGTTGGAGAAGGGGCTGGTTCATCAATTGGTAGTGCAGGAGCTCCTTACAGATGACCAGCCCCCTCTACCTTCCAAAGATGTGTTTATTGTAGTAAAAATGTTTCAGAAGCAAATGTTTTCTCTGACAAACTTCTGGAACTGTAGGTTAAAAGCCTCAAAAGAGCTATATTAATTCTATAATATCAACATAAAATATTTCAGAAAAGTAATTTGATCACTTTTAAATATATAGCTCCTGTTTGAGCTCTAAATTTGCCCGACACACACACATGCTTAGACTATATCCCTACTTTAATAAAACTATACCTGAAAATGTCCCTGAGCACTGAAATTCAGTCAGTGGTAAAGCACTTCTGAAATGTTGTGGGGCAACCCAGCTATCACTCTTCCAAATGATACCCTGTCATGGTTTGGTTGTCAGCACAGGCAGGTTGGATGGGACTGCTCCATTCTGGAAGATGACAGTGGTGTAGATGTGCAATACAGAACCATCTCATGTAGATGTCACCTCAAATCTCTGAGCATGGCTATGGAGCTATAAAGCTCTAAGCTTGAGATGTGAAACCCACCCAGACACCCAAGCAAGAGAACCGCCAGCCTGTTCCAAAGAAAGGTCCAAGATGAACTGTGGAAGCTATGGCAAAACACAGCTGAGAAAAAGCTGATCTTAATTTTCTCACAGGTATTACAGACTTCACTTCCCAGATAATAAGTGGTTCTCATATTCTGTGTGATGAAGATCAGACAAAGCCTGACAGCACACTTAAAACTCAGCCCTCTAGACCAATGTCATAAAGAAACAGTAATTCAAGCTGCTCATGTGGAATCAACGTAAAGCCTTTGGAACAGTTTCTAATCAGCTGCATGTTACATCTAAGGGGACCAAAAACTACACAAGAGAAAAGCAATCTTAGTGTCAAGAAACATTACTGCCAGCATAAGGTCTGAAAATCACAGAAAATTTGTTACAAATTTGTAAATGCAAAATAGGGTGAAAAGCTGTGCAATTTGAGATGGTACTTTTAGACTGCTGGCTTGTTTCCTTTATATCTGGACATACCCAGTGAACACCATGAATGTGTTTCCTCATTTCTAAAGAATACAAAAATCAGAAGCTACAATATCCACATTTAGCAAAAAAGTAGTGCCATTAAGAGTTCTATTTCAAAAGCAGTCTTTATTGAAATGGAAGTGTAACGTTAAAATAATCAATCATTGACCTTTAGCATTTTTATAGCCTCCATAAATCCAACACAACTGCATGTTAACTAACTGAGGAAGATACACCATTGTGCAGCTCCTTTCAAACCTTCTTTCCCTTAAGAAGGCAGAACAAAACCAACTTTATTATTCCAAAGCATCTTTAAGGTTTTTTTTGCTGGGGAAAAAAAATATATATATATATAAAAAGAAAAAAAAAAAAGACCTAAAGATTTGCAACTTGAGCTAGTTTGAGTTATTCTTCCCTTCCTACTGATCCTCAGATCAATGATTTGAAGAGTTTATTATAATTTGAATTTACTTACACAAAGATCCCCAGATTATGTGGAGTTTAATCTTCTTAGTTTTCATCAGCAGTACTCAAGACATTGCTATAGCAGAATTAGCCAAACCTAATACAATTGGTCCCACAGAGTCTGCGCTTCCTGATACCAGCTTAACCGAAAAGAACCCACATAACACCGTGGGCATTAGGAAGGCTCTGCAAACAGAGCAAAAGACCCCAGCCTCTAAGGGAAGAGCTGCACGCACCGTCTTTCTTCTCTGAGGGCTTATCTTCTAAAGCACGGTTTTAGAAGAAGCCTTAAATCACTTATTTTCAGTGTTTGAGTGTGCAACTGTATTCATATACAAGTGCACCATGTGTATACATAGACATGTACTTTTACATATGTGTAGTTACAAAATTCATACAAGCACTCCTATATAAGCACATCGTCTACACTTGATCTTCACTGAGTATTTCCGAAAAAAAAAACAACTCTTACTTGTTCATAACTTGGCCCACCAGGAAACACAGTTCCTTCTGCACCAGAAAAATGTCATTCAGGTTATTTCAGGAAATCCTTTTTCATACAAATCAGGACAACCTTCAAACCACACTTTTCCCATCCAGAATTTTCTTTTTCCTTAGCAGGAGCAAACACATGAAAGGGATCCTCTTTTAGAAAAATCACTAATTACTATTTTGAGAAAGTTCCCTCAGCGGGACCATATAAGACACAAAAGAGCAGTTACTTCTGATTTTTAAAGAAAAATCTGCCTACCTCAAACACTTCTAGAGTTCAGTTCAAAGCACTCTGTGGCTCTCTTACAATGATGTATGTTACAGTCAAACCCTACAGTCATCCCAGACTGAGTCTTAATCTCCAAGTAATGTCTTACTAATCCCACTTAGTAAGAAACATGGTCTACCCCAAATGTCTTTCAACTGAAATATATGGACACATTTTGGAAAAATGAAAAGTCTTTCCCCATATGTAGCAGGACTGAGGCATGGACTTTTAAAAGCCTGTTCCTAAATATTCCAGTGGGTATATAAAATAACGTACTGCTAGGTGCCTAAATATCCTCAAGCTCTGTTCAATGAGGGTAAAAGTTGCCAAACTCCTCAGTTCTGACAATGCAGCCTTTGCAATACTGAGAAGTTAAAAAGGTAACCAGAACAGAATTACCCATATTAGCATTCTTTGGCATCAAAACATATATCTCTCTGTCTCACACGATTTTTCAACAGTACTTCTAACAGGGAATGATTCAGAAGTTCTAAGGGTGACATCTCAGAATATTAAATTACATCATGTCATAAGGTACATATTGACATTTTACAGCTTTTAGAACTATGTATCATTTATTGGTCCTCTGATGCTATGATTTTACAAGGTCAGCCTTTAGAAAAACAATGTTCAGTATCGGTCACTATCAAATCAAACTATGCAACCACACACAAATGTGCACACAAACTCTAATGGCTAGTACTGCTATAAGTTAAGAAACTAAGGTTTCTATCAATGTCGTAAAGACTTCCTTTGGGCTAGAACCTGATGATCTTGAAATATGGAATCAAATTTAAAAAATTAAAAAAACCTTCCATTCTCAGCTTCAGCAAAAGTACAGCTGAAGGCATATCAAACCTTAATTTCCTTTCGCTAAATTCTACATGAGTCGAGAGCTCAAGCACACAAAAACACAACACTTAAGATTTCAGTCCTTTTCTTCCTCCTGGAATCTATTAGGAAAATTTAAATGTGATGCAAACAATGTAATGTAACACCATACAGGAATCAGATAATGTTCAAAAAAGTACCTACTTGAATAAGCTCCCCTAGTCTTCCAATATCAAGTACTCTTAGTACAGAAGGAAAGAAAGCATAACAGACAAAGCAGGAAAAGTAAATGAGGCTCCCTGGGCACTGAGAGTTTGGTAGAATTTGAGTCTTTTTAACTGGTTTTGGGAAAAAAATATCAGCAGGGGATCATTCTTGAAACTATAACTGGCATATGAAATATAAATTGCAGCTTAATTATGTACAAAAGCAAGCAGTAACTCACCTTACATCTCTGGCTAGGAAATAAACAAAAGAAGGCTTAGCTTTTATTTGGACAGAGAATGAATCTACCATTTATGACCAAAGTCACTGCAACCTTTGTAAACACAACGTACTCTAGACTGGACAATGCCTGAGCACAAATAAAAGCCAAAAGTACTTAAGTTTCCTCTCCAAATCTCACTCCATGGAGATGACCAACTCAGCTGACTCAGGACCAGAACAACAAAATTTTGGTCTAATCTATTAAAGAAGACAGGCATTCAAGCATGCCCAGTAAACTTTATAGTTCTGGAGGAAAGGAGAAATATAAATTTGTTTTGCCACTGTCACCTTCTAGATCAAAACATTTCTCTTCACCTTTGCTCTCGCTCTCAATGCTTGTGTCTTGCTTTTAGAAACTGTGTAAACAGAACATAAAACTTTCAGGTTTTTACGAGGTTAAAAACATGCTTTAAAAAAAAAAAAAAAGGAAAATCATGATGGATATTGGATATAATGATTGCATTCCAAGAAACACAAGAAGCGCTTTCCTTTCATTTAGCTACCCTAGTTTCCCTTACTTAAATTACCAAATACATTCTACTACAGGTCAGCGCTTTTTTGTTACCAAGGCTTTCCAAAATTCTGTTTAAACTATGTCTATTTCAAGTAGAAAAAAAACAGCAACAACAAAAAAAAACCAAAACAACAACAACAAAACAAAACAAAACAAACAAAAAAGTGTTTTCTGTGGCTGGTACGCACCTACAGAACTGTTAGTATAGGAAAGACAGCAGGGTTTGCAACAAGTACTTGCTTAGTAACTGGAAGAATTCACAGACATGAATTAGGTAAGATAGATTTCCAAGATTAGACAATTAAGAGGAAAAATCATATACTTTATAAAGGAGACAAACCACTCTTGGAGTCCTACCTGACCTATTTTTTAAATATCTGGGAAGCACTTAATCGCATTACTACTGCATAAACCAAAATGTTACCTTTTGATGAAGCTATTAAGCATTAAGAACACTTTTGTGATGCAAGCAGGCAATTCATTATACTTTGTGTTGGCTGAGAGGTCCATAGGAGATGCATAACAGTCAGTTTTAAAGGGCTAATTAATATTTACCAAATACACAAAGTGGAATATGTTTAGCAGTCTGCTTGCTTTCCTGACGTCCCAACCCCTACCCTGCCTTTATCCATAGCCAAGTGATTCAGGGAAATCTTCCTGGACTGGGTCCAATTACAGGCTTTTGACCATGGCAGGGCTTGAGAACAGATACATACACCTCAAGTATCATCCTGTAGGTTATAATACTATAGTCACACATATTCCTCCACTAGCAAAAATGCACATGCTTACAGGATTAGATGGCAGTTGAATGCCAGGGATGAGAAGAAAGAGGACTAAAACATCAGCAAAGCCAAGCAATTAAGAGTTAAGGGATGTCTGTACAATAATTATGTAGTTAAAACTCTGTGGTATTCAGAAAATTCCAACTAGCAATCCTAAAATTTATTATTAGTTCTGTACATTTTCACACAATTAAATATGTAATCAGTAACATAATATAATTACCGAATAAATCAGTAATTACAAACACAGCTTTCTGAATGAAGATAACATTCAATACTCTATAATGGAATCAACATAATGGACCTTCATTTTGGTGAAAGTGTATGATTAAACAAATGTATCCCTTCTCATTGCCCTCTAACAGTTTAAGAATAATGAATAGGAAAGACTTGTTTTAAATTCAGAGGATACTTTTCATCTACTTTATGCAGGGAACTTGATTAATATCTCAGGAAGAAAGTGCAACTTTAAACCCCATCCTATTTCATCATCACATAAAATAGTTGGAACATAATGTTATTGTTAAAAGAGCTTTTGTGTTAAATTCTCTTTTATGACCAAAAAACGAAAGCATGTAATGGATTCAAGGACATAATTTATAAGGAAATCCAGAATATTCATTCTACTATATATGCATTCCTAAAAGACAGCAATACACTAGAGGTTTTTTCAATTCTTAAATATGATTCTTCTCAAGGTTTTTAAAAAACATTATGGAACTAATCTTTTGCAAAAATTTCCAACTCCATTTACAAACATACTAACAGCCACAGTGACTTCAAAAGCCTGCTTTAAAGAAAAGTAACAAAACATAACAAATTTAACATCAATGCTAATTAAATACACTAGTTATTTAGTGAAGTTTGCTGACAAGCGGCTTCATGCTGTTTCTGGCACAGCAGCTGCAAATAGCATGTGTTCCTGCTAGCTGAGTAGTGGATGTGCATACATATATTTGCTTCATATTATCACAGAGACTCATAGAATATCTTGTGTTGGAAGGGACCCATGAGCATCACTGCATCCAACTCCTGACTCCACAAAAGGCAACCTAAAAGTTAAACCATACATCTAGAGCAGTTGTTGAACTTATAAAAAAGAGCAGTGTTTTCAAGCAAGAACTGAAAAAGAAATCTTGCTCAGTTTGTTCACTGATGTAAAATCTCTTGTTTCATGATTAACAGTTCTGGGCAGACTTAGACATGAAATAATACGTATTTTTCCCACAGTCAAATAACATACACTTGCTGGGCTCCAGCCAAAACTGATAGTAAATGAAGTGTATAGAACAGAAAAAATAAACTTCCTTTTAGAGTAACTTCATAAAAGCTGCTGTAGCAGTTTGCTTGTCCCCCACCCCCTTTTCTGCTTAAGAAATAGTCTGATGGTTGCATCTGGCCATGCTGGACTCTGGGAAGATAGCTAACAACACAGTAGTTAAGGTCCACAAATCTTACCCAAGAGTTAACGATCATAAGTCTTGCTCAACAGCTGAAGGCTAGTTGAGCATACAGCAACCCCAAAATACAGCTGGTATGCAAATATAAGTCAGTAATCTTACTCCATAAAATAGCGGCCAGCCCAGGGCTGGTTGAGCTCTCCTGCATGGCAGCGGCTGAACACAAGAATCTCCCCGTGAATAGGGACACCTCCCCAGGTTACTCCCCAAGGTCGGGAGAATCCTTATTGCATCAGATACTATGTAAATGATTAATAGCATGCTAAACTTTGAAATCTTAGCTAAGTGATATAAAAGATTCATTGTGCATATATAAATCCTTAAGACATAAACCATGGACTAAGTCTGGATCCAGCCACCCCCAGACTCCTCTCTGAGGAGGAGCTTAGAAAGCAAGGGGGTCCTTTCTGAAACTCATGATTCAGCGCAAGGGTCTCCCTGTCAGTTCTCTCTATGCAGTAAATACTCATGTATACCTTGCCGCTGAATCTTGTTAAACCGCTATCATATTTACCATTAAACATTTTTAAATCGTTGGTTTATATCAATAAACATATTGCTATTTCTCTCTTACGAGTGAAATGTATCACTTCATCTGCAACAACTACCCAAGAACTGTAGCTCTAACACTTTAAGCTAAACAGCTGGATCTTGTCTACGAAGAGTACGAGGTACCAATGTGAAATAAATAGCTCATATCCAGGCGTATGTTGCCTTGAAATGAATGTAAGAGACTGAAAGCTTCCAACCGCAAAGAAGTTTCAGGAACAACTCACTTTCCTTCCAGAAGCTCAAAGCCTCCACTTCTCCCCTGAACATGGCACAAGTCAACGCATCAACTTACAAAAAATGCCACTGGCATAGAGGCCAACAACTTACTAAGAACAAATTCCCACATATCCTTGGAGATGAAAGAGTCATGGAACCCTTCAGGTGTTATTTGCTTGTGAGTGTCCTCTCAAACTACCAGAAGGCTTGTATTCATTAGATGGTTTCACTTACAAGGCAGGTGTTGAAATGTATGCACTCAGATATTAATTAGTGAAATTAAACCCCTCGAGAAGAACATGCTTGATTTTTTAAACAAACACATTAGAGACCAAACAAAAAGAAATCAATAAACTAATTAATGTGTAAATTAACCTAATTGCTTTGTTCTTACATGACATAATCACTAAGTGACACCACAGAAACATGTCATTGTATCAGACGGTGGAACTAGCCCACCTACATGGAATTTCTCTGCATTTTCCAGTATGGTCTTCAATGTCCTTCAAAATTTTCTTTTTGATTGTAAAGAATTGATTAAAAAAAAAAAAATCAGAATATTTAGTTAGACTAAAGCACTTCAGCAGTGTTTCTCTACTGCCCTCTTATACAGAAGAAAACACTCCTCCTCCCTCTTCTCCCCTGTAATGTGACCTGCTATGAAAAAGTCAATCTAAAATTTAGCAAATTGCAGCCAGAGGCAGATGAAAAAGAGATGTTTGGTTTGGTTGATTATGACATACCAAAGCTCAGATCTCTAAAATCATAATTAAATATCTCTAAATCTTTATTTGTACACCAGCACACGGAAGCAGCATGCTAGAACTTCAATACTAGCACTGAGCTGTTTGCTGCTTACAATATATCTGTGTTGATGTAGTGTTACTTGGTAAGTGTCCATGAGTCACGTCCCATGAGAAGCTTTATTCTCTCTACTGTGCTCCATCTCTCTCTCTTTACTTCCAGGACATTAGGTCACCTACCTTTTAGCTTTGTGTTTTAAGTTCATCACATCAAAATTAAATGTTTATTTCAGTCGCTTACTCTCTTGCTGTTAATTCTCTTCTTTTGGGACTCTGCTTGAATTACCTGTAGGTTTAGTTACTGTAATTGCTTCTAGTTTGTGATGCACACCTTGTTTAAGGTTAAGAACAACATGCAGAGCAATATTGTGCAAAACTAAACAAGTATAGAAAAGGTGCATCTCACTGAAAATATTTGGCCCAGGATTTGAACTTAACATGTGATGTCTGAATTCTTTTGCACTGCACATATTCAAAGTTTAAGCAGTAAATAACAGCAACATTCAGAACATAATTTATTTTAGCTTAACAGTACTGTTATAACCTTTACCATTAATTCATTCAAGATTGTAACAAATATGACAATGAAAAAACAGTTGTAAATGTTGCTTTAAGAAACTTATTAATAATTTAGTAAGATTATTACTTTACAATAAATTGCATAGCATTTCTTCTGTGAAACATTACAGATACATTATGTAAAAGAACAATTACTATTTTTTGTTACTAGTTTTGGAAACTCTCTGCCAGGAGACCATTAATAACATGCAGCCCTAGTAATTGTTGGAGTGTGTTAAAACTTGCCATCCAAAGCTCCACCTAGACTGAGATTAAAACTAGACATGCCAACTCATTTATTTTCAAGCTACTTGGGCAATACCACTCCAGATTTGGGGATAAGTTGAATATTTTTAATTAAAAAACCACAAAATGTTGATTTTTGGCCCTTACTTTTGCCAGATACAGCGTGAAAGTTCAATCCAAGCACACCCGATGGATTTTGAAAGCAGAAGACAAAGAACTCAAAAGATATGCCTGTGCACATATAGACATCGCACACTCCTGGAATTTTAGTATTGCTTGACTTATGACTGAATCTTCTGTGTTGCTAATGCAAGGCCATCCTCCTGGCTTTGATTTCAGGGACCAGAAATCCATCAGACACTTGGCATTAGCATACATATTACTGGCCAGGCTGTCGTTCTCTAAATCTGACATGAAAAAATTTAGGAAAGCTTCAGGTTGTGCATGCATCAACAAGGAAGATGTCACGCAACTACACATTGGGGGCTTGAGAAAAAGGCATGATTAATTAGGAGTGGGTAACAGAAGGATGAACAAGAAATCCGCTTGCTATTACCAGAACATTTTTCTTTTGTTTTTCTTTTCTTTTGTCACTTGAATAGAAAAATTTTAATTGTTCTCATAATCTGAGGGGTTTTGTGTTTGTTTGGGCTTTTGTTTTTTTTTTTCTTCTTTCTTTCTGTATGTTAAGGTTTTCTTTAGAGAAGAACTCTGTCTTCTTATGAACAAGAAATGAGATTTTTTTTATAGCAACTGTAATAAAAACCAAGCAGAAAACATGCCTAGAATAAAGAAGCTTTCTCTGTGCTATGATCAGGCAATAGACTGGAGTGTCTCAGCTTTAAGACTAATGTCAGGACTTCAATACAATATACAACATCACAGGCTCTGATCAGAGGTGCTCTCTGTAGATCATTTTGGTGGGTGCCCTTAAAGCTTACACAGGGGTGTGAATACCCATCTCCTGCAGCCATAACTTTGTTTCCAGCATGGACCTATGTGAATCCTATCTCATCTTCTTTTTTTGTGCACACAGAAGGATACTTGACATTTAAAACCAGATAACACCAGCTGGTAGCAAAGGCGAAGGCTTCTATTAAGGTTAAGCCACATAAACACAGATCACTATCTTTGCTCAACAGTCTATTAAACAAAGCTCAGAATGCAAATACTGCTTTGCCCAAAGATGGTAAAAATGATAAAAGTCTTCCTTTCTGTGACATCTCCCAAGAGAGACAATCTCATTCTGCTGAATATAGTGAAGAGCAGGGAAGACCCATGGCATGCAGAACGCGTATTTTTGTTTCTTTGAGTGGCCAGAAATTGTTCATATTTCTCTTACACAATATAGGGGAGTAGGGATAAATGGCTTTGGAATTTTTTTATTCCATCTCATTTCTTCTTCATCCTAATATCCCTTCTCCTGCAACCAATGTACCTGCATCTCCCACACTTTAACATCTGGCAGCAACCTCTCAAAACTACTACAGAAGTGTTTCTAGAAGGAAGGTGATTATCTGTCACACACACAAACACACACACACACCAAAGCCACTATGTTTCTTCTCCTGGAAGGCTTCATGCATCCAGCATAATAAACTGATGTAATTAAACACAGTCAAGCTAACCTCAGAACAGGCTGCTTTAGAACAGCCTTTGACCATCACTAGTATGAGAGTTTCAACAAAATTCCAAGCACAGTCTCTAAGTTTTTCTCCTTCTCAGCAGAACTACTGTCTATCTTTTGATGAAATAAATATTCAGCTTGGCCAGGGCCATATGGCAAAACAATGCTTACTCGCAAAATGTGGCTGCAGATTGATTGATGGCTTGGCTTCATGAGCGAAGATTTGGGAAGGGCTTTAACCACGCTTACTTATAAGCACAATGACCAAGGGCAAGTGTGATATGCAAATCTGGTTGGAAAAAAGGGTGCTTAGGCAATCAGAAAGTGTCCAGTCGGGACTGTCATCTCCTGCGCAACCTCAAGTGACCCATAAGCTGGTCTGCCCACATGCAAGGTTGGATCTGCACTTGTCACTTACCATTACGACCCTCGCCCGTCCATACAGACAAGCGAGAGTGAGCCCTTCCAGCCTGCGCTGTGGATTTCTTAGGTGAGGCGCAGCTTGTGCAGAACTGGCCCCAACCTTTACACCTGAGGTTTAACTGCCATGGCCTAGCGAGCTAGGACGGTGACAGCAAAGTCCACAGGCTGTAGGTTTTGTTCCCTTAGAGACATTTTTATTAGTTCTAGAAGCAACATTTTGAAATGTTAGTATCATCCATCAGACAAAATGAACCAATGGGCTGCAGCCTGCATTTCTTATTTTATTTTTTGACACAACATCGTTTGTCAAGCCTTTATGTTTAATTTTCAAGAACAAATGCAACACAGGAAAAAGACAACGAAATGAAAATTTCTAGTTTACACAAAAAATCCCTTCTAAATTACTTTATAAGTCCTGTAATGTTATTAATTATTTTTAGAAAACAGAAAATACAGTAAGAATTCATTAACTTTACGAAGATGGTTCCTCCTTCATCCCATGACTCCTGAAATAAAGCCCTTCACAACTGAGACAAATGAAACAACTCATCTAAATGAAGGCAAACACTGTGAGACAGATGATAAACACCTTTATCCATGTGTCAAAAAACAGGGAAGAGCCAGTCTAAACCCACTGGACCTCTGATTTGCAGTTGCAAAGCAGTTGAAAATGCATGGTGAAAGCTAGGAGATCTTTATCTTGCTCCTGAGGATAAGCCCGTAAGAGTTTTTCACATGCACAACTAGCTTGTCATGAGTCATGTGCTCTTGCCACAGTCATAATAAAGAGAAAATGTGAAAATGTGAAGCAGAAGACGCAGGAATATTAAATTCATTTTTAAAGCAAACTAAGCGAGGATAACCAAAGAAATAATTGGAAGTCTCATGCTGCAGAAGCCTGCTTTTACAAATGGTGATCAGCTCACTACCAACAGAGAGGAACCCTGTGGATCCCACAAGGACGATTAAGCTACGCAAGAATAAAATGAACACGAACCATTGAAGTCACTTGGATATTTACTACTGAGACTGCAGTATCAATATAACTGTTGAGGCAGCCACTGAAATAAGCAAAAGTTTTAAGGAAGAAAATTTAATTTGTTGTATCTTAGTCCCTACTATTCTTTGTTTTTATCCTGCTTGGTTTATAAAAGTGAGACAACTGGTAATGTTATTTGTGTAGAGGACATTTTTCCCCACAGCATCATCTAAAACAACAGGCTGAACATTCTATACCTCATTACTTTATTTCCAATTTGGTATGTGCTATACCTTAAAAAAAATGTTTGGCATTTTAATCAGCATTAATTTCCAGTACTTCAAGACACATGTGGCTACAGTTGAAAGTAGCAAGGAATAACCAAGATGATAAAATACCAATTCTGCACCTTGACTGATATGTTTATGCCTGCCTCTTTATGTCTCCCTATACTCCTCTCTGAAACCAACGAAAGCTGTGGAATGTTGGAAAATACATACTTTTTATCCACCAGATTCCTGGAATTTAACCAAACTAAACCAACCTGAAAGTGCTTTTGTTTATAGGCCATAAGGTTATCAATAGAAACAGGTGCAAAATGAGTATTAGAGATATGTGGTAGCCAGCAGCTTTTTCATTTTGTGAATACCTGGTACATGCTCCTTCTTTTATTCCTTATATTTGCAGCAAAAAGAATTCAAGCCTTGAATAGTTGCACTGCTTATTACAGTACACATAAGTTAAAAGACATAAACCTACTTGATGCTGAAATGCAAATTTGTCTTTCTAAACTAGCAAAAATGCCTTCAAGTTTTTGAACAGTACATTGTTTATTTTCAGAGTAGGAATCTAGAAACATCAATTACAAATAATACCTGGAGCTACTGCTCTTATATGAAAAATATGTTGACTTTTAATAATTTAATATAGGCAAGAATTCTACATTATTTCTCTTCTTAAGTTGACATATCATCATGCTAAACTATTCCTTAAATGTGAAAAGAAATTACTGAGCCTCTTATTAGCACTGCTAGCTACAGGAGCAGTACATTTCATGGCAGTCATATATCCCAATGTCGGTAATAACACGTAAGTAGAGTGTACACATAGGGAGGTACTGTTCACAGTATGTCTTCTTCCCAGCCCAAGTTTCACCTGTGTCCTAACAGTCTATCTCTGTGCATGTTCCAACTCAGGAGGAGATCAAAAGCAATTTCATATTCTGCCAAGCCATTTCACAACTTTTCAAACTACTTGTGTAACTTCAACTCTGGTCTATTCTGATTCTCTCCACTGAATTTCAAATTTCGACATCTAAGTGGAAAAAAAAAGCCATTTGCAGCTAGTGTGCCATTGGTATTTGACATCACAAAGCAGAGTTAGAGAAGGGGACTTTTTTAAAAAAAGAGCTATCTTCTCTAAGAAACCTGAAGAGTAGAGGCAGCTCTTCCACTGGGGATTGTAGCTTCCATTCCTACCAGAACATTAGTGGGTCAGCTTGGTCAAGTATTTCTCAATCATTTTACTTGTGGACATGCCAAAGTCAAACCCAGCACCATAGCACACCACAACCAGGAGGGTATTGTGCCTGCGCAGTGGCCTCAGGGCAGGGAAGGTAGGGAAAGGGTAAACCCATCCCAGCTAAAGAGCGTAAGAGCTGCTCCTGCTCTAGGAGTGAACTAATACAGATATATTTTTGAACAGATACTCTGAAGCTCTAGAAGAGTATTCCTACTAAAACGTTTTTATTGCCTCTCTCTGTTCATGGTTGTAGGAATTAGGATAAAGACTTAGATGCACAACAGGAGCTTCGTTTAGCAGAATGCTGGGATCCATCTGATGTGACAAAGGCTACTGCTGATGAAGGGAACTTTTTAGGTGAAAAAAAACAAGTTTCACTTAACGTAAAGGTATGGGGTTTGCCTTGTAAAACTGCAACATCTCAACACACTTTATTCACTGGTAATTAACGATGTTTCTTGGCAGATAAAGACTCCTGTTATACATATCTGAATTGCACTTAGGTAGCCAAGAGCAGGAGAAAGCTCTCAGCCGCCACAGCAACAATATAGGGGCTCAGGCAAAACCACACAGAACAAACCCTCCCTTTCTCAAGAACTCCCATGTGAAAGCAAAGGGTATAGAAGAGAAGTTATCACCTCATTTTGTGCTGCAAATCCCCCAAACTGTGCTTCCAAACACATCCCGGTAATGCCAGACAGAAGGCAAAGAGTGGTTTTGGTGATTCTAGGTGATCACACCTGGGTAAAAGCCTTATTATTCATTTGAGTCCTTGATCTTATCCAAAGACATTCAAGAACAGGCACAGTTTGTCTTGCTAGTGTTTTCTAACAGTTATGTATACTTCCCCCATTTCACTTGTTTTCAAGAGACAAAACCTTGCAAATGGACAAAGAGATGGGAAGAGGCTTCTGAATTAGAACTCACTGGGGCAATACAGCCATAAAAAATATAAATACTGTTTGAAGATGTGACATTTTTTCCTGTCCTTTAGGGAAAGCTGCTTCAAAGCAACAACAAAGAACAACAACAGAGTCTATTTGTGGCCTGAATGCAAAAACCAGAAAATACTTCTGGTTTGGATATTCTTTCCAAGCTTATGATGACAACACCCGCTACTGCTGTGCTTTGAAAAATCCTACCAAATGAGAAAGCTGAAGAACTACACCACATCACCGATTCACTACTCACCACTGTTTCCTAGCACAAATAATGACTGGAAAGACAAGTAAACATTAAGATAGGCATTTCATAAGGAACTGGAGCATAGAAGCTGAAACAAAAATCCTCTCCAAAGCCCTAACAAACAGATAAATACATGGTGAACCATTCATGCGAAAGAAAACAATAACTGAGAAGTTAAATTTACAGCAAGAGCTATTTACTGCATTTAACGCAGAGAATGAGAGCTTTGCAGAGCAACAGAAAGAAACTATAAATATGTACAAAATATCGAGTATCCAGTGATGAGTGGCAACTGGAACAACACTCTCTTTATCACTCATGACCACCCAAAATCCATGAAGAGAGAATAACGATCCTGCTTTGCACGCTACATACCTGCAGTCAAAAAACATACAAGTGACAGGATAAAGCAGATTAAACATAAGTACTTAAAGTTTAACTTCAATTTAGTATCACCTGTGATATTATTTAGCCCAAGTGACAACTACAATGTAAGTATACAGCTGCAGGCAAGTCCTGACTGACAGCCAAAGAAAATGATGAATTATTGTCACCCACATACAGACGGAAAACCAAGGCACAAACAGATTATGCTTCTTGTCAAAGCTGACTTGAAGTACCATGGTGTCAGACCTCGAAAAAAAAACAAAGCATTCCAATGAGACAAGCAAGTTAATTAGTGAAAACTGGTCCACAGAATTTATTTGCACTCTGTTGTGTTTGTATGTGAAAACAAACTAGGGGAGAGTTTAACTGGCATTTTCATAGCTTTTCATTCCTCAAGGAAAAAAAATAAAATTGAAAAGGGAAGAATTCCTGGTAAGATCCTGAAGTTATCTTCAGCACTAATTTACCCAGATTTATTGCTCTTATGAAACCATTACTCCCAGATTTGCCTGATTTCACTATACATTTGAGAGAAATTACAAATAAACAAATTTTAGTCTGGAAAAACAGCAAGTGCTGAAACACATTAATTAGGTACCATATTAAAAAAAAATAAGAAAATGGAGATTAAAACTATACAAGGAATTACTCTTTCTATCAAGCTATCAGTTAAGGTTCTTCCAAAGCAGTTCTTCCACAGATAAAGACTGTTGTGATGCACTCATGCCTCAAGAAAGCTGCCTTTGAGAAGGGATGAAGTTTTATTTTAATCTAGCTGGAAGTTTATCTGGGCTACAGTGTTTGAAAATGACTCCTAGAACCAGAGCCTGAAACTCTCACCCTTCCTGCTAATTAATTTACCAAAATTTTTAAACTTATGTCAAACTGCTTGTAAGAATTCTAAATTTAATCTCCTGCCTATGAAGTTACTTAAAATGCAATCTCTGCGACCCGCCCTTTCCCACACCAGCTTCATAGTAACTTGTAATTTGCATACTATAAATAGTATTATCTATACAACTGTTCTGAATTCAAGAAACAAAATACTTGACATATTAAAAGTATGCTATTGACTTTAAACATCAGGCATGCATGTTTCCTTTTCTATCATTCCTTTGTTAGATTTTTTTCAGCTATAGCAATCACATTAATCTTCCAAGAATGCTGTAATATTTTAGCTCATATCTAGAAAGACTCAAACATGCATTTGTTTGTTTTCTTTGAATACCCTCCTGTATAGTAGAAACAAAGAATGGATTAGTGGTTACACATTATTCTATGATTATTCTTGCAAATGGGGCAAAATGAGCAAGAGACTACTTTAAAAATAATAATAAAAAAAAATAATATGGGGGAAGAGAAGAACTACATATTTAGTAATAACCTTAGAAACATCAATAAACAGCTAATTGCTGTTGCATTCCTAGTTGCATTATCAATATATTCATTTGATAAAGAAAATAATAGAAGACTCTCTGCCACATAGTTTTTCTTTGCAGAACTGACATTTACACCTGTCTTTTTAAATCCTGGTAGTGAAAAGGCACAAAAGCAATACACGATATAAGCCGCTCTATAGAATCTCATTCTGAATAAAATCCAATTATTTTATTTCACTTAACGTGAAAATCCTTTCTAACTGTTAATGTTTTCATAAAGAGTTCAGTCACCACTGTTGGAAAAATTTAAAGCCCAGAGGGAGCTCCTGAAGCATAAACAGGATTAAGATTTTTTAATGCTTTTCATATAACACATTTCATACCCCAAGATGAGAAATCTCGGTGTATGAACAGTTCCCATAAGCCTTTTCTATGCAGATGCTCTTCTTTTTTATCCAAAAGCACAAATACAGCATAAATAGCAATGACAGAGTTTCAGCCTTCATAATGTTAGCTTATAAAATAAATATAAAAGATCACATAAAGGGATACTTCCCATTATAATGAAGTATAGCAGGCAGCAGGCTTTGGTTCGCTCCCTATGGAAAATGTGCCAAACATGCTCTTCTGTATAAAGTACCTAGCTGAGAAATTCAAATTGTGAAACCGTTGTTCTCTGGCATGTAAATTGCCTTCTAAGTATTTTGCACCAGAAGGGCTTGCTATGCCAAAAAGAAAGCAGTCATGAGGAAAAGGAAACAGCAGGAAGTAGGATGAGAATTTATTGTTACTCTAAAATGCATAGAATGCACATAAAATGCGAAAATCTGTAAGACAAAGAACCGGGTAAGCTACCGCTCAGTTAGTACATGTGGCAGGTATCTCTCAAACTGAGGCAAGCTTGGCAAAGCTGTTGCAGTTCTCCCAAAGAGAGGCTCATGGGGCAATAACTAGGCTGACCTGCTGGCAAAATACAAGAAATGGCTTCCTCATGGTGACCTCCATACCTCTTTCAGCAGTGCTCTGTGAACAGGCATGGTAACACATCTTTGTATGAAAAAATGTCATCAGAACACATTCTGATGGACTGCAATTCTCTGAAATCTACATGGCTGTCTGCACTTAAAAGGGTCATCTTTCCACAAAGTTTAACTTTGGGTCAGTTTTATCAGTCAAGTCAACATTAACTTTGTATGCCTGCTTGCAGGAGAGGCGAACCATTAATCAAATACACAGCCCCTGAAATAGCGTATTTAATTTTTCTGTCTTTTATTGCTCAATTCTAAGAGCAATTGTTTAATACTACTCGAATTAGCTCCTTTTTCACTGTACCAGCAAGTGTTCCAGTCTGTGTAATTAAAAGTATTCCAGTGTTACAACTAAAAGGTTGCAGCTAACTTCTGACTCGGACTAAACACACACTGTAAAATTCAAGGCAACCCATGAATGGAATTTTCTATGTTACTATGTTTTGCCATCAGCATTGCTCTGGCGATACAGAAAAGCAATTTAATTGTGTGAACTAAGTTTCTGCTTTGGACTAGTGTAAGGGCCCTGGAGTAAGCAGAGAAACTTCTTCAGAGCTTCCAACTCTTTGCTCAGATCCATTTCCTGATTTTTGCAGAAAGAGAGATTTTGTCTTCATTCCTGGGCAAAAATGTTGGTATTTCCTAAATTGGAAGCTGTCTCCTTGACTGTACAAACATTTTTACATGGTGTTTACCTCTACAAAGCCTAAATTTTAGTCAACAGAATGAGCACTGCTTTTATGGCATCTAAATCCTATCAGAAACACATGCACAGACTGACAAGAGCGCAGCTCCCACAGTGTAAACTCTACTGCTATTGGTTTCATGAATTTCAAGAGTGCTCAAGAGAGATCAGCTCCTCCACTTCCTCCCTTGAGGAAGTTGTAGACTGGGATGAGGTCACCCCTCAGCCTTCTCTTCTCTAAGCTGAATGAACCAAGTAACCTCAGCAGTCCCTCATAACCCTTGCCCTCAAGACTTTCACCACCTTCTTTCTTATATTGAGACACCCAAACATGCTCCAGTGTTACTCAGCACATCATGGAGCAGACTGAAGGACCTCACTAGCATACCACCCCCCAAATACTGGCCCCATGGTTTATCGCTTGTGAGCCTGGTTTTATCCCTTTCCTCCTTCAAGTCTAGTTTAAAGCTCTCTCAATGACCCCTGCTAATACTTGTGTGAAGATCCTGTTCCCCCTTTGACAACGATGCATCCCATCTGTGGCTAGCAGGCCTGGTATCATGTAGACCATCCCATCATCAAAACCCCACAAATTCTGACAGTGACGCCAGTCACAAAGACAGGTATTTATCAGCTGCATCTGCCTGTTTCTTCCAACATCATTACCATCAACTGGAAAGACAGAAGAAAACACTACTTGTGCTCCCAATCCCTTAATCAGCCTTCTCAAGGCCCTGAAGTCTCTTTTGATTGCCCTTAGTCTTTTTAGTGCAATTTCATTGCTGCCTAGATAAGAAAGCAATAACAGATAGTAACGAGGGCCATAGCAGAGTATGAAGCTTTCTCAACACACCTTCAACCCAGGCCCCAGGCAGAGAGCAGACTTTCCTAAGAAGTGGGTCAGGAAAGCACATTGGGCATTCTCTTCCGTTCAAAAATCTTCTATGACATTAACTTGTCTTTTTTTTTTACTTAATGGAACTGGTTTTGTTGCAGGGCATCACCTTGGTGACACCTCCAGCATAGATGGACTATCATCCTCATCATTTCCTTGCACTTGTTGAACTTCATAGCCTTTGTGCAAGGGCACCTGGGCAGGTGGGGCAGTCACAGGGGAGGTGCGCCTGCCACACCAGGCCATTGCCTCCTATCCCTTCAGTCCCTGAGCTCAGCCAGGTGGACAAAGGATAGCAAATCCTCCTATTGTGCATGCTGTCTGCCCGTTGCCCTAAGGGAAGATAGGAAGCAGTTCCAATAGTCTCTCCCTTAAACTCCCTGATACTCTGAAGCCTACTCCCATCCTCCTGAGCTCTGACCCCAAGTGTAGGAGCTCCTCTTCCACAGCTGTGCTTGCTGCTGACACCCACTGCTGGTACAGGAGTAGGGCACAACCCACAGCCTGGCAACTGAGCGGCAGCATGCTCCCACTGGAGCTCTGTTTGGGAAGCTCCATCAGCTGCGGGGACAGACTTCAGCTGGGTAGATACCACTGCTACCTGGCCCAGTCAGCAGAGGTACAGCGCCCTTTTGTCCACCCTGCCATGCCAACTGCAGCTTCTTTTATAGGTGTGGGAGCTGTCATCAGCTCCCCTCTTAATTTCTTGACCCAAGAAAATGGGTTGCCAGTATTTTTTTTTTTAAAAAGAAGAAAAAGTGAAATGCAAAATTCTTCAAGTCCTCTCCCCACCTTGTCAGTACTGTGAATTCACAACCTATATAACTGCTTATTGTGTATGTGGGAAATTAACAATGAGACCCTGTGTGCTGTACAGTAAAATACAAGCACCTACTATATAAAAGTCCTTACAAAGTCACTTAAGATATGCATATTACATGCCTCTAGGCATATGATAAAATCAAATCTTATGACATAAGAATAAAACTTCTACCAGGCTTCATCTCTGATCAGCCCTGGTACTTCTGCATTAAAACTGAGTAAATGTATTTTATCCGAGATTAACCCTCGTGTCTTCAGATGTCTGGCTTCTTTCTGAGTTGAGAAATGCATACACCAGTGATCGTTATTACCTCTGACAAACATTGTAATTTCAGGAAATGAACCATCAAATTAAAATTTTTTTAAACTTTTTTTCCCCATCCCAACGTTTCCATGCAGCTGGTTTAGTGTGAAATGATGCATAATGCTCCTAGAATAAAAGTATTAAGGATCCACTTATATTACGTATCAGGAAGGGTAATTTTCTCAGATTTGTAACAATGAAAAAGTAAGAAATTGACCATTTACTCCAACACAGACAGAATGACAGATAATACACCAATATATTCAAGAAAAAAGAGATTATTTACTATGACTGTATGTACAGTTTAAACTGTTCATCCTATACAGAGGCCTATTCATATAGAAGAATACAGTGCATGCAAATTTGGCAGTGCACAAGGTTTTTATGAATGTGAACATTTTTTAAAGGTTGATTCAGTGCAGGGAAAAATATGCAGAGAAGACCAGAAAGTAAGGGCTATCTGTCAAGTCCACACTATATTCATAGCAGCTCTCTTCAGGAGCACCATTCATAAGCAGTTATATGGTGAATTCAGTTGAAAATGGAGGCTGGAGACTACACAGGTCCAGTTAAACAGAAGTATTGTTCAGCCTGGGAGCTTTAGCTTGAAATATGCCTCGGAACATGAAGTATTTCACTATGAGTTTGGATGAAGGGTTGTGTATTTATTTTAAACAATTACTTTATCAGTAGCTAATTTGTTTAACTGGACTGAAAAAGAAATTCAATTTAAGACAGATTTGTGTCTGTTACGTCTAACCAGTGTCCCTCAGTGAGCTGTTTTTAGAAGAAAGAGAAAGACTAGTCTGATGCCAGCTCATAACTTCAACACAGATATTTACTGCAATATACAGCTAATCTGTAGCTTCGTCCTGTTGTATTAATAAAGTCTTATTTTTCTGCTTCATATATCAATAATATCAATAATGTCACAGGGGAGAGATTTTACAGAACATGCATAAAAAACGCTTCTCTTACACTACTTTGCAATTTCACATTTCAGAATGTTTAGCAATTTATTTTCAAATAGAAAAGAAAATTTAATCTAAACAAGGTAAAAAAAACCCTACAGAGTAATTTATAAGGAGGTACCTACAATAACACAATTTCTGTAAAAAACTCACCAAAAGTTTCCATAGCAGCAAAATCGCAGAAGTTTTGAAAGGATTTTCCTACCAACATTTTAAAGACATCTAACTGCTGTCAATGATATCTGTATTATTAATGTAGCAATTATAGTTAAAATTTATGCAGCTATTTCCTCCTAAGGAGAAAAAAGAAAAAAAAGAAAAATAGTATGGTGATGATCAGTTACAAGTTTTAAATCACCGATCTTGCAGTACAAAATGTGTTGTGTAATTGAGCAATGGGTAAACTGGGTGGAGACAATGAATAAAGACAAAAAATCAAATTGCTTGGGATCAGTTTTATAGGAACGTTGTAAGAGTCAGAAAAGATCACCATTACACCCCCGAAAAAGTCCAACCTCTTATCAGCAGTATTTCCCTCAAACTTTATGCCACAAAATGGAAGACTGAGTTGAATTCTAGGCAATACCCCAACAGGAGAAGTCAATTAGCTGTTTACTATGGATTATTTTTTGATTCTTGACCCTTGTTCCCGCTTTTTCTCCCATATTTTTCTTTACCGCATTTTGAAACCGGGGTCAGATGTTCCCACTTTTAGGGCTGTGTTAAAAAAAAAAAAAAAAATCCATAACTGTGCCATGCCATTCCCTTCTGTTATATTCTCCCGCATCATGAGCTAAAGGATTAGGAAAATTTGTCAGTAAAGAAAGTGGTTGTTTATAATTGGTAAGAACTGTTAGAAATACAGCCAAAGCATCCAGGACACCAACAATTTTAACTACTTCTTCTAAAGCTCAGTTTCCACTGCATTTCCTTCTTAATTCAACATCAGTGCAAAAGGGGAAGATTCACAAAGGCTACAACTAATTCTTATTAGAAATGGAAATTAAGTGTCTACAAAAATCCTTCTAGAGATCAGTGTTTTACAGGACTTATGAAGTACTGCAAAATACTTCTTTATCTCTGCATTACATTGCAAAAGACAATCCACCTTTCCACAAGAAATCTGAAAATCAGTTCTTCGAGGGAATTACTACTCCTGTTTCCACACTGCTTTGGACTATTTATTGCCTTTGATTTCTAGGTTCTTAAAGGTGCCACTTCAGATATTGTAAACTTACCTTCTTTATTAATAATGAAATGCATGTCATAGAACCATGTTACTTATCAATAAATTCTTTTTTCTTTTAAATACACCCACCATTAATAATAGAATTTATCACAATGACCTATAAATCTTCTCCAATTACTGTACAAATCTGAGCAATTTCCTGGAATCCACATGACACATTTGGGATATCTTCTGTTAAGTACCAACTTCATCTACCCCAGTTATATAAACTTTATATTAAACATTATATCCTTTACAGTTATTGCCTCTAAGCAACCTGACTCAGGTGGCTTTTTCTGGGACCTGCAGAGCAACAGCTAACAAAATGGGTTAGGTTTTTGAGCAGTTACAGGCATCTGAATTGAATGCCTTGTGAGATTACTTTTTGATATGACATATTGGAACATCTGCAGTTCTGCACAGAAGGATTTTGGTTAACTTGCTCACAGTTGATTTAAAAGAGCTACAACACATGAGAAAGTTGGCTCCTGAAACATGTCATCACAGCTTGTAACCTCATTATTACAAACTTAATCAACCTGTTTCCAGCCTTGCCATTGTTTTTACTGATCTGTTCACATGAGATTAGTTGGTTTACGATTTATTTGCACTGTGGTAAACTCAGAATCATGTCTAATAATGGAAGAACTTCAGGCAACAGTAATTCCGCTGAGGTTTAGCTAGACAGATATCCAAAGTACCACTGACATGAAAAGGAGCCTCTGCATCCAACCTTGTAAATCCTTCTGGGCTCTTAGTACTGGTCTTTTAGTGCCTGCAGGTGTCAGTGCTTATTCACCATTTTGACTTATAGGGTATACCTGACTATATTCTAGAAGTCGTAGAATGGATTATTGCTAAATCCCTTATTAACTGACTCACGCAACAGTCCTAACTTTGGCCGAGTCATTCACCTTCCGTGCTCCCAGGCAATGGCTTAGAGAGGGAATCGCAATCCTGGAAAATTCGGTGTCATTTTATAAAGGTCACCTTGGATTTCTCCAGACTTTTACAGCCCAACAAGTATTTTTTTTTTTAGTGTCACCAGAGAATGCACCAATTTCTGTTTGTATAGATTATGTGGGCTCAAGGAAAAGAATAAATTGACTATAAAATTTTCAGTTAGATACGCATAAAATGCACACAACTAAGTTTCCCACTTCTGACTGTGCTTTCTCCCTGTAGTTCAGTGCTACTGAGCTCTATTGCTTGGAAAGAAGCACTTCAAATAGCATGAGAGTATTGCACAGATTTTTTTAGATGCATCCTGTAAAATGGCAATAAATTCAGTCCCACAAGCATTAAGTTGACCAGAGAAAAGTACTAGAAAGATCTTGCCACAGGACTGTAAGAAGCTTGACAAAATGATGCATACCCCATGGTGTTCAGTAGGGAAAGCAACAGCACTGCTGATACCTCCCATCTTGGAATTTCCTACACAGAACGGAACAGCAGAGACTATGGCAAAGAAAACATCTGCAGCGCCTTTAAGATCCAAATAGTATGTTTCTTTATGATCACAGCTTTAATATACTAGAACTTTTAGTCTTGATAATGTAAAAACCAAGCCCAAATAGAGTTCATGTAGCCATGCCAGCTTTACCATCTGGCATAAGTCAATGAATGCACATATTTACATAACTGAGGAAGGGACACCTGGGAGACAGAATGATAAAAGCCAGCTGAATTCTGGCATTACTAGTTCCACTAATGCTTTTAGTCAAAATACTTCTACATCCCTATTAAAATGTATTAACAAGTATTTCAGGACAGAGGGAGGGAGGTTGTGAGGCAAAAGGAAAGCTACTGATTTTATTATGAATTTACTCCATAGATAGACTTACAATTAACTTTTATATGAAAACATGCAGTTTTGGTATTTTTTTTCTTGTTAATTTTTCTGGAGTTTCTCTTTCAACTGGCCTGAACCTTTTTGTGTAAAGGCCAAACACATAAGGAAATGTACCTTTATGTCATCTGCCAATAATATACAACTTGCACATTCCATCACACATCGTGGCTTTTCAAAATTGACGCATTCACACAGGCACACACTCAGGTATGTAATGTATAAATGTGATGATTTCACTTCATGTAAGTTCTATTAAGGCTCCTTACACAGAAGAATTCAGAATCAGTAGGAACACATCAGTCACTGAGTTCAAGCCTGTTATACCCTGCATATCAATTCTGTAATAGAAAACAGATACAGTAAGCATGGGGTAAAGGATGAATTTTAATGACCACTGCTCTGCAGTGCAATTAACATCTTGTTGTGCTGGGTTCCAGTAACTGGATTAGGCTCCATAATTACTGACATGGCATAGTGCATTACCTTAACATTATCTTTTGCATACTGGTTAAGAGACACAGCTCAAAACATGTGCTCAGAAAACCCTTTTCCATTGTGGATTATAAACACAATCTGTTACCTATCTGTCACCAGTCAAGCGACTGGGTTTTCACAAAAGGACAAGCAGACAACTAGTTTTTGTATCTAACGTGGCTTACTAGAGTGCAGGGCCTAGAATATAAGCCATATACTTATTTTTCTGTGAAGCACTGTTGCCTCAGCTAACATGGTCATGTACCCTTGTGAAGCTGGTAAGTGCTTCCAATAGCAATTTTAAGCATTGTATATAACACAATTAATTCAGCACACCTTTCCTTTGTTTTCTATGAACGGGGGAAGAAGGAGGTTCAAACAATGAATAGCTACTTGTCAACTTATTTATAGAAAATAGAAAAGGTTTACTAGCCATTAGCACAGAGTATACAATTCAGCTACAGAAAATTCACCAAACCTGACTGAGGAAATAAATTCAACCCAGGAAGGGTCTCACACTTATTACAAAGCTCATTTTTGATTTTAAATGCCATATGGTGCAACAAGTGCTTTTTTGGCAGATCTCTTTGCTAGTTTCCTAAATGGCATCAAGTGCCTTTCTACAATAAAATGAAATTAAACAGCAAGAAGCACAGAGTGAGTTGTATCAACAGTTTGTGACAAAACAGCACTGGAAAGTTACATGAGAACCAATCTTACAGAAGTAGTTTCAGTTCTTCAGCTGTTTATCAGGAAGCAACAAAAATTTGAATTAAGTTGCCTAACACAATTTCTGACTCATGCCTCTATAACAAAAACCCTTTAAAAAACCAAGCTTAATATCTACCTGACTTATAATTCATGCATTTAGACAAACAATACTAATTGAACCAAATGGCTGAATAATGGTTCACTTTTGTTTTAAAAAATTCTTCATGTAACTAACGATATAAAGCCAAACAGTTAGAAATTTATGGCGGTGTATCATTTTATTGGATACAGTCATGTTAAGATCTCTGTATATCAAATCCTGATCTGCTTTTAAGTGTCCATCCTCCTCTACCCATTCTATCAAGAACCATGGAGATCAGACTTGTGCTGGCTTTTGGACAATTGTTAACTTTCTTTAGCTCAAAAACCTTTTTGATCTATTTCCCTTCTTCTCCACATTTGGGGTCAGCCATATCAAGTCAAGGACCAGGCAAAGTGTGGCATTTGAAGGGTTATGGTGGCTATTTATTTACTTATCTCAACATTCACTTCTATGCCTTAACAAAATTTGTGTGCCACTGCTAAGATATAACGGGGGCAAAAAAACATGGTCTAGTAAAACTGAACATATCAATAACAAGTTTCTCAAGTGTCTGTGGCACAACAAAGGAAAGATAAGAGCTCATATTGCTCAAGTGTCTTGAAACTTGGTTCTTCATATTCGGAGCCAATGCTTTTTTCCTTTGCTGTGCAGTAGAAAGGGTGAGGATGCAGTCAGCAACATGGACAGCACTACATCCCCAAGGTCTACTGCAGATAGACTCACCAAAAGTCAATTTATACTCTTTACCCTCCAGCTGCAAAAAGTCATTCTGCTAGACCTCTGGTAAAGCACCTTGTCTTTCAACTCTGCCAGCCCGGCTTTATAAACTAAAGAGGTTTCTCCTGATCTACAGTTGCAAAACGTACACCATAGCTTTTGACTCCAGTGCTTTAGGAAAACTTTTATAGCTATTGGGGAATATCTCATCCCCCTACCACTTCCAATAGTAACTGAGCCCCTTACAGACCTGGTAAGCTGTGGGGGGAAATGAGACTGTGACAACAATGATCATAAGATAAACTATATTAATAGAGACCAATACCACAGGCAATAATGCAATGATCAACTGTGCAGAAGACACTGCGCTTACAATTCCTGTGCGATCAACTTAAAAGGTCAGAAAATGTAATGCTAAAATTATACAGCAATTTTCAGTTGGCATTAGTAAAATTATTGCTTTAGGAAAGTACCTAAGAAAAACCCATTCAAAGAAATGATAAAAAATTATGGCTTTTCAAAGCTAGAATCACTCTGCTCCATTTGTCCTAGGGTAAATTGAAAGAAGACACATTCTACATTCCAAGTCTGAAGTATTAACAGCCTGGAAAGCACCATAAGGATTTTGGCATTCCTTAGTTTTTAAAAATAAGAAAATAAAATTGAGAGCATGAATTGTTAAAAAGACAGACCAAGGTTGTGGGCTTTTATTTTTTTTTTTTTTTATTGTAAAAAAATAGGTCTGTATGACTGAAAATGTTTAAAAATAATAGAAGTCATTGCATGCCATAGTCACTCTGAAACACTGTCTTAAAAGTTCTCATTTTTTTTCTGTTACCTTTTCTTAAATTTCTGCAAGTCTTACAGTATTTTCAATGCAAAATGTCTACTGCAAAGTAAAATCTACTAGGTTTTAATATTTGGTGTATAAATAATCTTGTGAATTAAGTATAATCTAAAGCTATTTGTCTTTAGAATCCCATTTATTTTGAGCTTCAAAATAGTAAGTATCCAGATATGACACAGTGACTGAGTACTAAACAGCAGAAAACATCAAGATCAGAATCAAATATAACATTTTGAATTAAGGAAATTTAACAGAAAGAAGCAACAACTTATGTCTGTGAATGAAATTACCTTCCCTAAGTAGCAAGAAAAATGCAGAAATTATTCCAAGCAGATATATTCAAATGCATAATTTCTTATTTTTAATTTTCTCCCTTTTTTTTTTCCCCAAACCAGCCTAAAGCTAGTAACAGACAATTTTTGTTCCAGTGCATCTTTTAAAATAGTGAAATATAGTATATATTATTTGAAGTGATTCATGTAATGCAATATATAATAGATGCTATTATATGCTATACTCAATTAGAGTACAGAATACAAAAGGCATTTTGCTTCATTATCACTGTTTATTATTTATGGAAAAAGAAAATGAAATTTGGAAGAAAACCAGCATCAAACATGCTGAACATCACAAATACATGTAAAAAAGAGTGCAAATAAGAGCAAATCTTCATTCTACAAGCAGTAACAACATTTATGATGAAAATGGTAAACTCTGGTATAATTTGCATCTTTTTGTCTCGGCATTCTGCAGTATATGTCACTTTTTCAGACATAAACTGCCTTTTAAAAATAAAACAGGCACATTTTAAATGCAAATTTTTTCCATCCCAGTGCAGAAGTTCATCCTTCATTAGAGATGTTACTGGCTTCAGAAATTATTATTATACCACAGAGCTGCTTGTTTCTGCAGCTTAAGGAGTTCAGTATTTCTTGTTTAGCACTTCACAGGCTGCCAAACTTCTTCATAAAGGCAGATTAGGCACTAGGCACAGTTGCCTGATCATAAGTATTAATATGAAACAATTTCTATGTAAAAGTAAAAATATAGAGTGACTCATTCATTCTTGTGCATGCAACACAAAATTATTATTGGCATTCTGATGCATTTCAACAGTTCATATTCTCTACTGCTATCTTTCTTTACCCTCAGACAGCACATCTCCCCAGAAAAATATATACCAGAAAGATAATTATTATTCATTTTGCTTCCAAATTATTTTGCTAATCTAGAGAAAGCATGTTATAAAATAACACTGAGAATGAAATATAGTGTATGCTACCTAGGAGAGGTAACAAGATGAGAAAAAATGGGCTACACAGAAGTAAGGGGGGGGGGGGGGGTGGAAGATAAGAGTCTGTTTTTTCCTTCTTAGATTGACATTAAATAAGCTTTTGGAGCTAGATATTAGAATAGCAATTTAACAGAGAAACATCTTGTTTATTGAATTTGAACAAACAAAGCCCATTTCTAGTATAAACCACTATATAGTCTTACTATATTTCAAAAAAAGGTGAATTTTAAAAATGTAAGCTGGTATTTTATTTTTCCTTTCTGTTCTCCTTTTTTTTTTTTTTTAAAGAAAAACAGAAAAAAGGACTGGAGATAAGAGAGCCACTAAGCCTTCTAAATAATCTATTCATACTTGCCTAAATTGACTGCTTTGGTCACAGACATATCTTTAGTTTCAAAGTCACATAAAGTAAAATGGAATTCTTTCACTCACAACGGCAGCACAGTCAACCTTTACTTAGTGCTAAATAGCAGAGAGAGCTGAAATTAAGAAAAATGTTTAAACTACTTCAGGGTTTCAGCTATTACTATATTAGCATGTAATGTAAGGAATCTCAGATAAAATTGCCCTCAAGCCATAAGAGACAGGAAATACCATTTAGTAGGAACAGTATAACTCTCTCACTTTATTTTCTTGACTGCTAGCTCCATTACTACAGTTCTTATCTGTTAGTTTTATTCCTGCTAGACACCCTAATAAAAGAGATTATACGCCCAAATAAGGCAAGGATGATTAGGCAAAGAATTATAGGCAACAAACTAGTGAAATTACAACCTCATCAAACCTTTAATCCATGCAAGTTATGATCAATGTATGCAGTTAAAATACTTCCGGTATGTAGCTAAAATACTTCAGGTATTCCTTTGGAAGTATACTTCAGGTATATTAATAAAAAAAGATAATTCTTCTACTGAGCTAAGTACAACTACAGTGTGAAAACTAAAGAGACAATGAACTTGTAAAATGTGTTTGCGGTCATCATGAAGACAGAAGCAATTCCTGGCACCAAAATATAACTTTGATGACAAGATTCTAGTTTTCACCTGCATACTATATATATAGAACAGAAAATGGAGTTGGCCTGAAATTCTTTTTCTTTTTTTTCCTAAAGAATTATTTTCTTTCATATGCATGGGATATATACGGCAAGTGACATGCCTGTGAGTTTAATTATGGTAGAATCCATTCCTCAATATAAATATAAATTTAATTTATATTTATATAAAGGAATTTAATTTATATTTATATAAAGGAATATAAACTTAAGTTTTTTGCACATGCTTCCTTTTCCTGGCTATAGACCGTCAGGATTTTAGTTAGTTTAAATGACCATTTCCGAGTTTTAGCTGTTTTAAATCAGAATTTTCAGATAACATAAGGATATCTCCTATCACCTATCTAGCTGCTTAGAAGTCCTTATACTCTCAGAGATGGTAGCAATTTTAAAACTATTAGATGAAAATACCTGGCAAGATGGATTTCTTCTAATTTAAAAAAATAAAAAAATAAAAAGAAGAAGAGGAAAAATGAAAGATTCCATGGAAGATTCCAGAACTTTCCAATTATACCATCACAGAGCAATACACAATTCAGCAGCAAGTATCTCACTAGGGTGATGAAGAGGCAGACTGAGGGCTTTCAACAGAACAAGATCAGATTCTGTTCCTTTCCCAACCTCTCTATCCAGTACCATCAAACAACAATTATATTCTCAACAAAATCAAGGTAGTATCTTCTTTAGCAATTTTGTCACAGTACATCTCACATAGTATATGTCCCATCACTGAAAGATAGAAATATGTTTTCATTTTAATGAAATCCACCAAGTAGGTAGTGTTTGAAAATTACATGGGCCTTCCCTACATGTGGAATATTATAGATCAATTAAAAAACTTCAGAATAATGTTATTAGATCACTACTCTCCCTGTTTCAAAGGGCAGGATCCAGTTTAACCATTATCAAACGAAAACAGAGGACAGCCTCAAGCTCATGTAAGAATTCCCAAGTCATAAGCAAGCCTTTCAATTCCACACAGCCACTGGTGGGAAATCAGTCATGCAGTATGTTTGCACTCAAGTTGCTTCATACACTGGAATTTCTTTACTGTTTTATGTTTTTAACGTGACACTGGAAGAACAAAGGTTAACTTGGACATCTAGTGGCCATTTTATACTGTCACACAGTGTTACTTCACACTTTTATACAGTGAAATGCACAGAACACATCCCCAATAACAGATCTCTAAGGTTAATTTTCCAGGCTGTGGTCAATTTTCAGCTTTTTCAAAAATACAGCTTGAAGTACTTTCCTCTCTGACCTGCACAATGCAAAATGAAACTCTTCAGATTATCATTTGTAACAACAGATTTCTCGAAGTGAATGAAGTTCAATGTCAGGAAAGAAATTTTTCTTCAAATGCAAATGTTCTTTATATTCTTTATATTCTTCTGCCTCAGAACGGCAGATGCAGAAGCAAAATAGCATAAATTAGGATTGACCTCAGCAGGAATAATTTATGCTCCTGAGCCACTTTATGTGTGTAACCAGGAGGGAGCTGTCTGACTCTATGAATTTTTACACATCTTCCAGCTAATTTACAGATCCCGTGTAAAATCAAACACTCAAGGACATCATAAATATTTGTGGCATCCCCTAAATACCTTTGGGTTAACAAACCAATGAGTCAATTACAACAATCTGTAAAAGTATTTCCTTCATCTCTGACAGATAAAATCTTGATTTTACTGAATGTCCTGGGTTCAGCAGTAGCAGTCATGTTTCTCCTTCTTGGTAGCTGGTGCAGTGCAGTGTTTTGACTTTCAGCTCGGGAACAGAGCTGATAACAAGGATGTTTTGGTTTGGCCAAGGACTTTGTGAGCCTCATGCTCTGCCAGGGAGGAGGGGAAGCCGGGAGGAAGCAGAGACAGGACACCTGACCCAAACTGACCAAAGAGGTATTCCATACCACAGCACGTCATGCCTGGGATGTAACGGAGAGTTAGCTGGAAGGGCAGGGAGACTGCAGGGTTGGAGGAGGTATGGGTCGGTGCTTGGTTGGGCTGAGGGGGGGCAAGTTATCGGTCGGCTGGTGCTGAGGTGTTGTATTCTCTTCCCTTGCTATTTCCTTTATCATTATTATCACTGGTGGTAGCAGTAGTGATTTGTGTTATACCTTAGTTACTAAACTGTTCTTATCTCAACCCGTGGGAGTTGCATTCTTTTCGATTCTCCTCTCCATCCCTCCGAGAGCAGGGGGAGGGCAAGAAAGGGGAGGAAGTGAGCGAACGAATTACCTGACTGGGTTTAAACCACGACACTGAAGTGCTTCAGAGCAACATAAGAAAGGGTAGACAAAGCAACATTTTCATGGTGCGAAACGTGCATGTTGCAGTGCAATGAGAAGAAAGCTGCACGCTGACCTTCTGTAAGACATACCAAAGAATTTGCAACCACTGCTGTCAAACATGGGAAAATGGAGTGGGGGCATATATTACTTGTGATCCACCGTAATTATCAGAAAGTTACTATCTACATATAGGTCTCCATCTGTTAATGGTACTAGGTCTTAACTTTTTTCAACTTTCCACCTTCCAGAAACTATTTTCAACAATCACTAACATATTCTTCTTAAAAATTACTAATGAGTCACTTTTATGAACAATAAGGGACATCTTGAAAAACAGGGTCAGATCTCACATGGCTGAATTAGCCAAACTTCATTAATTTTCATTATAAGAGGCTGATTTGCATTACTGGAAAATTTGGACATTTACTTCAAAACACAGCATGATGATAAAGATCCAGTTTTGATACAGGTGTGTTGCCACAACAAAAACTTGCCCACAGATGGCAAATTGCATTTACTGCTATCTTCTTACACAGAGTCCCATAATCTGCCAATCAGGAGACCTTTAAAGGAGCCAAACTCAGCACTAAGTGTTAAGAAAGAGAAATGAAATTCCCAAAGTGAATATGTTCTTTGCTTTTAGATCCTTAGCCTCTTTCCCCACCTTTATTTTTTGAATTATTTATGCTATATTTCATTTACTTAAGGATTTACAAAAGAAATCTGCAATGTTAAGAATACACCAAATAATATTGTATACAATAATTAAAAAGAAAATAGTTCTCTATTTTCTTTTGTAGTGTCTCCAAAAATTACTTATATTAGGTTAAAACTTTTCAGAAAAAAATTGATTTTAAACTGCCTCATTAAGACCACTGAAGAAATTCCCATGAACAATTCACATTTTCGTTGACTGCTGCTGGTAGTGTTTCCTTAAAACCTGGAAATTAATATTATTTCCATCAATGTTATCACTCATGTTTTAGCAGTTTCACAGACATCTCCCTGCTCCTACACTGGCTGTGTAGTGGAGTGGAATCCATTAGTGTCCCATGAGAAGGAAATAGTTAATTTTAAACAAAATTTTATCAGATGAGAAAAGCGGGGAAGTATCATACAAACAACACCCCAATCACCATACTAGATTAGCAGGGTAATGCAATGACAGTCTGAATTCATTCTGTAGTCACAATATAATTACACAACACACTAGAAAGATCCCACAAAGGGCCACATTACTGAAGCCAAGGTTATTACAAGAAATAGCAGCATGTGGTTCTGGGAATGTAAGGTGAAGCAAGTTAATAACTTCCCATTATCTACTGGTAAAGCTGCTATCTCCGTTTGTAGAAATAAATGACATGAGAAAAAAGCTAAATTCAACAAACAATAATTTGTAGCAGGTAGCAACAGAATACAGATGGTGTTCTTAAGCATATCACAGCAACAGCAAAAATCACCTCCTCCTGTTTGGAAAATCACGCATTTAAATAGCTTCTTTACTGAAAAGCTGGCAAGGTAGAAAGCACTTGAAAACATCAGAGAAACATTACGGTAAGTACTCATACACATTAGGGGACAAAGAAATCTGTGAGGTGCTAAGCCTCTTTTTCAAAACCTATTAATAAGAACTTGGGAGAACATTTAGAATTCCTGGACTCAAATCTGTTCTCTGCCTGATAAGAATCTGATCTACCTGTCTCTACTCCTCCTTGTGATTCAACCATAAAGCTACAGCAAGCTTTTCAGAAAGCACTGATTGCATCTACTCATTGTCTGACCATTTTAAACGGAAGAGCTGCAACAGAAGGGAATGAAATATCCTCAGAACACTAACTAAAGTCAAGGAGCAATCCTTGGATGTAGGGCTTCATGTTCTCTATGCCAGAAGGACTGAAATGAAGGTTTCCCAAATACAGTTTTCAAGTCAGTGACCCACTTGATGAAGCAGAAGCCTATTATTCATCTTTTCCAAAAGTTTCTGTCAGATCAGTTAAGGCCGCCTTTTCCATAAGAAAACCAGTGTGTGTACAAGTGGAGAAATATTATGAGACTAGCAAAACACTGAGCAAAGAAACTGGTAGAAATACTTCTGTCAAGCTGAAAGATACTATGATAAGAAAGAGAGATGACAAAACCTGAAACTGTTCCTTTGCATTTTTTCACTGGCTCTCTGAAAGAACACTGTTAGCATCCTTCTAACATCTGGTTCCACAGGTGAGGAAGTCAGGGCAATGCCTATTCTCTGAATCCCAAAGGAGCCAAAAAGAAGGAGCCAGATGCAGAGCAATTCATGTCAAAATTACCTGCCTTTGAGCATGCCTAGAGGCTTAAAGTTGGACATCACAAAATAAATAAAAGATTTTGTGAATAGTGGAACTGCTTAGGAGTTCTATTAACATTTTTTTAAACTATTCAGGTACCTACATCTCCCTAGTCACTGTCTCAAGTGGCCTTCTTCTACCTTTTTTTTCTGACTCTGGTATCGTAACAACATTATTTAGGTCTATGGGTGGTTTATCAATTCTGTAGAAAAGTCATAGTTACCTTCTAAATTCTGCTGGAATTTATAGAAAATGATGCACTCAAACGTAAGAGATGTTAAACATTCTTTAAACCCTGAAAATATTATCAGTAGAGCTGCAATAGAGTATGTAATGTTTTTACTAAATTTTTTATCAAGTACTGTGTAAATACCTACAGGCTTCACAGTTCAAAGCCTGAAAAGACTGCAATTCATCTTGTCTCCACTGTCAGGTAGGTCAAATTAGAAGCAATTCATTCCTTGAGCACTTGGTTGAAAAAAATCACATCTTAGAAGCAGTGTGGCATGAATATATCACAATATACTTATTCAACTAACACAAAATTTTAAATGAGAAATTACATAAATGCATAATTAAAAAGCTGCATGTTGGTTGTGTATATGTACGTCAGATTTTAAACTTGTTACATATAGTATTATATAGACTTTAGTATGGGCTGCAAAACACAAAAGCCGAGGAAATACCCAATAAAACTTTAACAAGGAATAAACTGGGGACAGCAGTGGTGAAATGGAAATGGGCCATGCAGATGACACCAGATAGAGCTAATGCAGGTGGTATATTCTCTCCTCCTACCATAAGACTCCAGGTGTGGTAGCTACACAGCTAGCAACTACTGAACTGAGTCATTTACAGCTATCCCAGTCCCAGAATACAGATACTCCCTTTGCTGTGAACTCTTTAGGTGATGTGCCCTATCTTAATATTGTATGCTTGTTTTATACCAGCACAGCTGAGTCCTAATCTTCGATAAGACATTTTGTGTATGACCTGATACGGTACAAGGACAACAAAAATTGCCCTCAAACAAGAATTATAGTTCACCATTTACACACGAGAGCAGCAGCAGAGATCTTACATTTGCTTTCCAGGACCATAAAAAACATCAAAAAGCCAATTCTTAAATTCAATAACTTATGTGCTACACAAAAAAAGGGCTTCCATTTGATAAACATCATTACATGATATTACAGATAGCAGCATTGAGACAGTCTGATATCATGATATTAAGAATTAGGAACACTAGAAATCAGTGAGAAAGGTTAAGAAAAAACATAGAGACTTCTCATTTAAACAAACAACAACATGCATTTTCATTCGTCACAATATTCATAAAGATGGTGTAAACAGAATAAGTAACTGCCTTGTTGGAAGTCTGAGAAATTTGGGTTGACAACGAAGCACATATACCTTTGCCTTCTAATTTCACTAACATCTAGAACACTCCACGAGAATAACGAGGCAAACTGAACATCATCTCTGTCTGAAAATTATCACAGATTTAATGTCTTACAGTCTTCTCCCATGGCTTTCACATCACTAAAATTAAAAAAAAAAGAAAGTACCTGCTAAAAATCAATAGAGCTCCATATCCTTTTCAAGAAAACAGCCCAGATTGCTACTGTATGAGTAGTTTCATACTGTCTCTGATCTAACTTAGCTGGTTTTGTCGAGATTTACTTATCTCTTCTTGTGAAATGATTCCTTCTTTCTTAATGATTCCTTCTTTTCTAGGGAACAGCATCTAGAAATTAATCTAGCACTAAGACAATTGTCTCAAAACCCCATCACCTGTACTTTGGAAGTTTTCTGTGATGTTGCTGGCAGCATCTGCCAGGAAAGCTGCTATAGATTTTCTATTCCAAGCTGAATTTTACATGCCAAGCTTTTTGAACCTTAAAGCTGACATCTACCAAACGAGTTGTTGAGTTCCAAAAGAGATTTTCAAAGACATTCAGAAAATAGTGTGCTTGTAAGAGCTGTTTCCAGCATTCAGAAAACCCTTAGCATTGACTAATTCATTCCATCACAAATTTATTCCATCTCATTTCTAAGTTAATTGCCAAAAACTTCTCCCTCTTATCTTATTCAGGTTTTTGATACCTCTACACACCAAGTCCTTGCTCTCAAAGATGAAACAGTATGTCTTCCCCAACTACCTACTAATAACACGAGGCTATAAAAATACGACTAAAAAATTAAGTAATAAACAAGTGATATTCTGATTTTAACTTTCATCGTTGATTTCTGTATTTTCCTGGACACATACAAACTGTGAAGCTGCTACTGAACTGAATAATCTTATTTTATTAATGTTATTCTCCGCCTCCTCTTCTGTTTCTGTGTTCTTTGTCTCTTGGAAACCGTAACAGAGAAATTAAACTGCCATCAGCATTTCCTCTCAAACACACAGTATGACAATGTATGCATTATTAGGACTCAGAGATGCAGGTTCTTCTTAAAGAACTTACTTGCTTAAATAGGTTTGGAGAAATCACCTACTGAGCTTCTCCATATCACTTTAAAAAATAACAATCAACTATTTAATAGTGTCTAGAGAACCACAAACTGACCTAATTTATTTCTCAGCTCTGTAAAAGGTGGTGAGCTTACTAGGGTTGAGCGTGATCCACTTTTGCTACAGGAACTTTTCCACAGAAGCACTGTCTCCTGTCACGGCTTGAGTAAGTAACTTGATGCTGCCAATAGCATTTACAGAGGAAAGAGCTGCTGCAGTGTAGCCTGAAATACCTAGAATTCTGCTTTAATTATCACTCTGTTTACAATACAGAGTTATCAAGCAAATAAGGAAGTAAAATGAAAACGAAAAATATACAATAGGAATCATAAAAACCCCAAACCAGATTCCATTCTATCTCCTTAAAAAGTAGCATCACATTCTTATAATTACGGTGGTTTCTTTTTTTTCTGGACTAATGATGCTTTAGCACTCCATTCTTAAAGCTCTCATTGCTGGGCTGTAGAAGTAATAACAATATCACCATAATTCAAATTTGTGTTACCCAATGAAATGGCAGCTTTACCTTTCCAAATTTTTCCCTCACACGCTCCCAGATTTTCATCAGCATTCTTAAATGCATACAGTATGCTAAGTCCTTTCAAAAACAAAATCACAATAATCTCTTTGGCTGCAGGTGCTAGTTAAAGCCAAATGTAGACCAGCTGATACAGTGTGCCTAGTCTACGTTCAGACCTATGTTCCACAGTCACACCTTTCAGCAGTTGACAGCAGTATAAGACTACACAATAAAAATGTTTTACTGATAAAAATGATTACTAGTTGTGAACAAAACTACTGCATAGCACCTTGTGATTGGTGTCTTGACAGTTCTCAAATCACTACTCTCCCTAAGCCCCAGATGATTCACAAAAAATCAATGGCTACTGACAGAACAATACTTCACGAAGCTGACAGGCAACAGGCAGTGTAATGTTTCCCTTTTTAACCTGGGTGGCAGCACAGATGATAGTATTGTTGTATTTTCAGGCATAAGTGGCTCTTAATACATAAAAATGTACATGGAACCATACAGGTAAATAAATAATAGTTGTTGAATCAATGAAATTATAGGCTCAGTGCATGTATACCACAGAGGAATAAAACAAGGAAAATAAGGCTGAGACTTAAGAGAACAAGGGCTACTCAAGTAGATGAACACATCATCACTATGTTATGATATATTCCAGTTCTCCACAGGAAAAAGGCACAAATGGGTTTCACATACACATGGAATGTTAGCTTACATATGAGAAAAGGTTATCTGCATTTGTTTGTGTAATCGTATCCTAACATGTAATCAAACATCCATCAAGAAAACTAATGACTACTTCAGAGCTCATTTCAGGTAAAGGCTAAGCCCCTGTTCTATGATATTGATAAGCACACCCTTTTTAGACCCCATATTTGCAGCAAGTAAATTCAACTGATGTGTTAGAAATATAGACTACGAGAGGTAAGAATTACTTCTAAGCCTTTTTAGAGAAAGGAGATTCAGCATATAGGAGAACAGCATCGAGACATGAAAATAATAATTTCATAAATAATTGAAGAAAAATTGGTAGGATGAAGGATGCTACAGAGTAAGTTAAAAGATTGACAGTAGCAACCTGAAACTGAATAGCAAAGTACAATTTGCATAGGCATAATCCCCTTATTGTGTCTAAAAATATCAATCACTGATCATATGAGGGAAAAAATAATTTCCTGATTTGACCAGAAGCATACCTGAACTAAGGACCTAAACAGCTCTTTTTACTTCCCATATTTCCAAAGTGTCTGTCAGCACAGTGAATAAGTACTAGCTGATAGCAGCATTTTGAAAAATAGTAGGATGAAAGATTTGTGCTTCAAAATGCAATCACTGACACAGGTGGGAGGGAGTTTTGTGTTGTGAAGCCCTTAGTCCTGGAGCTACACAGAAAGGAGAGAGTAACCGAGAGTGGTTAAAGATATCCTGAATTAATAGGGAGGCAACTGAAGTCAGGCAACTTCAAGTTAGAACTACATTCACGGAGTGCTTGAGTTTGGGAAGTAAACACAGAAACAGGGAAGGTGCAGAAACACTTTTTGTATGATGGTTTCTCCTGCTTCTCTCTTTTATTTACTTTTTATTTTCCACAAAATACAAGGTTTCTTTATCTCCTATGAAAAGATAACATTTTAGGCTTTTAACATCCTTAAGGTCCAAATGTTCCTTAGCAAAAAAGTTTGAAAACTTACTTAATAGATTTTAAACTGATGTCAACAGAGATGATGCAGTTCAACAACAAACTGGAAATCTATCAAGGCAATAAATTAATGGGTTTACATATAAAAGTACTCGGAAAAATTCTGCATCTAATCTCTAGGTCCTCTGAGAAATTGCACTCTTCTGGGTTTGACATTGTTTATGCTACATAATGCTATAATTATCTATATACTTAAAGATATATAAAGTTATAATCATATATATATAATGCTAATCCCATAAACACTTCAGTTGTCTATGAAGTATTAGAGTATCTGCATTGACATAGGCATATGAAATTCAGGTAATTAATCTTGTTGAAGCTCCTCACATACTTGTCAGTCACAGCAATGTTCATAATACCATGAGGCTTTTCAGTTATATTCCCAACACAAGCAAAACTAGAAATGCATCAGAAATCCATCATTTTTCTGTAGCTTTCTAATACTCTAATCAAGGAAACATTATTTTAGCATTTCAAACACATTATTGTGTGTAAATTACATGTTGTGTGTAATTCATGATGCCGAAATGTAAGTAAAATAATTTTAGATGAGCTGATTAGTTATTTGGCACTTTCAAGATTGGTTTAGATAGTCCAACTCAGATACAAATTCAAAGAACATCAATCCGCAGCAGCCATTCAGCCATTAAGACTTCAAAGAGTGTATTCTCCAGCCTTTGCTTTGGGATAGGCTGGAAATGGGATGGAGGAAGACAGCAGTGAGACAAGATGAAAATATTAGCATCAGGGAACATCTGCTAACCTATAGAGCTGAAGCTAAAAAAGAAACAGTAATTGAGGTTGGGCTATTCACAGCGTCCAAAAAACTCTACCCTGGTCTTTCTGACTATTTTGTCTTGTAGTTTATCTAAATGAAAGATAGAAAGATAGAAGAGCATTTTTCCCCATGAAATGGTGAGGACTTGGAGGGGGGAACCCTTGTGCCAGAAACACTACAGTAAAATTGAAAAGGACTTTTGTTCTCTTTTTCATTTAAAGACACACAAAACATAGGACCTGACCACTTGTGATCTTCGTAATTCCCAGAGCATAGGCTGTAAGAAATGAGGGGTAAAATTTAGAAGGTGTCTTAAGTAATTAGTTTTCATATATAGTTTAAGCCAAGTAGATGCTTATCCTAAATCTCATTAGCAGCTAATTGCTTCTAAAGTGTTAAATGCATAAGGTACTCTGAAACTAGGATTTTTAATTCAAAGTGCTTGAGAAATTATGACCCTTGATGCTGTTACTAGTGACCTCCCCCAGCACTTTCTTCCCTAAGCAGAGTATTGATAATTATCTTGCCTTCCTCAAGCCCTTCATAGTGTACATTTTAACTCAGAAATAGTCTGAAGCTTTCTCATGATTGAAACAAACTCCTACCTGTTTTGCACATGGCATCATTATATAGGAAAAGTGATCTGATCCTCTTTATTGCAGTAGCCAATCCATTAAAGTTGGTTATAAGTATACATAGCTATAATATTCCTAATAAAAGTGTACTTGAATTAAATTCTTGTGCTTATTTTAAGGAAGAGGTCAGACACTGTGATCTGCTCATACCAGCTAGCTAAGAGAATCTATTAATTATTTATTATCTTTACTATATGACCAAAATGTATTTTTTCACGATTTGTACTGTTGCCATTGGCTTATTTTTGCCAAATACAGTAAAAATGAAACTAAACATATCAGGGTTACTGCATGAGCAGTAACAAAATAAAACAAATATATGTAAACTGGAAGAAAACCAGATCAAATGTCATATTTCTGACATTCTGATGAATGAAATTCTCCTGTATTTTGAAGTCATAACCTGTAACATAAAATCTCATCAATATTCAGAAATCTTGTGTATGCACATGGTGGGAATGAAAGATGGCGTAAAGGCTTAAGTCTGTGCAGGATTTTTCTATTTGGTTTTCCTGAACCACAGAATAAGGAGAGCATTAAAAAGAAATAGAAAATTTGCATCTTAACCCACAAGATCTAACCAAGACTTATGACTGAAAATTACATAAGTGCGCATTGACTTATTTACACAACCAAATCCCTATCACGCTTCATAAAACTAAGTTCTAATTTTTAGATAATATGCAGAAATATAAAGAGCGTGTCCTCCTCCTTATACTTAGTTAGAGACAGCATTATAAGGAAGAAATGGAAGCTTGTTCTTACTATTTCCTTCACTCTGACAGATACCTATTAAGACATTTTTACTGAATCCCAATACATTCAGTGTTTGTGGCCCTCACTGACATCTGCAAAAAGCTACAAACCTTTTCAGTGGGAAATACTTTGTTTCTAATAGATCTCATTTGCAATTTTGGCAAATTCCCTTCAAGTCAATGACTCACAATTGTATTTGGTCTCACTCAATTGCATTGGGAAGTTTACATGCTAGTCCGTACTCAAGGACTGTCTCTCACGTTTTAGATAAAAGAAAGTAAACTGACAAGCACAACAACATAACTATAGCTTTAATTTCTTGCAGTGAAACAAAAGCCTCAAGGGTTTACTCCTCAGCAAAGAGAACTGGAAGCTGTAAATTAATCTGGCTGAAGCTTCCTAATATTACAAGTAGTAAGGGATCATTAAGCAATCAGCAGCCTAGAGTGATACATGGCTTTTTGTAAACTGCGACAACCAAATACGAACATAGATCTTATGTGACTCAGGGACTGCTTGGAGTACAATACTATGACTTGCCAGGGCTTCTTGACACAGGTATGTGTCGCACACATGTATAGATTTATGGCAAGGAGATACATGTATGCAGCCATTTCAGAGAGAAGCTTGGTTTCCCTGCATTACAGTGACATGCAGTCACTAGTCATGTAGTTCTACTCTAGCATAACCTAGTACCAGTTTAACATTGACCATAAACCTTATCCAACTCTTTTGCTGGAGCAAAAACCAAGATTTATATAATATCTTTGAGAAGAATGCTGTCGGTGTTGTTGGATTCCACCCCTTCAGAAAATTCAGCATTACAGGAAAGCAACAGTGAGGAAAAGCTGACTTTCTGGTCAGAAATCAGATATGAATAATACCAATTCTCATAATAGCTTTTTTTGTGAAAGCTGATTTGTCAAAAAAGAATATTCTGATGACGTAATCAGTCTCATTTTACTAATGTAAACCAGTAATTTCCTCTACTCTTGCATTTACAAATATTTACAGAAAAGTCTGTAACATAAGGACTAAAGTAACAATGCCATTAATGTATACTGCTAAAAATAACAATGGGAGTATAACTTTTACTGCTTCATTGTACCTCGGTTAATATAAACACAATCCATACAACTAACTCCCTTCATAAGCCTCCATATGTAGTAAACAAACAATAATTACTTTGCAAGGTTGCCTTTTTGCAAAGAAAATCAATACTGTTTTGCAATTATTAGACTGATTTAGCCATCTCTATATTGAAATACAACATACATTATTTACATAATCAATTACAGCATCACATTTTCCTCCTTTCAAACAGCATATTGCCTATATAAACATCCTACTCTTCCTAGCCATGTCATAAATAGTGGGTAACATATTTTTTCTAGTTTAGGCAAAACACTGTGTTTAATATTGTATGTCAAAATAAGCTCTACTCTGCATGCCATTACTACCAAGTATTTTTTCCATCTCTTTCACTAGCCAGTCATAATGGGTTTTCTTGCCTGTGTTTCACTTTTGTATTACTACTTTTTGCTTTTTTCTGGGTGGGTAACTTCAATATTCCATGAGAATTACTTGTTTTTCCCACCTTTTGAGTGTCACTGAAGTCATATTCATTCTTTTACACTTCCTCACCCAAATTTGTTCTTTCTAATGTTCACCTTTCTGTTCAGCATCAATCTGTGAACCACTGTGCCTCACAAAAGCCTTTACATAAAATAAAAAGTAGGGCACTATATTACTTTATGTTGCAGCCTAATGTATCTTACATCTGTCAGTTCTTGTTTCTCTCATATGATCTAGTACAGATAAAAGAACAGTGAAAAAACTTTCTAAGTAATTTAATTAGACCTATGACCTCGACATAAATGTAACAAATAATTCCTTCATGAAACAGCATTTGCCTGTGTCTCCTAGTTGGCAAAGATAAATATTGCCATTTTTTAGCAAACTGTAAATTCCTTAAATCTGAATTTAACAATAGCTAACTGAAGACTCATGGCAAAGGTCAGAGGGAAATCCCAAATTACATTTTCCAACTAGTCCTCCCCAGGAGGTATTACGTGTACGTTTCTAGTGATGTTTAAATTCCTTCTAGATTGAAGCTACATAGAATATAAAATGTTTTTTTTTCCCCTTCAAATTTACTTCTTAATACATTTGGACAGTAATGTACACACGTATAATAACACTGAGTAGTGCAAATACTGCATTGAAAAGACTACTTAATTAATAAAGCCACGCTACTGCTGGCAGTGTGTCAAGTAAAAAACTGCTGTGCCTGATCACAGCACACTGAAGACAATTCCTGTTTCAAGGAGATTACAGAATCTCCTGTAACAATAAATGAACAATGACAATACTGAAATATGGGGGGGGGGGGATGTGGAGAGAAGGAGGGGGAGAGAATTGCTAACTTCATCTTTTCTTTAACCCTCAGTATAAAAAGCATGTGAAGAGATTTTCTGACAGCTGTTTATATCTGGTGGATTAAGCAGCATCAGTCCTACACTGGGAACAATTCTCCCGAGACTTTTCCCAGCTGGCTGATGGCCTGGTGCTATGCTCCAGGAACAGATCACGATACACTTCCATGGCATCATTAACAGCATACTATAGGGGAAATTCATATGCACTTTGCATATATAATACAGTTATTAAATATATAAATATGTAATATGTACATAAATACATATATAAAAATCCACTTTTTTTTTCCTTTCAAAAGTTTTTAGACATCTGACTCTACTGAAGTAATACTTTACCATTATATCTACTGAATTAAGTATTCACCTGACAGCTATTTTATAAATTTCATAATACTTCCCTCTATTTAAGACTTCAGTCATAACTTTCATGGATTTTCTTTCTATTTCAAACTGTAAACTGTATACACAGGCTTTTATTAAACCTAGATAAAGATCAGTATAATTAAATGAAATTGTTAATATGTGCCATTAAACACATGGAAAAGAGTTCACAAGATCACAGACTAAAGGTAGGTTTGAACTGTGAGACACAATATTAATACAGTCCTAATGCAGGATTTACCCAGTTAACTTTAAAGCTACCAGCCTTTGTACGAAGCCAGCACTGATTCCAGTGCACACTTCATCCAGTTTTGACTAAGTCTTTGTGAAAGGGACATCTGCTGTGATATGTGCTTTCTATTGGCATTCTACACAGTGTACCTTTCTTTCAAATTTTCTTCTTTTGCTTCACGAATTCATAGCTTTGATGACAGAGAAATGTGCCTAGGGAACATTAAAATTACTTTCACATTTTTTCACCCTTCCTTCCACTTTTGCCCTGTATTTTAGTGTGGTTTTCACCTGTTGTGATAATCTTTACCTTCTCATGCTTGCTTTTTCCTTCACAACTACAATAATCATTTTGGTTTTAAAAATTCTATCTCTTAATTTACCAAATGCATTTTCATACTAATATATTTTCATACTAATATATTGGGCAGAGAAGAGATTCAGAGCAGCCCTGCGGAGAAGGACTTGGGGGTGTTGGTTGATGAGAAAATGAACATGAGCCGGCTTCAGTGTGCGCTTGCAGCCCAGAAAGTGAAACGTACCCTGGACTGCATCAAGAGGAGCGTGACCAGCAGGTCGAAGGAGGTGATCCTGCCCCTCTACTCTGCTCTTGTGAGACCTCACCTGCAGTATTGTGTGCAGTTCTGGTGTCCTCAACATAAAAAGGACATGGAACTGTTGGAACAAGTCCAGAGGAGGACCATGAGGATGATCAGGGGACTGGAGCACCTCCTGTAAGAAGATAGGCTGAGAAAGTTGGGGCTGTTCAGCCTGGAGAAGAGAAGGCTGCGTGGAGACCTCATAGCAGCCTTCCAGTATCTGAAGGGGGCCTATAGGGATGCTGGGGAGGGACATTTCACTAGGGACTGCAGTGATATGACAAGGGGTAATGGGTTAAAACTTAAACAGGGGAAGTTCAGGTTAGATATAAGGAAGAAGTTCTTTCCTGTTAGGGTGGTGAGGCACTGGAATGGGTTGCCCAGGGAAGCTGTGAATGCACTATCTCTGGCAGTGTTCAAGGCCAGGCTGGACAGAGCCTTGGGTGACATGGTTTAGCATGAGGTGTGCCTGCCCATGGCAGGTGGGTTGAAACTAGATGATCTTAAGGTCCTTTCCAACCCTAACTATTCTATGATTCTATAATTCTAAAAAAACTGACAAAGGCGGCACTCTATAGTCTTGTGAAACTTCCTCAAAGATCTCAACACAGGCATTTTATGAGTACATGTGTTTTTTTTTAAGCTTTATAACCTACTACAAAACTATTACCTAAACCAGGAAGTGAACTTTCATTTAATGCATTTTCTTATCCAATACAAATTGCATTTAAAGTACAGCAAAACTTCTTCCTATGTTCCTTTTGTATTTCCTATTTGGGACATATAATATACTTTTTACTAATCTTCAGCTCTTTTGAAGATGTTTAAGTGAAGAGGCACTGCTAAGCTCAGAAGCAGAAAAAATCCGAAATGTTAGGAAATACATAACTAGAGTGAATTCACAGAGAATATCTCCCTCAGTCACAATTCCTGCCAAGGATCAAATGCCAATTGAACATTCCTGGCAATCTTCCTATTTTTCATTCAAAACTGGAGCCTTTGGAGAGCTAGTGAAGACCAGGCTAGCCTCCTATTAACTATCCTATAAAACCTGATTGACTTCATGCCATCATGTTTATCAACCTGGCCATCATCATGCCTTAAAACTCCAGTTCAAGGATCAAGAGAGGATAAACTGTGTAAGCCGTAGTTCAGGCAACGATCCTGATCCCTAGAGACAGCAAAAGGCATCAGAAACTTTGTCACATGGCCCCACATTTAATCTGCCAGTGTACAAGAAAATGGCAGAATTCAGCAGTTTACTGACAAATTGAAGACTTGTAAGATGAAATAACCAGACTGGTTATCTCAGTCAAAGAAACACGTCTTTCAGAGAATGACAGCTGGTCTTCCTCTGCTATACTTTGTGCCACAAGATTTACAGGAAAGAATAAACAAACTTTTGAGTTATGTTATAGCAGTTCAACAGTTTACACAGTTGTATTAAAATATTCTTGGGGTTTAGTGTTTGATAATCATTCTATTAATAGGTCTTACATTTGCCTGAATTTTCCTTGTATTTTCAACAGGCAAGAGAAAGGACAAGAAGAACAATACGGTTGAACTAGAATAAAATTTTAAGATACATTGAACACTAAGGTCTACTTTAAAACCTCTTCATTTGAGGTGGTGATTACTGAAGTCATTTTCCTACGCAGATTACGGTTGTTCCTGGTCTCTGATCCACAAATATGTTATATCAGATACATTCAAACCAGCTGCCTGACAGGCATAAAATCATGCTATGGTTCATTGCAAAAGCAGGCAACATATTGTATTCCTCACTGAATAGAATCAAGCCATTAATCTTTATTAGGTAAACAATCTCTCAAAAAAGGTGCTTGTTTTGCTCATTAGAAAACTTAGAGAATTCAAGATAAACACAGCAGTGCCTCATGATCACCAGTAATGACTTTAAGGCTCATTTTACTTTATTACAAAAAAATTCTGCACAACTTATGCTCGCTTCATTGGGAAAGAGTACTAGGAGATGGAGAGCAAACAATCCATGGGGTTTTTTTGTTCTGTTTCCCATGTTGTACATCAATCCGTCTTGAGCAGATACGCACATACCTTTTTTCCAACTGAAAATTGCATTTGTGGGTGGGAGAGGTGCTTGGGCGGAGTAGGTACACAGCAAAGATTTCTGGACTTTTGATCAGAATAGACCAGTCTATGTGGACTTCCAAAACATTCACAATACAGAAGATCCATAGTACCTACACTTATATAGGAGACACTATACTCCTACGCTAGTCAACAGAATTCAAGGGAGACAAATTATGCTTTTGGAAAGTGAGTTTTGGCAGCTTCAGTCTTTGAACAAAGCTATGAAATCTTCCATGTCAAATGGAAGAATGAAATAAGTTCTAGTATGAGAAACAAAGATTGAGCATAACTAGGTTCTTAATTCCATGAAACTCAAGAACTGCCTCCTTACACACACACGAAATTCTGTAAGCTTGTTTATTATCACTCTGACCCTTCCAGTACTAAATAGGTATAAAAAAAAAAAAAATCAATATGCTCCTTTCGCAAACTAAATATTATATTTCACATGTAATCAAGAAGCCAAAGATGTGTTCCATCTATGAACAGGTGATTACAGCCCCTACAAAAATCTTACAAACTAGTTTGAAAAAAGTTATTTCAATATATTTTTTTTCAGAGAGAATGAAGTTGGTAGTAAGAAACTAAGTGCCAAGTGTTAATAGAGCTAAAAATACAGTAAAAGAACATCAAAAAACCTTGAAAACTGTCTCCTGACTAGAGCTTTCTGATACATTGTCACAGCATACTGAATTCATCAAAAGAAGCCTCACACTTTCATTCTTGTAAGGAATGCTACATCCAACATTTCAATAGCTCCAGCAGTTGAAGCACCATTTGATGTAATTTAGAGTCAGCCACAAACTTGATATCATCACAAAGCAATTGATTACCACAGGGTCTGGCCTCAGTCCAAAGCTATTAATAGGCTTTATACATTAATCCAATTTAGACATTTGTGTCATATAAAGTTGTTCACTTTACAGGTTAATATAGAATATAACATTCAAGCAGGGGAGAGATTTTATAATATAGTGTAAATGTTGAGTCATCCAGAAACAGACGATGAAGGAATTTAGAATCATAGAATGGTTTGGGTTGGAAAGGATCCTAACATTATACAGCTCCACCCTCCCCTCCCTGCCATGTGCAGGGATGCCTCACACTAGACCAGGTTGCCCAAGGCCTTGTCCAATCTGGCCTTGAACACTACCACAAAATGAGGCATCCACGTCTCTGGGCAACCTGTTCCAGTGTCTCACACTCTCATAGCAAAGGATTTCTTTCTTATATCTAACCTAAATCTACCCTGTTTAAGCTTGATTTTTTTTTTTACTTTGAGTCAAGGAGTAACAGACCATGCAACTACACGAGAAGATCACCAAAAAAGGTATTTGTATCTCTGAGACATGGCATTTCTTCATTTAATATTGGCAAACCATCCCCTGAGTTACAGTGATAAAGCTCTGTTGATATGTAAATGAACTTAAATGGAGGTCCTATAAAACTCCAACAAAAAATCTAGTATACATTTCAGGGAGATGAATTAACGGACAGCAAGGAGGACATAATTCCTGATGAGCTGGATCAGGAATGCATCTAAAGAAGGTCAAAAAAATAGACAGAGCTGATAACTTAGAAATGGATGTGACATAAAGTAAATTAAGCTTTGGAGGGTTTATTCCCCCCCCCACACCCCCCCCTTTTTTTTTTGTTTTTTGTTTTAAACATTAACTCAGTCTTTGTAAATAAGGACACAAATAAGCATTTACGTTTGATCTGAAAATTATATGAAGTGTTTCATGCTATTTTACTAATATTAACCATGGCATCAACAGACATGGCAGTATCAAAAATGAGTGTATATGTCTTCAAAAGCCTACATGATAATGGTGGCAAGGAAGCATTGTGCAGTGAACAATGCAAAAAAAAAATCTCTGGCACTGAAAAAAGTAACAAGAAGCTCGCTTGAATTCTGATGTGGTTGTGAAATCATCTCCCTTTGACTTTCCATCAGATTTTATGCAGTTGCCCCTGTCAGTGCAAAGCAACTGTTTGTAGCTTTTCATCTTTATACAGCTGATGTCACAGGACTCATAGTCCTTGAAAATACTGTGTTCTTATAAATGTTACACAAGTATCTCCCTTTCTCTTAAAAATAGCAATGGAAAGAGGGAAGTACAGTATTCATTTTTGTTCCCAGAAGATGTAAGTGAGAGGCAATTATAGCTGGCAGACTTACTAAATGCTACTTGGGAGAAACTGCCACCTGATGCATCACAGAGAAGGAATGACTTTAAGAGAATAGGAAATACAAGAGAGGATCTACTTGGAATTATCCATAAATATGTCGTTATGTCATGTGACTCATCCTGCAAAGTCCCTCCCCAAATTACTGTGTAATCACTTCCCAGATTCACAAGTAAAAGAACAGTCCAGTAAATGAAATATGTTGTCCAAAATTCAAAACTTTTTTCCTACAAAAGCTATTCACAGCTTCCTCAAACACAAGAGAAAGGGGATTGCTGTGGGGACAGGGACCCAGGTAAGAACTCCTGCAACCAGTACAATGCCCAGAAAGGATTTACCTAACCTAATAAGCTTACACAGGCATATATGCCTAAACACATATATGTTGCAACCTTGAATATGCAATATAGATACTTTAAACATGCAGTGAAGCCAAGAAATTGGCTCTTTGGTGCAGATTTACACCTTTAAAGCCACTGCAATGAAAGCATTCTTCATCTACTCAATTTACCTCCACAGTCTTCATCAAGAAGAAAAAAAGAAGGGCAAAGAAACTGTTCTAAGCTGTACTTGAAGGCAAAATGGATTCAATCAAATGGAAAAAGAATTACAGCGCTGAGCCAATTTTCTTGGAAATCTTTTGCAGAAAAACAGAAGTAGCTAGTTCTTTTTATTTAAAAAAAAAAAAAGTGCAATTTTCAGTTGGAAGTAATTCCGGTTACTAAAATCGCATTTCATTTTTAGAGAAGGCCAAGAGAAAACATTAAAAGCTTTAAACAGAAGCAAAATATTCTAGGGATATATATCTTACCCTTATTTACACATCTGTCAATAAAGTCTTTAATGCCAAATTACAGGAAAAAAGTTTTAAACTGCCAAGTAACCAAAGCATAATAGTACAATCATGTTACACTCAAGATTTCTGAACTGTTCATTCAAATGCTGTAATGAAGAACACTGAGTTTTGCACAAAACAATGAGAGTTAGGTAACTCAAGTATTTAAACTGGAACTCTTAGAGTGAAGATAAATTTGGTATCACTGTGCAATAAAAGCTATGTATCAACCCATCACCTGGAAGCTATAAAATTGTATTATTTAGAGGAAAACTTCACTTATGAGCTCTCAGTTTAAGTATACACAATGAAGGCAAGTAAAGGCAAATGTAAATTTATAATCATTTATAATGCAGAGCAAAGAAAAAGAACTAAATGACTGGACAGTTTACTGGCTTAAATCTAGAGTTCTCAGTCTTAATGCAGTGTTAACCTCTCCTTATCTGTCTTTATCTCAGTGCTGTCCACCCAGTTGTTTCTCCTTTTAAAACTGGCAAGCAGGAAATAACAGTGAAGTATGTTACTTCTGTCAGAGAAAAAGTAAAATACTAAGGTGTTTGATTGTAATGGGGCCAGAGACATAAGGAACAGTGATTCCTCCACCTCCAGAGTCTTGCAAATGCTTTTACTGGATAACTGGTTTGAGCATTGGGGCAGTCTGTGCTTAGTACAATACCATCTTCACTGAAACTTCTCTAGACGAAGAAGAGAAGCTTGCAGGCTGAAAAAGCTGAAAGTTGAGCACAACTGGCAATGCACAGAAGCATTTCCTTCTGTGCTCAACAGACAAACTCATTTAGTGATGTGAAGGTCCATAACATTCCTAACACAGACTTTAACACTGTGTGATTGGCAATATAAAGTGGCAGAACCTATTTACTATGTGATTCTCAGGCTCCTTCTTCAACTTAATTAATACCACCCAGTAAGGGCTTGAAAAGTTTATTATCATTGATGACTGAATTTTCTACAGCTATTCTCTGTCTGAAACTTTAATAGTGAGGAATCAACCACCAATTCAGCCATAAATAAGCACTGCTGACCTGTATATATGAGAGTTAACATTTGCACTCTCCAAAATTGTAGAATGATATGCCTCAGCCCATTACAATCTCCTGGGTAGAAATTACACAAACATGACAATGAAAAATGAAAGCTTAGCTTTAAATGAGTGTGAGCTTAGAAGCTCCTTGTTAGAACTGTGTCAACAGTTAGAGGGTTATTTTCTTGCCTATAGTGAAGTTTACTGCCTTTCTACATACTGTTAAAACCATCTTTCTCAGAAATTATATTCCCATAGGCACACACACAAAAAAAATCTATAAAGTGAGACATACACAATTTGTAAAGGCTCTGATTGTGCCAACTAGCAGGTATTTTCCCCATGTTCCCAAGGTCTGTCAAGACTGTATCTCTCCCTGTGGCCTAACTGATCTGTTTGCTGAAGTGACAGAAACTGTTCATCACAGTGCTGTTATAGCAAATGCTTTCAGGGAACATACAAATCTCTCAGGTAAGCAAAGCTATATGAATAAAAGTGCTCCCCAGCTGCACAAATGCTATGTTCTGAATTCATACATTGAAGGGGCAACCCTGAGGACACCACTTAAAAGACATCACATGTGAGGAGCTATGGGGGTAGTCTGTCCAGGTGTCTGTGCTTCATTCAAAGCATCCCAGTACAGCTGGTGATCCTGAAGCATTTTAGATTTCATTTCAGCTACAGTCAGAAAAAGATGTTTCTCTAAGCTTCATAACTGCCCTTCAAATTATAAAAGAAAGTAATCCCTGAGGCCATTATTCAAGAAGGAAGCCTATTTTTTTTTATCTTGCTTTACACACTTGCTTCCCAGCTTCAACCTGATTTATCAGCTTTTTACTACAGATTGTCATAAGCAAGAAACTAAAGCAACTGAGCCCTATTTGCATCGAAAAACTTCATGATGGTGCTTGAAGTTTAACTCAATAGTTTTCCTATTACTGATGCAGTTGTTTCCAGCAATGAGGAGAAGGAAGGGAGGAGGGTAAACACGGTGGGGGAAATGTGTGAGAGAAAGTACAATGTCTATAAGCTTGACTGGCACAAATGCTCTTCTCACTTTCTGCTGTATGAAGACTTGTTTTGGAAACTTGTAGTTTCCAAAACTACAGAATATTTCAGAGAATCTAATGTGATCGGACAGCTAAACTTAAATTGTGTCATTATATACAAAAGGAAAAAAAGTCCCACTGACACTATATTACCTATCATATTTTCAGGAAACTGTATAATGCTGGAGCACCTCTCCTATGAACACAGGCTGAGGGAGCTGAGCTTGCTCAGTCTGGAGAAGAGAAGGCTCTGGGGAGACCTTATAGCAGCCTTCCAATGGGCCAACAAGGACTCTGGACAGGGATTTTTTTACAAGGAAATGTAGTGATAGGACAAGGCAGAATGGTTTTAAACCTAAAGAGGGTAGACTTAGATTAGCTGTAAGGAAGAAATTCTTTATTATAAGGATAGTGAGGCACTGGGACAGGCTGCCCAGATAAGTTGTGGGTGCCCCGTCTTTGGCAGTGTTCAAGGCCAGGTTGGATGGGGCTTTGAGTAACAGAGTCTAGTAGAAGGTGTTCCTGTCCATGGCAGGAGGGTAGGAACTAGATGATCTTTAAAGTTCCCTTCCAACCCAAAGCATTCTATGAGTCTATAATCCTTTTCAAATCTAATATATAACACAAGCATTCACTCAAAATACTGCAATAATTTCTATGATCTTTATTGAAATCCATCCTTTACAATGAATTGGTATTTCTGGTGCAATTCGTAATCACTTGGCTCCTATCACATTTTTTAGAGCACACTTACAGACAGCAATCTCACCATCACACAAAGGGATTGTTCAGAGCACTCAGCAAGATGCCACACAAATGCCTGTAAGCACTGTGTCCCATGGTGTACTGGAGTCCCTTTCCCCTAAACTGCCTGGAGGGAGAATGATTGCTATAAACCAAAAAGCTCTGCTATGTCCTGCCTTCAATAGTACAGATTTTTATTTCCAGAATTGAGACAAAATCACTTCAAGGGATATGAAACACAGTGACAGACTGTGTTACTCTTGAGCACTGTACCTGTAAACACAAACAGTTCAAGAGCAAAGTTTAAGTGTCTGAGACACCAAGTCTGTCTGCTGTGGCTGATGACAGATTTATAAATATTTTGGTGCCTATAAAATACAGGTGCCAGGTCAAAATCTAAAACCTATCCTAACTCCTTGCCCACACTAAAAATAGTAAAAGGCAACATTTTTTAAAATCGGCCTTTTTAATGGATCTGTGTTCCATGAAATTTCAATATGACTGACCAGGAAAACAGATTTTAAAAACTCTGAAGATGGATCTTCTTTTTCCAGATGTACTTAAGTACGGCAGTAAATAGCATTCACATACACCTAGAAGCTCGGGTACTTTTGCAATCTCATTCAACCACAAGACACATACAGCTAAGTATACACTGTGATTAACACTCCAAAATTTCTTACTTAAAGAATTACAATCAGTTGGGATCTAGGCTATGTCTGCACTCTACACTTCATCGTGTGCAAAGAAACCTAACATGGTATAAAACAACTCAGTATTTGAAGCAGACTCACCTTGTTTCTTGTGCTTTCAGGCATTTTGGGAAGCATTACCTCTAGCAACTGTAATACAGATTTTATCATTTAATTTCAGTATCTGATTTTAAAAGCATTTCGGAAAACTATAGGGACTTTTACATCAACTTTTTCAAGGAGATTTTTACATCAGACATTCTGGGATTGACTTTTTAATCACAAAAACCCTCTGTTGGCAAGATGTAAGCCTTGCTAATGCTAAAAAAAAAGGGGGGTTGCACATGATATTTGCTTGTAATGTAAGTCTTAAGCCAGACTAAGAAGAATGAGTAAAAGATCTCCAAATTAAACACAATTTTCATTAATATCATATAACAAGTAAATTTACTATCATAACCAGCCTTTGTTGCCTAAGGTACTTGTTCCTCAAAACATTCCCTTGTGCTAGCCAGTTTTGAAAGCTCCTGTTACAAAGATTCGTTTCAATCAATGCAACGTACTGGTGAGAGCTGTCACAACATACCATACAAACTTCACAAATTCTGCACAGATTACAAGCTGGTTTTGGATACAGCAAACTCTTCTGAATGTAGTTCAGTCTCCAAGACAAGGTGAGACGTTTTGCCTCTTTCACAGATTAGTATGTTGCCTGCTGTAGATCTTTAGATCTGTCAAATTAACTTATTTTAAGCATACTTTTCAGACTCGCCACAGTGATACATTTAATCTGCAACCAAAGACAGAAATAAAACATAAAAACTGACCAAATACATGTTGTAGCTGACATCTGGGCTGTATCTTAACCGATTCAGGTTGAGATGCATATGTTAAGTACAACTGCAGGCCAGAGGTGATATGCAGTCAGTACTGGAGCACACCAGCCTTTGTGCTTCAGTTTGACTTCCACAAAACCCATGGCACATACAGGAGGACTGGGATGATGTGTAGAGTTGCCACCTCCACATGGAGATGGGACATGGCTGCAGAGGTCACAGGAAGTCACCTTCTTTTTAACACAGCCTTCTTACTTCCATACACTAACCCCACCATCTACCTCTGACTATCTCTTGGGCATGGATTCCTACATTCTGAGAAAACTGGGTTGCCTACTATGTTCAAAACAGGGGCTGCTCAGATAAATGCCAGTCCTTCTGGCACCCGCTGCTGGGAGGCTCTACATTTCCTCGGGGCTTTATTTATCTGGTTAGAGCTGCATGAGAAGCAGCAACTGTTCATATATTCTTTCATTCTTCGTTTTTTCTTCTTTTTTTTTTAAGAAATTCTACCTTAACGTTACCCTCTCTTCAATCTTCCCCTTCCCTTTACACAAAAAATTATTTCTATTTATCCCTCTACCTCCCAACCCAAATGAGTCTTAGAGATCCCTTTATATTTCAGCTCTCCCTAAGAACAAAAAATCAGGAAAATAAACATCTCCTGGTTTGGATCTGTTCTTACAACTTGCTTATGTTCAAAACAAAAACTTAACAGCCCCCAGATTCCCCATGAAAAATCATCTAAAAGACAATAGTTTAATATGCAATAGCAAAACATTTTAATATGCCCAGAATTAAGTGTCTAACAAAGTCTCAGTCTTCTTTTATTACTTTTTAACTCTAACCTTGGCACTTGCATATATACACACACTGTATGACACCATACCTTTAAATAGAAGCTAAACAAAACCCCTACACTAACCAAACAACACACCAATGAACCTGATCTAAGGTAGTCCAGGTCTATCCATGTAAGCAGTGATTGAATATAAATTGTCAGTATCTAAAAAGCACAGTAATTCTTGTCACATCAGGTTATCAGTCTGACAGTCAGCTCCAACTTATTTTCCACTGGCAACGGCAACAACTGGATTGTGAATATATATTTTTCCTTCAATAGTTCTGCATACTCACTAGCACAGCTATGTAATTGTAAAGAGCAAAAAATGAAATATCCAGACTATATGTTTATACAAAGAAGTGACATTAATGGTTTTGTGAGGAATACTGGGCAGTGACCTGTCTTACTAAAGGAAACGGATCATTTACTCTTTATAGAGTCACTTGAGTCTCACCGGAAATATGCTATGCTAGATTGTGATCTTCAGCTTGCAAGCACAGGGAGTTCACCTTGCAGAGCTTACTCTGCAAGCATGCAGAGTTTATTGCATTACTTTACTGCAGTAAAAGGAATATAATCCATAACAAAAGGAGTAAGAATAACTTGGCAAAATAGCACGCATTTTGAATCTGAGGTACGGATTTTATATAATTAAGCCTGAGATTTCAAAAATACCTGACAAAGCCATTCTTTGAGGCTGTTCAGATAGCTCATCTAAGTTGAATTCCCTTCACAAACATTAAGCCAGAAAAGCCAAACATGTCAAGTAAACTATGCAGAGTGATCCAGTCACTTGTGGTGAGATGCAAAAGATTGTTAAAGGTTGTGACATTGAACATGGTAACAGATGCTGAGAACCCAGCTCCTGGAGCAGAAACCACAGCCTTAACTTGGGCACCTAAAGTTATACTATAAAGTGGGGGAGAAAAACAGGTTGCCTAAAAGTAGAAGAGGCTCAGAACAGAAACCCTAAAAAGCCCATGAGAAACACAGAACACTGTCTTAAACCTTGGATGGCAGAGACATCTAAAACTCCAAGACTGCAATCCATATTGCTCAACAGCTGCTCTGTTACAGATTACGATTGTCAGGTTGACACTCATAATTTTTATATTATATTTAGGCATCTAAACCACAAGAACACAATCCATCATCTAATTTGCCAAATAGTGCAAGCTGGAGGGAGGAAGCAATAATACAGCTATTTTCCTATCTCCATAATTAGACCATGCACCAATACGGAGTGGGCACTGACTAGACAGAAAGCAGCTTTGCAGGAAAGGATGTTAGGGTTCCACTGAACAACAAGTAAACAGTAGTCAGAGCATGCCCCAGAGTGAGGAAGGCCAACCACATACTGAGCTGAAATAGCGAAGCCAGAAGGTTGAGGGAAATGATTTCTCCCTTCAGCAATGGTGAGACCACCACTGTCATAATACACCCAGTTCCGGGCTTCTGACCGTAACATAGAAGTATTTATTAAAGTGAGGCCAGTGGATGGCCACCAGAACCAGGGGCTGGAATGCTATGACCTATGAGGGGAAACTGAGAGAATAAGGTTTGATCACCCTTAGAAACTGTTTCAGTGTTGTCTAAAACTACCTAATGCCAGGTGCAGAGATGATGGAGAATAACATGCGGATGCAAAGCATAATAAATTCTTACTAGATACATGAAAAAAATCCTCATATGAGTTATCAAACACTTTAGAGAGGGCCTCAGAGGGGCTGTCAGACATCCATCCAACTGAAATGGACAAGGAATGGAGCAGTCTGATCCAAATGAATGTGCTCTGCTTAGACTAGACAGCTCCAGAGACCCCTTCCCACCTAAATTATTCTATGACTCTGAGACTGAGCTCAGAGATATTTTTGATATCTTGTTACTATACATAGACTGAAGTAACTAAATTCTTCCCAAATATTTTTTGTGGATATGAACACAGTTCTTAATATCCAGATACTTCTCATTTCACCAGTAGGTCTTCTTTCCTTACTGCCTTCAGTACTCCATAATTCCCTGCTGGAACCACCACTACCACCTGATATTGTCCATTACTAAGAGACTACAAACACTTAAGACTCCACATACTTCTGTATTCTTTCCAAAAACAAAATTCTAGATTGGAAAAATTCAAAGCCACTTATCCTCTTGGCCATCTGGGTACCTTGTCACTTCTTTTTCCATCTCTCTTTCTTATATCCTTGTAACTATTTCTACTATGTGAGTTCATAAAAGTAGATAAAGATGAAGGGTTAAGCATTCAATAGGTTATATTCTGTACTGAACTGCTAAAAGTGAATATTAATTCAAGTATCTGGTTACTCTACTGGTTAATATGGGCACACATGCCGTATGTAACCATCACAATGATCACAGATAATTGTCTTATATTTATATACTTAAAACAAGTATAAAGTGTCAAATAATAGATTAATTTACACACTGATGGAATATCACTAGGTTGCATGAACAACAGAAAAATAATACAGACATAGGAATCTAACTCAATAAAACTTTCACTTTTTGCATATTTAAATCTGTAATTACCCGAATCCTTTAAGAAATAAAAATAGTAATAAAATATATATGCTATTATATGATTTATTTTACAGGTTTAAAATTGCAAATGCGAACACAATTTTATTTTTCTTACTAAAAAATGAACTGCCAGATAAACACTGGATGTGTGATACTGCAGTTATTATCTCAAATGTGAAAAAGTGAATTATTAATCTACAGTGTAGCTTGTTTCATAACCATGATAAACTACTACTTTTAAAAAAACAAAATGCTTAGACTTCTGCAGAAATTAGTTTAATTTATCATAGCATGGGAATGATACTGTCAAGCCACAGCATTTAAAAAAATAAAAATTTGCAACTGAATCTGTAATTCTTAAACAGTGGCAAAAAATGAGCAGGCTGAACTGAAAAAAACTGTATCTGACATGTCCTAGACCTGAAATATTCGTAGATATAAATTGTATTTTAACATGGCCAGGTTTTTTGGCTAACCTTGCAACAAGTTGATTAATGCTCCAGCTGGTATCAGTGACAGAGCCCTCACTGAATTCAAGCAACTGCTCCCATTCAGAAAAGCAAAATGCTTTCCTAGCCCAGGGGAGTATCCTAAATTCTTTCATGACCATACACGACAACAGATAGAAACAAAGAGGAAAGAAAACCGTGACTCTCTTTGTTTTTCTCTGCATACTTAATGTAGTCATTTTTCCCAATTCTCTTTCCAAGTGAGTTTAATGGGAAAAATATTCAACAGAACCACTAAGTATTTACTGAAGTTCACAGAAAGCAAAATTATACTGTATTACACAGACAAAAGTAGCAGAAAAACAACTCTAAAATCCGCCACATACATCACATGTCCAAAATGGGAATCCCTTGTCATTCGCCAACTGACACTAGAAACCTTACCTAGCTCATGATGGTGAAGTGAAAAAAAGCATTCAAGAGAGGCAAATCTAGATTCTTCCTAGCACCTATAAATCCTGTAATTTATTAACTCCTTTCAACATGACTTTTGATCACAGAAAAGGTAAGAGAGATTGAAGCCATAAGAATCTTGGAAAGGAATCATGCTATTATTAGCATAATAATTACTCATGCTCACCTGAGAAAGGTAAAATACCAACAAATAAATCATGGATCAACGAAAGGGGGAGGTGGGGGGATGGGGCAGGGAAGAGAGACAAAGACAGAGAAGCAAATCAACATGCCGCATAAGGCAGCAGATTTGACATAATGATTTATTTCACTGTTTCCCCTGGCAAGGAATGCCTTCTTTTAACACCCTTAGGTTTTGAAATTGATGACTCAAAACCTTTCTCTACTACTAACCGCTGTCAACCGAGACTCAATAATTTAGCGCTGGTTTGTCATATGACTCTGACAAGTAATGTTTGATCTTCATCATCCTGTCACAGGATGCCATGCAACATGATAAATTGGCAATAATATGCTAAGATGTTAAGAAATGACAAACACTTCCCTCTGTCTCAAGTCCAAAGGATCTTTAACATGATAGTGCACAAGAAGATGTAATCTTAAAATATGGAAAAAAGAATACAGCCAGTGTCAACTCATAGTTGATGATAAAGACTGGGCCATTACCTCCAGCACAGTGCAATTCTGCGCAGGGGTCAAAAATAACATCGGTGAGAAAGTTTTGGAGTTTAGATCAGATGGGATAAGTTTGTTACACCACTCCATATTGCTTTGTCTTCTGAGTTATGGCTGCTAAAGCCTAAATGTGAGAAAAAGAAATACCTGACTCCAGAAAAAAATCTTGAAAATTTCACTCCTACAAGAGCCATCTAGCTGAGAGGTAGGAAATCTATTGTGGTGGGTGGAGGGAATAAGAAGAGATATTACTTTTTTTTCTAGTTATTTTGATGTACACAAAAGTCTTCTCCACTGGTAATACCAAGGAATCTAGAGCCTTCCCACCTCATTTTCTGGTTTTAGATCTCCTTAATGCCCTGCTTAAAACACTATGCACTTCAGAAGAAATTCTTCTTCATAACTAAATTTTTGATGCCTTTTTTAAATATTATTTCTAAAATGCCTTTTTCCACAGCTGACAAAACCAGGATATTAGAAAAGCACCTCTATTTCACTGAGCTAAATTTTATGCTGTTGTGGCTGTGCAAGGTAACAGTCTGTTCAAGATTTACACATGGCAATGATAAGCCCTTTCTTTAAATTATTGCAGCAGATTAGGATTTCCACTTGAGTATTTCTATTTCAGTCTATATTCAGTGCTTCTATCTAATTATTCAAACAACTGATGCATGTGTGCAACAGAGATGTACACCTCCACGAATCATTAGTTACATATATACACCCTAACGCATAGTGAGCTCAAAATTAATTAAAAAGGAAAAAGATAAAAGATATGCCATTTAATGTGTGATGGCAACATCTTAGTAAACCACATTAAACTGGTATTCACATGCATGTATTAAAAACAATTTCACATGCAGAATTGCCTGACTGGATGCTTATGGTGCTTCTGTAGAGCTAACCCAGCCAAGGCAGAAAATTATTATTCATTTCATCTGAGCAGCTAAGCATAAGGTAATATAATGAGGAAGCTCAGCTAGCAGACTACTTAACATTTCTTCCTTGAAGCGCCACAACCCCATTAAATTTCTGTACTAAGAGAATTAGGAAAAAAATCTAAATCTAAGCATCTTCTGATTAACTGGTGCTTGCTAGGGAAGGCACTGTAAAATCATCAGTTGCATTGGCACAACAGAGGAAGGCTTTAACAGACAAATAAAAGAAACCTGCAGTGACAGTGACCGCATTTAGTCAAGATCCGCATGCAAAGGCAAAGGTCAAATACAATTTTCTCCTATATTCTTTATGCAACAATAGCAATTGTTTTTCAGGATGCTATTGCTTTCTTGTAAGGTAAATTCTGTTGATCTAAGGCCTCATGTCTTTAAAGTGTGCAATTCTTGCAGCAATGCCGTCTTCTTCAGCAAACCTTTTTGGGCAACGTTGTATTAACTCACTATTACTGTATAATGAGACAAAAAGACAAAGAGTTGGTGGAGGGCGTAAACTAGCAGGAAAACCATGGAAAACACACGTTTGTTGACAGAAAGCTAATTCATAATGAGTCCTCTTTGGCTATGATTGCTGAATGACTAATTTTTGTCTTCAACTTTCAGCAATTCATTTCTAAGGATTTAATCCTCATCAGGACATGTACTCCCCCAAACTAGCTTGGTATCATCTCTCTGACTTGTCTGTATTCACACCATTACAGGATTTGAAACTGTATGCATTTTACTGATATTGAAACATAGTCCCTTTTAGAGAATCCCCTGGGGATCCATTTGCTGTAATCCTTGACTAACTCTGCCAGCTATCTAGTACCCCAGAAGTCAGCCTCCAACAATCACCCTTTCAGGCTGCTGACAGTTTTAATGGTCCACCCGCTTTTGTCTGGATACCTTCAAAATGAAACAGTCTTGGTCAACAGCTGGAGAAAAGTAGCATGAGCAAAATACTGCAAATGTGGAGAAAGTAAACATGAGAGCAGAAGCAATCCCAGCAGCTTGTTCAGCCAAACCTCTAAAAATGTAGCAACTTGTTCCTATCTTCTCAAAACCATAAAATTCCGGCATAAGATGATTTTCTACTGAAGACTCATGTTGGTGCTTTCTGTCTCAGTACTTGTCAAGAACACCATCAAAGACAGAAGATAGCTTTGGCTTTTCCAACTGTCATCCTGGCTAGAAAGCAACATAACACGGCACTGAGCAGTTTTAGATTTCTCAAAGAATCAATATTACCAAAGTTTCTCAGAAACATATGACAGAGATGGGACATTCATTTTTCCATCCTAAACACCAGCTAAATAAAAGAATCTAGCGACATGACAAGGAATTCCTCAAATGGGATGACACACCAGGAACACAAAAAGCTGTGGTAAAGAGAGTGAAGTTAATTCCACTGCACAATCTCTACCAGGCATATCCTCAACAGTCCTATGCCAAGTTCTCATTTTAGCAGACTATATTCTGCAGGAAGAGTTTGGCCACCGTGTGCACTTTAGGAAAAAAGGGGAGTAGAGAGGGAAGCCAGAATGGTTAAGTATCGACTTTATGAAGGAATTATCATCTGCAGTATTGTGTGCAGTTCTGGTGTCCTCAACATAAAAAGGACATGGAACTGTTGGAACAAGTCCAGAGGAGGGTCATGAGGATGATGAGGGGACTGGAGCACCTCCTGTATGAAGATAGGCTGAGAAAGTTGGGGCTGTTCAGCCTGGAAAAGAGAAGGCTGCGTGGAGACCTCATAGCAGCCTTCCAGTATCTGAAGGGGGCCTATAGGGATGCTGGAGAGGGACTCTTCATTAGGGACTGTAGTGATAGGACAAGGGGTAACAGGTTAAAACTTAAACAGGGGAGGTTTAGATTGGATATAAGGAGGACATTCTTTCCTGTTAGGGTGGTGAGGCACTGGAATAGGTTGCCCAGGGAAGTTGTGAATGCTCCATCCCTGGCAGCGCTCAAGACCAGGTTGAATGAGGCCTTGGGTGATATGGTTTAGTGTGAGGTGTCCCTGCCCATGGCAGGGGGGTTGGAACTAGATGATCTTAAGGTCCTTTCCAACCCTAACTATTCTATGATTCTATGATTTCTAAGCAGCACAAGAATCTGTAATTGCATTATCTGCTACACAACAGTATCCAGTTTTCCATTTATCTTGTTCTTTCTGCAGTAAGCAAGAAAACTTTCATGCTTAAGTAACAGGCTCATAAAAAGTGCCTGATGGACTGCAGAAGGTCCCTGGAAAATTACACAAATCAAATGCTGAGTGATTGCCACTTTCCAGCTAAATGCTATTATAAATAACTTGTTTGTACGGCCTTATCATTTTTTTCTACCTGTCAACTACTGATAAAGATTCACTCCCTAAATCACAGTAATTTCCTTTTAGCTGTCAGAAAGGAGATTTAATATGGCGATAAAGAAACAGATGAAAAAAGTGTGCTTTACTTTTTAAGAGTTGTATAATTTTGTGTAGTTGTTTCAAAAGCATTGTTCTTTCATTTTTTAGTTCATGTCCAAAAAATTACACCAACTTATTCTGACATATGGTACTCTCTTCAAAAACTTTGATATAAATAACTTGAAAAAGTTTCTTCTCCCCACTCAAACTTAGCACAGATATTTTAATTCAGAAATAATGGCTATTGTGAGGCTGCTTTCAGATTTTTTTGAAGTAGAATCACAAAATAAATCACTTGTTATTTATTGGAATTAGCATTCATAGCTGAATATCCTTCCTCATCATTTGCAGTATCACACAGATCATCTTAACACAATTTATTCTGAGTACCTGAAAATGCAGATCCCATCAAACACATAAGGATTCACACAATTACATCTAATATTGCAATAGTACTAAGTGTACAGACTAATGTGTGAATAGCAAAACTAACAGATAAATTTGAGAAGTAAGATTTGAATGTAAGAACTCAAGTCTTGCTCACTAGTCTCATTTTGCTTTTACATACTTGCAGGGCATCATGCAGATGGTAATAACGATAGTGTAGAAGCTGGTATTTTTTTCATTCCTCAAAATAGTAACATTTCTAAATGTAAAAATACTTTTCAAAATAAAACTGTGAGAAATTAATTACATTATGAACTGAAAATTGCAAATTGAAAGAGGAGATGAGACCCTTCAAGCTGTGGCTACCAAAAGCCAATATACAAATACTGTGTTAGTCAAGAGTTTTAAACAGAAAAAGTGACATATTTCTACATGTAAATAATACCTTTGAGCTGCAATCATCCTCTGGCAGCACTGAAATGGCATGCATAGTTGCTAAAGTCAACAGATTTTCTTTAAGAGCTTTGCTGCTTATGTTTACTATCCAATTTTACAGAGATTAATTTCACAAAAACAGAATTTTTATGTGGCAATATCCCCAGAGGCATGCAGTCATCAGTTCACATCATGATATTTTAGTAGATAAAGCAACAGCTCTAAGAGTGTTACAAAGAAATACAGCTCACCTTTTTTGAAAATGCACGCAAAAGAAAACAAAAAATCTAATCCAGAGTATAGTAATCTTCATTTCCTCCTTTTTATTTTTTCTTTTTTTCTTTTTTTTTTTAGGGCTGAAATAGAAATTTTCAGCCACAAATGTTACTTTAAATTTATGAGTGAATAAAATGCTCCTCCTGTAGAATTCTCAGAATGAAAACAGTCATCCTCCTAAACACAAGATTTGTGTATGGCCTCATACTTAGAAATTAAAATAATTCAGTACTGTTGTAGCAGACCCAAACAACAGTGATGGCCTGTGATGCTCCAGATAAGAAATTCTGTGGTGGTTAAAATAGGTATTTCATATTAATTTCTTTTCAAATCTCATTGCTTCCCAAACCACACAGCTATCACCTGGTTTTCACACCTGCATTCGGAAATGACAAACAACTGGTTTAACATACATCTTCATTCTCAGCAATCCATTATGCCTGATGCAGGTTTATAAACCAGCTTTTCTTGCAGTTTCCTCCTTCACCTCAGGTATACTCCCCCTTCTTACAGCCAGGAGGTGATGTATGGCAGAGGACAGCCAGGCAAGCTCTGGGTTTATGATGATATTTCCACTACTGACTTCCCAGGTGAACCATTTCAGTCATGAAAGAAGAACGTTAAATGAACTGACTGACAGATCCCAACAGGCAGAAGTAAGGGCAACATATGTCCTTCCAACCTTTATTTGCTCAAACTGTTTTTTGTCCTTCCAGCATCCCTCAGCTTTACCAAAGACAGAGTTCTTACAAAACTTACAAAACTTATTGACAAATTATCTTATTTCCTGGGATAGGGTCAGTCTTGTTGGCCCCATAATGCTGAGAAATATATACTGACCTCACTTCTAGTGTTTTTTTAAAGTTAGGTTTTCATCACGAAGGCATCACCAGTCATCAGTTTAGCCATGTAGATACCATGGACCACAGCTAAAGAGATAATCTTTTAGTGGATAGAATTTATTGGTATTTCTTATAGATGGCACCACTGTAAAGTTGATCTAGGGCATGAAAATAAAAACCAAATGTTACAACACCTCCTCTTTTTCGTTGTCCTTGTAAAACCACCCAGATTTAGTATTTAGGCATTTGTGGTAATGCGTATGATTCCCACTGGTCTTAATTGACTTCACAGACCTGAAGAGTAAGTGAACAAAGTATGTGTGGATATAATGTATGCTTTTTTAAAGATTTTTCTGGCAGGCTGAGGAACAGTGCTTTGAATTCTGTTCTAGATTCTTTCAGCAATTTCTCTCCAACAGTCATAATAAACATTTTCCTAACCAGAAAATAAATGGCAGATTTAAACCAGATTTTCATCTGAAAACAAAGGACATAATGAAAAGCGCCAAAACTGGATGGAAGTAAACAATACCATGTGCTTCTTCCGTTCTTTCAGTTTTCTGGATATTTACTAAATTCCTGAGAATTACAAGAAAGAAGTGTGCCCTGTTACTACAGTTTTTCCATATTTTGCAGTGTTTCTTTTTACTCCTCTCAACTCTAGAAAATATTCTAAGATTTCTGAATTCAATGTTGTAGCAATTTTCTATAATTTAATATCATACCATAGGAAGCAAAGAGTCCATATTTTTTCTATAACATCAATTGAATGTTATTTTTAAAAAAATTAAAATCACTCTCACAGATGAATAAAAGCCATCAAAAGACTACAGACATAACTAAAACGCTCCTGTACACAAATACTTTGGTCAGATTTGCTTTCTAGTACTTCAAAGGTAACCTGATGTTTGAAACAACACACTCAAAATGTCTGACTCTGTCTTTGCATTTCCCATTATTCACATGATTCAGCGTGTGTCCATACCATAAACTGCTAGGAAAGGCCTTTTTGAGACACCATGTTAAAGAATATACAGCTGCTGCACTCCTACAGCATTTTGTGGTTTCCAATGCCACAATGAGGCTTACTTTCCTCTTCAAGTTTAACTATCCAAAGGCTGATTAAAATAAAATAAAATGTCAGATTATTAACAGGAAAGCAAGAAGACAGAAAAACAGGTTTAAAATAGCAAAATTTTAAAAGCGAGAGAGTCATCAAGTTCACTGCAGCCATCTGTCATTAGTAAGGCATAGGTACTGTGGGCTAATTAAATGTTAATGAAATATAAATAGTCTGCTGGTCTCAAAGCATTAGCTAAGGAGCAGTAACTGCACAACAGCTGCTGCAGCACATCGAAAGTGCTCATGTCAGCACCTCAAACAACATCTAAAATCTGGCTTCAAAACATCTGAATGAAATAATAATGATTTCTTCATGTAACTCATTTCAGAGAACCTGCAATAATTTTCACTTGAAACAGAGGTGAAAGGTGCAAGTGATAGCAACAAAAGCTGTAGAGTTTCACAGAGCAATACAATTAAATATGAGATTTTTCATCTGCTGTTTCGTTAAAATCTTTTTAAGTAAAGCACAGTGTCTGTAAAAGCAGTTTTGTATTAAGATGCTAATGATATTGATAAAAGAAACTCATGCCAGAAATATTAATGTTAGATACACTAAAGTTTTACTCTTCTTCCCTAGCATGCCAGTCAAACAGCACACTGGGCAGAGACAAAGCTTTAAGCACATTCCCTATTTAAAGCCTGAATTCCATACACAAACTTCTTCCTAGCCAAAAAGCAGGCTTACATCTTGTTGCAGTCCCGACGGTGACAACAAGGTAAGACAGGAACAACTGGGATAGCAAGTGAAATGTCACATATCACACACACAACAGGCAGGAGCTAGAGCTTTAGGTAGATACCAGGATGTGCTAAAAATGAAACACACCATGCCTTACCCATACCAAGCAATTTAAAGGCCAACCCAAGCAACCTCATGTTTAAATTGCATCCTTAAAATGAAAATGTTTCTCAGGAATGGTACAGGTGTTCTCACAGTTCAGGCTACATACATTCTTACAGCCTCCTTTTGCAATCTGGGGGTCAGGCAACTCGTCTTTTTGAGAGATCTAATATGAGCACAGGTCATATGGTCCAAGACATGTGCCTGTGCTCCCTATTTGCTTTTATAGGAAGAGATATGCCATCTAGAAAACGGGGTTTCTGAATATTGTGCTTGAAGACCAGAGGTGTCATAAATGAAAGAGATTTGTTGTCCTCAAAAATCAACAGTTCACAATGAAACAAACCCTTTTCCTCCACACATTTGGTTAACCATTTCACGTCAATGCAAGTCAAATGAAGGCGGCATTCTCGAGTTATCAAATCACTTCTTCCCAGCTTTAAACCTCTTTGTGCGAATGAGTAAAGAACGTTTTGTGTTCTGTTGGCATGAGATGTATTTGGGAAAACCACCTTTGGTTTGAATGTCGTGTGCCAGAGTTTACAGCAGTCAATTATCCCGTGCACCCCCTGTATACTGGTCTGCACAGAAGGTAAAGCAAAGCAACAGTACTGCCAGGGTAGATTCCAGCCATCAGTTTCCAGTCCTGATGGCCAGGGGACTGTAACTTCTCCTGCCTCTCTGCCTAGACAGAAGCTGCGATACGGAGTTCAGACTCTTCCTGCCAAGGCTGAATTACCAAAACCAGCATCACCAAACTTCTTGAAAATAAGCAGACCCATCATTACCCACATGCTTACAAAGACAGACATAAAATTAAGTATAAAACACTCCACAACAATTTCAGCATGCAACAGTAATGCACGTTTTCCTATGTGCACACAAACACACGTCAGCATGCGTAATAAAAAAACAGGAAAGGTTATTGAGAGATGATTTCTAAGGACCTTCTGAGCAACCTGTAAACATGAAGCTGTTGTTTATGGTGCTGTGTCAAGAGAAATAACTTCCACTCAATACTAAAACCCATTCACCCCAAAGATACACACCATTATTGCAAGGATGTAAGAAAAACATTCTTAAAAATATTGAGCAACAGTACAAGAACTGTCTTTGCTAAAATCCAACAAATTAAATCTGACACAAGCATTGATTCTGAAAATATAAGAGCAATGGTTTTACTCCGCTGCCGAATAATTTGGCTTCTATTCAACAAGAAAGAAAATTGCTAGAAATGAGTTGAGAAACACCATAATCAGTATGCTAATCACCTTCATCCCTTTCAAATAACGCAAAGGAAAATTAAACAAACTACAATGTTACAAAGAGACAGTGTCAAAATTAATCAAAACTTCAGCTTCTCTGATGTTTTGAAATCAGGGGAGTTCTTGCTATAACCTGAAAGAAGTAGGAATTACATTTCCTATAGACACAATACATCAATGTTTGTAAAACCCCCTTATACAGGGTGGGCACATGCTTAACCACTGGCATTTGTCATACACACATACACGTGCACTTCTGTGTCCAGAAAAAAAAAACCAACCAAATACTGTTTTTGAGCCATTAGTCAAGATTTTCCCAGCAACTTTTTGTATTTGCAAAATATAAGCTCTTTCCAGGTCCTTGACTATTACACACATCATCAGACAGCGTGCATGGTGCATGATCATTGTCAGAAATACGGTCGCTGTTTCAAAGACTGTGATTAATTAAACAGGTCAACCATTTGCTCAGCATATGTAAATTCACGCTGCCTGTGCTGCTGTTACAACTGTATTCTCTATGTAGCAAAAACATTTTTTCCAAATGAATCCAGGAACTTCCCAACTGAATAGCAAACATGAAGCACGCTGTACCACTTGGCTCACTGATAAACTGCAGTCACCCTTAGGCTGGCTGAAACCTACGAACTAAGCAACATCAAAGCACTCACATCAGGGGTGAACTGTGAAACTGATCGAAGTTCAGTCTGGCCAGGATGGTAGTGTTTTTCACCAGAAGCACCATGGCACCTTTAATGACTACAAATGGTCAGAATCATGATTTTATAACTCATTCAAAAACCAAGCACATTATGACTCTGACCCCTTCAGATTTCAGTTTGCAACTAAGTTATAAAACAACGCTTGCTAAACCAGTAGCATCAATCTCCCTTTTTTGTATGGATGCCTCACCTAAGCACAGATCTAATCATAATTATTTAAAGTCAAACAGGATAGTAACTTTAGTCATTATGGCAAAAAAGTAGAAGAAAATCTTGTTTATATTGTGCTATGTATTACAACTTATACAGTCCTAAAAAACATTCTTAGGAGATAAGTTCATTCCAGATTTCAAAATACGCTATTATGAAAAAGATGAAACCCAATGGAACATTACTGTCATCTTCGAAGTTCTCCTACTTAGGAGAAACACGAAGAGATTTCAAGCTTTTCTCCTTTTTTTTTTTTTTTTATCATTTAGGTCACATCTTTTCATCTTCTGAATATGTATTATGCTCTTTTAATCTTTTATATTTTGCTTCTTTTTAAGCTCTTGTACACATGCAGCGAGGCAATTAAGAAGGACTTTTTTGTGTGTGCAACTACAAATAGATAGGTTTAATGAGAGTCTCTCACTTATACCACTAGTTTCTCTGATGGAAGCCATATTCAAGAATGCATTAGCCTTCTCATTGAGCAATATCTATGTTCCATTAAAAAAAAAATCCATCACACTTATTTTTGCAGAGAAAAGGCAAGAAAAGAGGCAATATCCTGTTTTAATTTCACTCTGTATGAATTTTCCAAAAACCCCAGATGCTTTTCTAACATTTCCTATCAAAGGAGCCAATAAGGAAAGTCATCACAATCGTAACAGTTTTAAAACTTTATTTCCCTTAAGTATGGTAAAAACATATTTTATCCAGCACTTTACAAGCCAGAAACTGACTTTTATCTTTTTACCGCTCAACCTGCATTGTGACCTCAGACTTTGACCCTACTCTTTGCAATTAAACGAATGCAGCGTGTAAGACAAAAGCATTAGTCCTTCGATTAAAATAAAAAATCATCTTGAAAACAGGATTCACTCTATTGTAATTGTGTGGGATTTTTTCCTCCCTCCCATTCTGTGGCATAAAAAGATTCCTTGATAGGTCATCACTGAAGACTGAATCCAGGATGCACATCTGGATGGATGGGAACCTAGCAGAAAGATGATTCCCTCTCATGACTGAGACACATAACAAGGTATGTTTTTCTGTCAAAGTGTATTCTGCAGAGTACGTTTATGTTCATCATGACTGTTTGTTGGAAAGAGGCACAAAAACATAGGTGTGCAGCTGTTCTATGACCTTCACACTTGTTTGCAAATGGGTGCCTAGTCAACACCCTTGGTGAGGGCAGCAGTGAGATCATGAGAAACTGCACAGCCCCATGAGTAAACAATCGCAGACCTAGCATAACACCATTTGTTTTCCTAAGTGTATAAAAGCAGGACCTTCTTGTAGCCAGATCGAAGCTTCACCAGTGGATGGATGCACCGCAGAGGAATTTTCCAGATTATCTGAGACTCTTAGCACTGGCTGCAATGGGGCTTCCCAGCTTGAAGTGTGGGCCTCAATGACAATTTGGTGGTAACTGGTGATGTATTTCTTCTTAATACCTGTTCTGTCTATGCAGTAACAATCTGATTTATTGCTAATTTTCCCCTGAACTTTACTTATACATATATATGATTTTCTTTATTGTACTTATTTACTAGAGAGAGAGAGAGAGATATCAATTTGCATTAGTGTGCTTATTCTCTTTAGTGTGCTTGTTTAATAAACTCTGCATGTTACACAGCTACTGTGTGGTCATTTTGTTGCATACCCTACCTGTCAGCAAAACATCATCATGAAGCTCCAGTGCCTATTCTGAAAAGATTATACCATCCAGTTTCAAAGGAGAGACAGATTCCTAAATCTTAATATGTTGCCTCATCATTGATAAAGACAAAATACTTTCTGTATGATCACTGTATACTCTGGAAGCAGGGCCTTCAAAAGCCACATTGAAGTACACTGGAAACCCCTTTTTGCAGTATTTAAGCATCACATTCATGTTGATAAGATGGCTGAAGGCACATTTAATTGACACAACTGGCGCTCCATATTCCATCCATCCTCAGCAAGTGATTTCTGTGCCATACTCAACATGGAAATTTGAATGGGAACACCACATAGTTTAAAGCAAAATATACAAATATACTTGACAATACAGTTAAAAAGTGTCAGCATTTTCAGTAGAACCTCAGTTGGTCTAATCACTGCTCATTAATTCAATGGAGAAAATAGAAAGTTAGGTAGTCTGTATTTTCTCTCCAAGACCTATGCTTTTAAACAAGTCTTCATTAACAAAACTTTTCCCCTTTTTTTCCCACATTTTGGGTTTTTCAGCATTCTAATTTGTATTTCACAGCTGTATTTTAGATGTAGAGGTAAGGCAAAACTTAACTATACTGCTGATGTACAGCTAGTGCAATGAAGTGACATGTGGGTAGGAGCAAGAAGAACCCATTGTATTTTGTGACATGGAATGCTGTATAAAATATCACATAGTATCATGTGGAGATGGGACACAGCTATTTATAAAAGTCATGTTATAAAAGTAGACAACCTTTCACGCCAAATTTGTCCCTCAAGTTGTTGACTGATTTCTATAAATTATCAAAGTATTTGAAACAGATCAAATTAATAATAATAATAATGTAATAATAAAGAAAGCACTGCTTAACTGTGGACATTCTCCAGTTCTTGAGGTATTTTTTGTTACTCACTTCCTTTTGGCAGGCTCAAGTAACTGAAGAGTCTGTTTAAAAAAACATGACAGAAGCCTTCAATATGCTTCTCCTTTCCAGCAGTAAAGCTTGTAGCTTTCTTCCTTGCTATTAAGAACTACATGGTAACATGGAGGAGAGTACCATAAGAAAACTGTTTAAATTCCAGCCTACTGTGAGAGTAATAAACCACAAAAATCTGACATTACTGCAGACACAGAGCACTGATTCCTTGAGGCAAAGCTTTAAAAAACATAAAGGTATAGACAAAATACCTAATTTTACTCAGGGGAATAGAGTGGCTGTTGACTTCAAAACTATTTGTACATCCTGAAATGCTACCCCATCTGTACAATGTTCAGGGGTTTGGTTTGGTTTGGTTTGGTGGGTTTTCTTTTTGGCTTGTTGGTTTTTTTTGTTTGGTTAGTTTGTTTTGGGAGGGGGAAAGAGATGGGTTTATATTTGTATTTTAAAATAATTATAACAGAAATCATTACTGAGGGAAAAATAAAAAACACAGGATGTCCAAGTCAACAGATTTAATATTTGCAGAGTTATCAAGAGCGCTCCCACAGCTCTGCGAGTATGCCTGCTGCTTCAATGTACTGCTGTGCTGTCCCCAAGCACCTCCTGCATCACTGCAACCCAGCTACCACAACTGTTCTCATCCACTTGTCCACAGCATCTGCATCCTTCAACATTTGCTAAAAATTTAGCTTCCATACTCGATATGGATGGTTGCTGCCCAGTATAATTAATTTCCTAGGCTTCTCTGGGAATCCATCCTATCATTTGGCAAGGAATGCAGCCCTCCATCTGACTCCTATCATGAATTGAGATTATAGTTCAGGGAGAAGAGTTTATGCTTTCATACAGGGTATTTTGAAACACAAAAACCAGTATGTTGATCTTCAAGCAAAGCAACATCATTGGCATTCTTTGTAAATTGTGACAATATAAATTTATAAATCAGGATTATATGAAATCACCATTAAAGACTACAAATACGAGTGTATGATAAATATCAGCTCAAAAGTAAAAAATCCTACAATCACAATTATTTTAACCACTAGGGTCTTCACTGCAAACTTAACAACAGCTGGTGCAATTTCATAGCACCAGTCTTCTTCACATACCCACTACAGCAGAAGCTCTGGTGAGGATGCTGCTGTCTCAAGGCGGGTCTTCCAGGACAAAAGCACAAGTTACATGTGTCTAGTACATGTGCACTTCCACCCCCATGCTCCAGACATGCCCTGTAACACCTTTTATGCCCAGTGACATGAAGATGAGCTAAGTCTACCTTATTCTCTTCTGGGAAAACCTACACCAAGATTAACAGACCAGTATAACCATAGACAACATCACACTGCTTTAATGACGTAAGTTCTGCTAAAAAGATTTGACTTTCTAAAACACGTGATGCCTTTAAAGGACAAAACATCAACTGAGAAATTCTGGACAGATGCGCAAGTAGCATTACACTCTTTGAAGACACATAAATTGGCTCACTTAACGAGTAATCTGTTCATATTCATAAAACACGTATTTGTAAATAAATTTCATACAATCTTAAATTTTGGCGATGTGTCCTGGTCAGATGAGAGCTAAGAGGTAGGGCTGGGAGAGTGAAGCTGAACAAATGGGCACCTTAGTCACTGTATATGGGTTTCTAGTACCCAAGACTGCTATGCCTCTAAACCTGGGTTTTAAATGTGAAAAGCTGGTGTGTGGCAACAGTTGCTGTTACTATGAATGTAGCCTGAGGTGCAAGCCAAGAGTTTACACAAACTGTGTTTATGATGGACAACACAATCTGGCGGCAAAACTGAGATTTAGGACAGACATAAAGGTAAAAACACATACATCTGCGATTCACATAACTTTGAACAAGAGGTCTGTGAAAAGGAACCAGGCCCATGTAAACATAAGAGATATGAAAAATTAGTTAACATGAAAACAAACTAATTCTCAACTTCATTAACGTTTTATCATCTGAAGGTAAAGATCCAGCTATGCACTTGCAAATGAGAAGGCATATTGAAAATAGTCATGTTAGAAATGGATATTGAGGACCCAGTGATATATTTTGTGACTAATATTGGGACTTTTCATTCGCATTTGCTTAACTATACCAAGTAATATCAATTGCACATGGCAATGTGCATTACAGTTCATTGAAGTAATATTAAATTGCCTGACAATAACATACTTTTTTCATTTATAGAACTTTGCAGTGCTACAGAAATACTGAGGCAACATAAGGATATTGTATATGATACAAATTTAAGAGCAATAAAATGTTGGAATAACAAAATGAAGTTTCTTGCCCAATCACAGATTTGACAGTGAAAAAAAGTAATGTTTTATTTATTTTGTCTAATTTTAATTTTTGTTGATATTCCCTCAGGTCAAATATATCCATATGAGCTTATGTTTTGATATGAAATTATGATTACTGCACAGATGTGCACAGTACTACACTGCTTTCATAAAGTAAAAAAGAGAGACCAATTTCAATTCTCAGTCACTCAAGTGTATCTCCAACAGTTTCCACTGCATTACATAGATCTGAACCAAAGCAGAATTTACACTGAAGAGTTTCATCTATGTAGGCATACGTATGCCTGGCATCTAAAAGGCAGAAACTGTTCTTCTCACGATTCATCATACACACACAACTTCTAAATTCAAAATATACAAACTTGGAAATATTAACTTTACGTTAGATGTTAGTCACAAATCAGAACAAAAGATACACGGTTTTCCAGAGATTCAACCTGCTTTCATTGTTTATCATTACTTTGGCTTTGAACATCCTAAACATACATCACCTTCCTCAGAAATAAAAAAGGCACCAAAAAAAAAAAAAAAAAAAACAAAGCCAAATAATTCTGGAGAAAGGACAAGATTTTTCTCTAGAGATGGGTTAAGTTAAATAGATCATTCTAAGCGACTGGAAAGGTTATATTGCATTTCCACAAAACTTTTCCCTCAAAATTCTTCTGACGAACTGAGCAGCCCTACAGCAAATGCACAATATCCTCATGCAAGCAGGTAAGCTAGCTATAGGCATTGCATAATAAGAACCAACTTCCATTGGCTGGACAGAGGGCACTAAAAAGCCTCTGAAGGCAGTTTTTTCCAGTATAATATTTTTATAGGTGTCATATACCATCTAAAAATCCTATGCAAAACTAATGAGGCTTTTATATTTTGCTATCTTGGCAAATGACTTCCCTGCTCCTCAGATCTTGCACACTACTGCATACCAAGAATACTAAAATCTTTCAAAGGGAACATTTTAAGACAACTCTTTTCTCACATGGTGATAGAAACCAAGAAATATTTTTTTTCTTTAATGTGTTTATAATAAAATGCTCACAACAGTAAGAAAATTGAGATTTAAAGCAATATTGTTGGGCTTCAAACAGCATGAGTTCATTAGAACAAGTTTGAAGAATATCTTAACATAATCATTTTGCTTCAGCTAGCACCTCATGATTTCTGGGTTTAAAATAACAAACAACCAAACCCCAACAAACAAACAAACCAAACCCAAAAAAAGACATTTATTTCTAGCTTGTCAATGGCAATGTGTTACAAAAAGAAACCCCAAACCAAAAACCCATGTGTATGTAAGCAAAGTATTAAATGAAAACAACAATGTATACAATCAATGTCCTGGTATCCCTTTTTTCTCCCAATCATATTTCAATTCTATAAATGAACTTATATTTCCTTGTGCAGTGACATTTTAGCAAATTATACTGGTTTTGATTAGGTTATCATAAATGAACCTATACAGAAATAAAAGTAGTAAAAGCAACAGATCTACCCTTCACAAAATATGGCAAAGACAATGTAAAAGCGATAGCTCCTGTACCACTGGTATTTTAGAAGGAGAAATACATACTACAGTGAAATCCATTTCAGAGGACGTTAGAATAAAAGCAGCCATATCCCACCCCTGCAAAATCCCAAGACTTCATTAAAATGATTTTTTGCAGTTAATTGAGTAAATCAAGTACAGCAAGGAGTTCAGCAAATTAAGTGACTGATGGCCTAACAACTGGGAGGGGGGAGGTAAGGGAAGTAAAGGAAGGTGGTGGTGTCTCTGGCCTAACAACAAACCATTTCTGCTGGGATTGCTTTTTGGTTTATCAGTATATCCTGAAACACAGTGCAGATAGGTGAAGAATAGGATATTTTAAGCCACAGGACTTGGCTTTTTAGCAACTTTTTCTTTTAAAAAGCATATTTAATACTGCCAAAATAGCTGTGACTAATAAAAACTTGGATCTTTCATTATCTTCCTAATAGGATGCCATAGAAGGTTCTTTAGAGGAAACCCAGAAGGCTTATCCTTAACATTAAGGGTACAGATTAGTTTCTATATCCTCTGAGATCAGTAGGAAGAAATATTCCCTCAGATTATGTTTTTATTCTGAGACTTCACAATAAAATCTGAATTCTACTCTTAAAAAAAACAGCACTGAACCTGAAAAAGACTGAATTATTTGGGTTAAAAGTATCACTATAATTTAATGAGAAAAATATGACTTAGCATTCCCTGCTGCGCCCTTTAGAAAAAAATGCATAAAATTATGCTTTTACAATTTATATATACAATCTGAGTTTCCAAGAATGTCTCACCACAAAGTCAAATAGATATTAAAGGAAGATATTAAGCTTTTCAACCCCTTGCAATATCTAGTACAGTTTTAAATGGTTACCTTAAAACTGAGTTAATACAAAGGCATTCTCTCTTTGGCTGATGCTTTTTGTACAGAGCTATTCTTTCCTAAAACAGTGTTCTATTAATTTTAGAAATTCATTGAAACTGGAATCTACAACTCAGCATTAATTAAAGTCATCTATACAATTTATTCCCACTGTAGATGAAGCTCTAGTGTTAGACATCTAACAATACCTCCAACTCCTTAGATCCCACATAGTTCTTCTATTCTGTTGCTTAACTAGATTTCCTCATTCCTGCATTGTAATAAACAGAGATTAGATCTGGTTTGCACTCAGACGACTACATTTAATTAAACATAAATGGTTCATACTTTGCCCACAGGTACACATGGGTAACTCCCATTCAGCTGAGCCACTGATTTCTATTCCCGTAGACCAATTTCCTTTTATTTGAAGAACAAAACAATGACTAGCAGTTCAAGTCTATATGAGGCAGAGGTGAACTTAATGTGTGACGAATATGAAGACTGTATTTCACAGACTTTCATCTAGAGTAACTAAAAGATACTTTAGAATTTTGACATAACAGAATTTTTAAAATTGAAGAATTTAATTTCATAGAAGAGGTACCCCTGAGTTATCAGTATTAGTATTTTTTTAATAGAAAAGGTGAATGTTTCCACTATAATAGCAAATACACATGCAACTTTTGAGTTTCCACTGTATAGAATTGTATCCATACGCTTGGCCTAACTTAACAACTCTGTGGTCCGCTTCCAAACACCAGCACAAAAAATCATCTAACGGAACACCGTTGCGCTCACCTGCAGTACCATCGGTTCATGTAGGACTAACAAAGATGTTTTATCCAGAATTCAGTAGGTACGTAAGTACAGATAAGGATATTCAGCAGCTAGGTAAGAAGTCCACTTTCACTGATCATTCTTGTAAAAATTGTCCCATCATCTGTAATCAGCCTGTATACCAAAAAGCCTAATGAGCATAGACCTATTTTCATGATTATTGAGATCTTTTCTTAGCTGAGATTTATTTTAATGGTTGTTCCTAATGCGCTGAGATTTGTTTCAATGATTGTCACAGAAGGATTACTTTTACATAGGAAATACAAAGAAAAGACGTGAAGAGATCTAACGGTTACTCAGTTCTGTTATTCAAGTGTGCTGACTTTGAGAGTGATGGTTTCTTACAAAAGGGTCACTTCTCACTAGCATCTACTGTAGCATGTTAAATTCTCTACAAAATTTCTCAGCACCTCAAAATCCATGGAAATAAATGTTTCAGAGCAGCAAATACTGTAAAAAACTTTTGCTACACCTTGCAGCCTGAAACATTAACCGACTTAAAACACATCTGCAACCATGTCCTCATCAAAGCATCTCCTTGAAACTCACAGCTGAGTACATAGTGCCTGAATAGAGATTAGGACTGTGAGAGCAGAAAGCTCCTAAAGCAGATACGCTGCTAAAAAAAAAAAAAAAAAAAGAAAATTTATTCTATTAATAACAGTTATGCTTCAGCAAGCATCTACTTCATTCCCTTGCTCCATTCACTCCTCTCCGTCAGTTGTCTGATTTAGATTTCTGTTCCTGAGTGACATTTAAGCAAGTAGATGTAGGTTGTATCCTAATTTCAAGGTCAGACTGGGATGAGGGCAATGGTGGAACTAGGAAAGCATGACCCTCCCTTTTCATCACCCATAGCTGACAATGTCTATGGTGTAAGTAGATGCTGCACAAACTCAGAATGCCACTGACAGTTTTAAGAAAACGGCGCAAGTAAGTAGTAATCTTTCCCTAAATGCTCGGGCTGACTTTAAGACTGCAGGTTAAACTTTGCTCAGTGCTGGAAGGTTTTAGTGCAGTCCTTGTGCCAAAGCACAATGAACAAGGTTTGGAGCCTGTAGAAGGTAACACTTGCCTAGGAAAGCTTCAGTACAATGTTTAGAGCTACTACCTGATTCAAACAGAATACTAGGAATAACTTCTTTACTTTTTCAGAATGCTACTTGAACTCTTTATCCATCAGAAGCAGATCCAGATAAAGCATCCCCACCTGGAAGAAGTAAGATCTTAATTATGTAATAACTAATACTTACTTAGGACTCCATTACCCTGAAAGATTTTCAGTCTTACTCAGTGAAATCACTATGGTTGCAAATGGATTTATAAGTGTGATTAATAACTGAAGTAAATTTTAAATGTGCATGTAATGAAGGACAGAAAAGAGAAGAAATAACCAAATTTCTTTTTAATGGTTAAGACAGTAGAAGAGGTTTTTTCACTCTATAATCTTTGCCTCAAAAGAAGAAATAGTTTAAATTATTCAAAACTAAAAGACAGTCCAGTCTTTACAAGGACTTGACCTTTACCTGTTTGAATAACAGCTTTGTGCTTTGCACCCTCCCACTGAATATTTCTCACTAGTTCTGTGGAAATAAAAATGTTTTTATCTTCAATTGCTGTTTTTCTTTCCATTTTCAGTACTTATTTTCTTAAAGTTCTTTAATTATTGCTATGCAAAAGTACTTATATTTACATTTCACAGACATATATCATCCAGTTTGCTTTACTGAATGAAAGGACACTGGATAAAATAGCACAAGCTTGCAAAGACTTATGTACAGGCTTTAATTTCAATGGACCAGTCATTTGCTTAAATTTGAATAAATATGTGGATATTCATAGCACCACAGTTGAATTATTAAAGTAGATCAACTCCATTATGACACTTTCAGACTCCAGACAGAAGTGCATTTATGGTAAATTACAATTTCTGCAAAACTCAATCTATGAAGATCGGCGACTTTCAAACAGAGTTGGGAGTAATACAAAAGAGCATTTTCAAATCTTTTATATCTTTTTTCTTACTTTTCAGAGGGAATTTGAGCACCAAAGCTATATGAATCCAACTGACTCCCATGAACTTTGTTGACTTTTTAATGTTCTAATTCACAAAGCCATTGTATTTTCAGGGGCGAAAAGGGGAAGGAACCAAACTAAAAACAAAAACACACAACACAATTAATTTCCAAGATGGGAGTCAAATTTCAATGCTATTTGATTTCAAAAGGTTTTATTTATACATGCTAAAGCCCCCTATTTTATAAGCATATATATATGTATAAGAACATTTGTTCTCTCCTAGTTTTTGGAAGTCAGAGCAGCAGCACTCCTCTTGGGCAGTACAAACTACTGGGCAAAACCACTCAGCGTAATGCAGCATCCGTCATTTTATCATTAAATACAAAGACCTTTTAACATCAGGAAATTAGAGTCTACAAAGCAAAACTCAACTGTTCAACTGCTTTACCACTGTGTTTGCGTTAATATAAGAAATGGGAAGGGAGATTGTAATTAGTCTTTTGAAGACAGTATAACAGCTGCCACATTTTATACTTCTCTAGCTATATAACTCACGGTTTAAAGTTCCTACTTTTAACTACCTTAATTCATCACTATTTGGAGAAAGTGGCAACCTCAGGATAGGCAAGATCTTCAATCAAAGTTGCCCTACAAATTCTGGCTGACACAAAGTTTTTCTTTATTTTTGCTTTGGCAGATGGATAAAGCCATTGTGAACTAAATTTACAAAAAAAAACCCTAAATACAGCCTTTGACCAATATGTGACGTGATGAGCTCATATAGGCACCAGAATGCATCCAAGGTGACAGATCTTTATAACAGACATTAATTTTTCAAAGGTGTGCTAGAATGAACAAGTTTATCCCTGTGTCATCAATATACAATGGGATTCATAACCTCAAGAAACCTGGTGGAGTAGACAGTAAGACAAGAAACCTGCTTTCTGCTCATCAGCATTCATATGACAGACAGGGCTGAAATGCCTTTTTTCAGCAGCAGTCCTGACCACAAAATAAACATGCCTGTTACAAAAGGATGTCCTAACGTAAGCAACCACAGATTCAAGATTAGATAGCTCACAAAACATAGCAGCTCTATCAAAATGATCTACAGCTAGCCCCTCTTGTAATGAAATCACGATGACTGAACAAATTAGCATGTTCTTCCATTCACCATCAACAATGAAGAACATTTACATGATACATTAATCAGTATAATAGATTTAAAACATCAAGTTCTTTCCCTCCAACATCACTGAAGAATCTATAAAAATAGGACTACAAAATAAAGGAAAAAAAATAAAAAATTTAGATCATACCTGATAAAAGCACCTCAAACACTGATCAACTGTATCAACCAAAAAAAATTCTTAAAAATATTTAATCTGCTGTCTATTCCAGGTATCTAGTTGGTAGTATGTAACTATTATACCAACAATGATATGCTGACATACTCAAATCAATTTAGGTAGCATTCCATTCAAGCTAAAATACTCAATTTTTCAGTAAAACTAACAAATGAACAAGAAAGTACTAAGTTAATTGTTTCTAGAGTCCAAGGAAGCTACTTTAGGTTTCCTGTCATGGCATTGCATTGAACCACTGACACTTAAAAGGCATAGTTGCATATATTAATTCTTCAAGAAATATCTCTGCAGCTGCACTGCTAAAAGACAAGACACCTCTGAGGATAAGCAATGCCTTGGACAGCCTGATTTATTGGCAAGGTACACAGGAATCCAATGTGGATGGCACAGGCATTTCATTTTGGGTGTATTTCTCCCCAGTGAAAATGCAGCAAATGAGTAGATGGAATTCTTTCTGCGTTATCAAGAGTTCCCTAAGCCTGTGTCATAATTCTGGTTTTATCCTGGTGTAAAGAAAATGTAGGCAACAAAACTGACCCTTATAAGCCTCGTATATGGTCAGTTAAAGACACTCAAAGATACATAGCTTATATCTACTCCCTAACAGATTTGAAATTTTGGCAGCCTCAAGTAGCTACTGGTTTGAAGATGATCGCAGAAAAGTCTGTTGTGTTATTAAGTAAACTCATTTATAATGTCTGCTCCTAGTTGACTATTTACCACTGACTGTACTTCAGTATATACAATAAGAAAGATTCATTTGGAAAATATTTTAGACAGTATTCAGGGTCAACGGAAAATTAATTCAGAAATAAGGAAAATTGCTTCCTTCACCTAAGACAGGCTGACTTTAAGCTATCTGCAGCATAGAAAAGTAACTCTATTGCACAAGCACATGTATGAAAAAAACAACTTTTAAGACAAGGTTAAAAAATATTAGAATTACCTGGTCCAATCAAACAACTCTACAAGACTTCTCACAGAACCATGCTTCCTCTATAAACACCGCTAGCAAAAACAGTGCACAGAAGTAAGCTTTCTAAAATATTTGTTTTGCCCTTTACTTACTTTGCAAAGGTTTTTTAAGAAAACAGGTAAATGTCATAAATCAGGCCAACGCCACCTATAATAATAACGGATGCAAGGCTGCTTTTACTTCATCAAAAAGAAACTAATCATTTTATGATATATTGACTGCCTAAAATCACTGGAGTACCTGTAACTCCATTTATGAAGCCTTAGCCATGGCTAAGCCTGAGTTAGCTTTCTCTCTGAGGAAAGCAATCTATAAAACAGTACTCATTATCTTTGCCTGTCTAAAGCTAGACTTCCTGTCTGTCTTTTATTACTGTTTTTTGACATGTTCTGAGGTCACCTTTGAAGCAGCTGTTGAGAAGCAAAGAAAAACAGCCCTTGCGTTCTGTCAGTGCTACAAAAGCTATTCTCCTGATGGAGAAAGTACCTCAGTGCCCATTCCTCACAGCTATGCACGGACTGTGGCACAGATGGGCTGCAGTGCCTGTACTCACCACTCTGCTCCCTATCAGTGATACTTCCAAGCTAGATGATGGGAAACAGGGCTCAGACAAGAAAATATTTCAAACAGATAATGCTGAGCCCTAAGCTCATTTCAGTTCTCTTAGTAATTTGTCTGCAGGCAGCACAACAGGCTTGTCTCAATTCCCATTAAAGGCAATTTCATCAGCTTTTCAATACGGCTTTGAACAGGCTCAGCTTGGTAATGAAGCAGCACATAATAGCACATAAAAAGCAGCTAAAGGTGTGGAGCGTATGGCCTCTGAAGTGGTGCTCAGCTGGAATTTTGCAGAGGACTACTAACAAAGATCAGCACAAAACCACCCGTAGTACAAGTTACTAGCTTCACAGCCAGCAAATCCTCCTTCCTCTGGAGGAGGATGCCAAGGTCAATGAGAAGTTGAGAAGGCCACAAAGCTTAATTGTACCCAGCATTATCTCACCCTAGTGGCTTTCTATTTGTTCACTGATGACATAAATTTGGAGTTGGACTGAGAAATGTAAGGTTATTAAATGATCTAAACATATGAATGTGGGTGAAAGTGAAAAATCAGTTCTAAAAAATGTGTTTTCTTTGCCTGAAATAATAAAAAAAAAAAAAAAATCCAGAAAATTTCAATCTGTAACACTGTGACTGCAAGATACTGTTTATAAAGTTTTAGTTTATAACACTATGGCTCCTCCACTTCCTCACTTTTTAAAGGTGACATGCAAGAGAACAGGAACTGCATATACAGGCACAGTAAAGGTCCCAAACAAGCAAAAACCAGTATGAACCTAGATACATCCCCCTCAATCATGATTGCACATGCATATGTCAATACTGCGTCTCTCAGTAATGACAGAGAATCATTTTCCACAGCAATACCGTCTTTTCTCATATACAATTATGAAAAATGCTTTATATCAGTCTCATAGTAAATATTATATCTAAAACAAAAAAAAAGTCATAGGGGCCTTAGTGCCCCTTAACATGTATTTATCAATGTACCATACTCTTCCTTCAGTACTAAAAATAGCAAGCTGTATGGTACTTTGCATCAAAAGGTTGTTATCTTGCTTTATAATAAGCACAGAAAATTAGATGACATTTAGCAGAGTTTACACGACTGCTGGGTTGTAGTTCACCATCAACACATTCCCATTTCTGAAGTTTGAAAGAGACACATGGAAATAACACAGTATTGTTTAATATATATTTAAATAATAGGTGATAATACATTTTTAGGGCAGTTTATTTCTTTCAGAAGCAATCAAATAACATTCTCCTTTTTAAATTCATTGTCATACCAAGAAATCAAGTGTGCTTATTGGCTTCAGCTACAGTTTCCTTTACTCCAAGGAACCAAATTTCAGGTGTTCCCAGCTCTTGAAGATTGTGACAGTTTTAGTACAGGACTGAGCATACCTGATGATTAAGCTTTTAAAGTTTCCTCAACAGATATATAAAACCTCTCCTCTTGCTTTAGATTAAGTATAGAAGATACTTTAAATGCTTTTATTTAGTATTTGTTCTACTTCAAACTTGATGTTATTAAGTATTCGACCTCTCTAACATTCCTTCTCTTGACAAACATAAAAGCTGAGATACAAATATTTAGCAATAATGTTAAGTATAACATGCATAATGTGACTGTGCAATCCTATTTGAAAGGACTCAAGCTTTCAGGAAATAAAGCACTGACAATTTTCTTAACTTCTTCCTCATCTAGATTGTGCATTTACTACTTCAAGGTTAAGAGAATAAAGAAAAAACTATGCAAAAGAAAGTGTGAAGCTATAGTACAGATGCCCTGATCTAAGTAAGATTTATGAGATAGGATTATATCTCTTGTAAATGGCCCCAGAAATAAAATAACTCATCCACATTGCTCTCAACCACTAATTCTATTTGCAAAGCACGTTTTGCTACACAACTCAAAATTTCTAACTCCAAAAATTAGTGGCAGAAAAATGGGGGGGAAGCAGGAAGAGGGAACACAAAACCATTGACATATTGTAGAGAGATACATGAAAGCTTTTGCTTCAACCATTTCATATTATCTAGTCTTTTCCTTGGGAAGCTTTCACAGCTTCTTTGACTCAGAAGAACATAATTTCCCTTGTATACACACTGTTTGTAATACTGAAAAACCTTAACTGTTCCCATAGTAACCAAACCTACTCTATGCATTTAATTGTTGCCTTTTTAAGTATAATCTATTATTGATTTGGAGTCAGCATGTTCTATTGCTATCTAAATTAAGGATTCCCTGAAGTTTATGAGGCATTCACTACAAATTCAAAATATTTCAATAATTGGGAATTTAAAGCATTTAGTGTATTTTATTATGTAGTATCACATTAAAAAAAAAAGAATCAGCAGTAAGCATGTAGACAGGACAAAGCTGGAACCATTAAAACTTATTTTGAACAGGTGATTTTTAGTCATTTTGACTTTAAATAGGAGGATAAACAAGCCTTGCTAGAGCTCATGTCAAAACTCCATACCTGAATGGGGAGATGACTTCTTTCTGAACTATGGCTCTGCTTTGTGATTAATTCTTGTAACATACTTGGACTGAATTCCAAGCTCTCAAAATGTATTCCTGGTTTTAGGTGACATCTTTGAAAAACAGAAGTGATTTCTGGAAGACTAAATGAAGAATGATTATTTGCCTACTTAAACTTTCTTAAAGCAAATAATCTGTTTTGTATCAGTACTGCATTCTCTGAATATCAATGGCAAGGTATAACTTTAAACTGCAGCACAGTTGAAGAGTTGAGAATTTGAAAACAATTATATAATATTCATTATTACACAATTACTTGAATTACTCCAAGTCCATCTGATATTAAAGTAAAATATATGCTCTTTTAAGGTACATTTGCTCCCACAGCACCAGCATAGGATTTAGAAAGTAAAATAATAATTTTACTTCTGAACACCTGTGCTTTTTCATCGACCCATAAATGCTATTTTCTAGCTCATCCATTATAGTGCACTATTCCTTGAACAAGAAAATGAAGAGGTTCTTATTTACCTATGGAAGTACATAGCATGTTTTAGAGTACCGTAACATGTTTTATCACAATTGAAAATAAATAATTGATATAACAATGTTTATCTAGACTGTATCTCTGAATATGTTTATCTAGAGCATTTAAAATTTTCCAGTCAAAAATAATCAGCCACTTCTATTTATTCGGGTCCAGATAAGGAATAGAAAAATAAGATTACAAGAGTACAATAAGATTACAATCAGATTAAGATTAAAATGGGGTAACAATAATAAGGCTCAAAATACAGCCCCATTAATAGGGGGGGAATTGTAGGGCAAAATAACTTGGCATCGTCTTACAACTTGGGTCATTTTCCAAAAATGACTTCTCTTCCTTTTGTTCTGCCTTTAAACTCTGTGGCTCTGATTTGAGGTTTCTATCACCTCTGCACCTGCTGCCACCAGGAGAGGTAAGTCCTTCTCAACTCAGTATCTTCCCAAATAGAAACCTGGGCACTAAAATTCTATAGAAAGATGTATTTCATACAAAAGGGGATAATAAAAAGATAATTGGGAGTGGGACTGAAATACTCCTGAAAAATCAATATTAAAAATTTTGAATAAATGGCTGGGGATAGAGGAGTAAGTCAGTATAAGTTAGAAAAACATTAGCTTGCTTTTGGGTGAATAGCCTATAGGTTTTCTATATAAGCAAACAACAGATAAATAGAGTTTTACCAAGAGTATAGGTTATAAGCATGACTGATTAAAACATGGGAAAGCTTACCTCAGTCCTACCCCTCTTTTCCCCCTGCTTGTGCGTCCCTAGATTTTTCCCCAATAGCTCTTATCCATATTTTCCTACTACTTCTTGACTTGCTCATCACTGGAATACTCCAGGGATCTGGGGGATTTGATGAACATATGTGAAACAGCTGATATAAGAGCAAAAAAGGGACAGATCTCCAAATTGTAATCTATGCCATACTTTGGTGTATATATACATGCTTCTGAAAAGCCACCTTACAGTTAAAATCCAAGCACTGGCCTCTTTTTCTTTCTCTGTTTCTCTTTTTTTGGAGACGTTTATTAAAGCTGTACACAAGCCGGCATTGTGGGCTGCTCTGATGGAAGCTCTAAATCTAAATAGATGGATATATTTGCAGTACATGCTATCACATATTTAATCAATGTATCAGCAGCAAATATTTTTCATGTGCAACAAAAGCTATATACTAGCCCATTGTGTAATGAGAAAGAGAGGATTAAAATACCAAACGCAAAACAATTTGTAGTCAAAACAATTGGGAGTAACTTTGTACCATATCCACCGCATAGTAAATCAACCTGGTGCAGGAATCACATGAAATCCTTGGAGTATGGCACAGGAAAAGAAAAACAAAAAATATTTTTTCTTCACAAACATCAGCGAACTTTTTACATGGTGGCTACTACTGATAAAAAGCAGCTTGGCCAGTCAATCACCTTAGTCTAACAGAGTTTAACCCTGCTCCTGGAGCACAGGGCAAACAATTTGTATTTGTACTTACTTCATAAGTGTATGGATAATTTTTGCAGCATTCAGCTATTTTAAATCACTGTTGCTTGGTACAGTATTTTGTCTTTACAGCTTAAATTTATTGCAATATAATTGCAAATTTATGTCTCAATCCAGCTGCACTGAAGCTGCATGTTTCTTAATGTGTTGTTGCAGTGTCCTTTAACTTTTATCTCCTCTGCTTCCTACCTCGCCATTTCCCAGCTTAGTTTTTTTCCTGTGCTGTAGGTGTCTTATGTCTCCCATATGGTGGGTGACACAGCCACTGTATTGACTGGAAAAAGGCAGGAGTGGGAAGGGAAGAAAAGAGCAATAATACCTCTTTTTCACTCTGCAAAACGGAGAAAATCTTGATCTTAGAAATACTAAGATTTAAATTATGTGTACTTCTGGAGCATCCCTTCATGTAGTTTTGCAAATAAAGAGTGAAATCCCACTGATTGCAAGGAAAAAATAGCATGCAGGTACATATATTTTTTTCATATAACTCATTCCCTCTAGGATGCAGGTAATATCTCAACTTGAAGCACTTGAAGCACTTTCTGTATTTTTAAGCAGCAGGCTGATTGAACGTAGCTTCCTTCAACGGTATTCCTATTTAAGTCATGATAACAGGACTCTAGTAGATTTTCTAACAATGTTAACTCTAATACAGCCACATTTTTTATGAACATTCTGCAAAATATAGTTTAGAAAACACCTCAATAAAACCAATAACAGCACCATCACATCAATATGGTTTTTCACTGATCAGATTAAAAAAACACCTGATTATGTTTTCACCAGAAGCATACAGGAGCTATAAAACAGCATAACACAGCCCAATAGCTAATCCATGCAATCATAAATGCAAATCTATGTAGTTGTCCCCTGGCACTCGTTCTTTCCTCCACCTTCCAGTGACAGTAAGAAATTACCAAGAAATGCTGTTCTTTGTTATGCTTCAGAGATATGATTAAATTACTGTGAAAGTGAAGCAAATAAATCTGTGCTACGTACTTGATCTGTTTTTTCTAGTTTTAATCTACAATGCATTTGTCTAACCAAATTAAGTGCTTCGCAATCCTAGCATTACATGTACAAGCATATTTCCTTCATATTTGTTTTCCATTTTATGATGCTTTAATTGTTCACAAGTAATAACATAGTTGATTAATTTTTTATATTTGAGCTGCAATTATGCTTTGAAATCCAATTTGTAGGAACTGAGGTTGTACTTTAATACAAACACCACAGTCTTCTAAATTACAAACCAAATTATCCCCTGGTCCCTTCTCTACCACCACCACTCCCTGCCTCTTTAGCATTTAGAGAATGCTATCGTAGCCTGATGTTTCTGCTACACAAAAGTACAGACCCAAACCCACCTTCATTTCCTCGTGAGATGATAAAATACAACCACTGGCTATGGCTCATAACAGAACTTTAATTACAGTTTAGGAAAACCCGACGTTTTTACATACCAGAAAGTATAATTCTGTTTCTGGCATGGTTACCTAAGACTAAGCACTTCATTTTGTGCAAGCTTGAGTAAAAGAAGACAACTTCAACAAATATTTTTTGCCTTAGTTTTACAGCACTGTGACTATCCTTTTAAAATTTTGGACATATTAGCATACAAGAAAAAGGAATAAATGGGCACAGCTGGCACTTCTCTCTGTCTCCCCATTTGAGCAAAACAGTCTTTCTCCCAAAGCTCTCTGTTCTATATTTTAAAAGTATGTTCTTACAGTGAAGCCTCAAAGCGACTGTAAATTGTCATTAGGCAAAACCTGGCACCAAGGTTAACAATGGGATCTAACATTGTCTTCCAAATCGCCACAGTATGCTACAAGAATGGATTACTGAAACACAAACTTAACAACCGCTATACAACATAAGTGCATATGAACTCAGACTATCACAAAAATGGCTTTTTAGAAATTAGTCAAAAGACCATACAGCAAGATCACAGGATTCCTTTTGAGGTTTCATTGTGCCACTCCTTGAATAAATGCTAAATAATAAATGCTAAATGAAAACTTTAGATCTTCTTTAATACATGAAACTGAGGGAGTAACAATGCTTGTTCTGAGTGTCTGTGTTGGACATGAGTTTAGGCTCCATAGGGAACTTTTCTTTTTCATTGTTTTTAAATCCCAGGTAAATTAGTGAGTCATTTGCCACATGCCCAACTGTAACCATGGCTCAGAAAGACATTATGACTGAGTGGCTTTATACAGTCATCCCAGTGGACAATGGGTGGGCTCTACAGGGCTAGGCAGCTGTCACACTGGATAATGGAAAACACCATAATATTGTTAGAGTAACGAACCTTGTAAGTGACTAATGCTACAATTTAAAACAGCAATTCTTCAGATGTGGATCTCCAGATAAAATAATGATATTTAATTGTCTAATCCGGTTCCAGTGGCTCAGCATCCTAGAACCTCCCAAACACCTCTGTCTGTATTGCCTACAGTAATCATTCTTGTCAAGGAATCAGGTGAGATTTTACTCACTTCTGCTATATCTCCTTTTAGACTTGCACCAGAGTTTAAGGAGTCTCAGTATAGATTCAATCGTTCCCATTTCAACACACAATAAAAAATTCAGCCCAAAATTCAAATTCAAACAAATGTCCTATCTAGTCATAACTGTGCCTTATGGTTCATTGCTCTAATTACAATGTATATGCCAAGAGTATTTTGCAATGATTACTCAAGAGCATTAGCTTAGACGAGTTCTTACTTGCTGCCACTTTGGGATTTGGTTGGTATTGGTGGTCTGACTCACACTTCTCAGTAATGTAAATTAAGCAGAAACTTCTAGACACCACAGTACACAGAGGATAAAATTCTGCTCTTGAACCAAACGTATCTTAAATAATCTGCCTTTATATATCTATCTATCTGGAAGACAAGCAGCACCTTTTCAAATGAGATCTCTAATTAAATACTACAAAACTACTTATCTTGGCGCATTTCTTTTGGGAAAATATCTGGAAGTGAAGGATGAAGAAATCAGATGACAAAAGCTTCCACTATTGCAGAAGCATACACTGGAGAACATAATGATTCACAGAGAACAAAAAAAGAAGGATGCATGCATGCTAAATGTTCCATCTCTGGCAGTATTCAAGGCCAGGCTGGACAGAGCCTTGGGTGATATGGTCTAGGTCTAGCGTGAGGCATCTCTGCCCATGGCAGAGGGGCTGGAACTAGATGATCTTAAGGTCCTTTCCAATCCTAAATATTCTATGATTCTATGGGGATTTGCTGACTTGAATTTAATTTAGGAATAAAAAAATGGTCTCAGGTCAGATAAATAAATGGATAATCTTACTCTAAAGACCAAAACCAGAATGATTTTATGATATCATAAAGGTATATAAGTTTAGGGATGTGAATGGAACAAAGTGATCTTTTATTATTGCTTCAGGCTAAACCAGAGCCATTTTGTAAATGTAACTGTGATGTGGTGACAATGTTTTTCTCATAATGACTTCGGGTCTAGTTAAATTGTAATCATTGATGCAGTTATGTTGTCTATTGCTTGTTTCTGAAGCAGGGGAAATTTGTATTCCAGGTGACTATAATTACATTGTCCTTAGTTTGTACAGTTCAATGCTTTAAATCTGCTTTGGTCATGCTCTCTACCAGTGTAAACTGCAACAACTATTTTGACTCCAAAGTTCTATATGAATTTTCACCGTCTGAAGCTCAGACACATCACTTTCAGCAAAGCCGTATTATTCCTACACATTTTTTTTCCTGAATTTTCTTTTATTAATAAAGTTTAGCTACATGATGACATAGTGCAGTAGACTTTTGAATTAAAACCATTATCTCAACTTGGAAATGACAGTCTTCTTAATCCTCCATGCTTTGACTTGAAGTGACCTAATTAGGCACCTTGCTTAACATTCTGCCCCTATATCTCTTCATGAAGTTAAGTCACATTAGTAATACTTTAAGGGCAATGACTGAAACACTTATGGTCGACTGTTCATTAGAAACTAAGTCTATTCACAGAGCTGAAGAGGAAGCACTCCAAACAATGACCATATTTGCAAAGGAAGTGCTATAGATAAAAGCTAGATAACACCCTTCCTCCACAGATTCCTCTGCCTCCTGCCTTTTTCACCACCACACAGGAAAAAACAGGAGTTGAATTTCAAACTATTGAAAATATTAAGTACTGTAGTTACAATCAATTAGTGGCTCTCAAAAGACAGTTTATTAAACATTTGCAACTAAAGATCACATGAAGCTGTAGAGAACTTCTTAATCCTTTGGTTGCAGACAATTGCCCAAGATATTTAAAACATTTATGCAGATTGTTTTCCTGTCAATCTTCCCTATAAATTGCTGCTTGCCATGACTGAGAAGGAACATGAGAACTGATGACACCCCGGTTCTATAAACAGATAGAAAGTTTCTTCCATATTCACTTTCAAGGGTAAACAACTGTTATTTTACAATTGTTTGTGCAAAATCATTCTAATTTTCAAAGTGGGCATAAGGAAAAAAAAATAGAAACATCAGTCTGGTTTACTGTTTTGTTTTACCTCAAAGCAAGCAGAAATAGGTTACCAATTCGAGTAGCTTAGACACACAATGTCAAGTAGGAGTTTCAACTCGTTAGGGTTAGGGGACAGCAAACAATAAAGAATTGTAAATACTATTTTTTTCCTATTTTCTGAAATGGTTCCCATTTCAGAGAAGACATGAAATAACTCATTTTTCTATTACATGAAAAAAGCAATACAGGATGTACAAAGAAACCATGGAATTGCTATGGCCATGGGCTACAGTCTGTTTTTTCTCCATTTGATTGCAGAGGGACAGGGAATCAGAATAATCAAAAATGAGCTTTTTATCAAATGTAAAAGCTTACTAGTGGCTTTTAAACAAAGAGCTAATTTGTTGTTACCCTGATTATGTTTAGCGCATTTATTAATTCTTTGCCATTTATTAAGTCTTTTTAGAGATAGCCAGTTATGTTTTATAGGCTATCCTTGCAAATACAAAGAATAAAGATTCAAAAACTAAGCAGAAAATATATTTCAAACATAAAGCCATCTTTGTTTTATCAAGTGCAACTTTATCAAAGGAAACTGACATCTATTACTAAGACATATTCGGTTCATGCCATGTTTCTTCAGAAGACTTTTATATACCCTAGTTAAGTATAGGCATATCTAACATGGAAAACCCATTAGTTCACTAAGGTCTAAAGCAAATCAAACATCCTACTGTATTTTGGAAATTACCTTCCCAAAGACTTTTAGTTTGGTTTCCAGGCTTTTCAGGTGTCATGTCACAAAAAAGGTAAGTCACGTCCCCCACCAGTAAAAACTGCATTTGTCCTGTTCATTGAGAGACGGGCAGTACTCATGTCTAAACTCCACAGATTGGGACAACACACCAGAATCTCCTATCACATAAGATACATCAGTATGGTTTAGCCATCCCTAAATCTACACAGAGAAAGAGCCACACACCCATTAGCAAAGGACCATAAAGGAGGAGGGCCGTGGGGTCCCACAAGGAGCATGAGCAGGCCAGGAGGCACAGCTGTGCTCCTCAGGAGTGCTGGGAGCAGACATGGTGCAACGAAGCAGAGGACTTAGCCTGTGGAGGGCAAGTGCAGGACCTGAACCTACATGTGCATGCCCCACTGTTCTGGCTGCGCCCTCAGGAGACTCAGGCCTAGCTGTTCCCTGAGGATGACCTCCAGGACTCATGTGTGTCGAGCAATTATGGAAATGTACTTGGCCCCTGCAGAAACATATATGATTCATACTAGTCCAAGAAGAAATTTTAATGGTGCATTTGACCACTGACAGCATAAGCATATTGCTTCTATTTACTCAAAGTACCTGATTTAAAGAAATGGATATAAATTCTACCTCACTAACCTCTTATCTATCACTAAAATGTTATGGTGGGAAGTACTCCGTAATTCAGCTGATGTGTCTTTTCAGTTAGGCTGGAACCACAGCTTTCAAACCAAAGTCATTCCAGAGCAATGCTGGGCATCTGTCTACTCTCCCTATTACCCAGAGAGTGACACGCGTTTTCATAGTGTATCATGCCAATTATTCAGGAAACTTGAAACAACTCAATCATCTTTTATCAGGCTATCCAAATGAGTCTGAAAAGCCTTCATTTTTCACATTATCAAAACATGTTTTGTTGAATAGACTGTCAAAGCAGATACAGTTCTTGCAGTGAGGTACCACTGCCTGACAACCTGGCTGTATTAGAGACCATGCTTCATGTCACCACTAAGGAGAATTAAAAATCAAAGACGTAAAACACCACCACTCTTGCCCCAAGGGAAAAAAAAAAAAAATCTGATTTCTTCACTGAGATTTATCAAAATACAGGAAAAAGAAAAAAAGAAAAAAAAAAGAGGGAGAGAGATAGAAGAAAATCTGCAACTGAAATAAGTGAAAAGTAACATACCTAATCAGCTTGGCTTTAATTCCTTTTCAATGGAATTAGGCAAGTCTGCAAGAGTCTAGAAGGACAACCAGTGTCTTCAGATGTATCAAGTACATTTTTACAACTTGAAGATGTCAGAGTTTAAAAAAGAAAAAAAAAATCCTAAATTTTGGAATATACGCACTGCAGCTAGCAAATACAGGATATATATGCACCAACACCTTCCTGGATGCCAAACTGAGTATCTGTACTAAACAGTAAGTGCAGTACAGAATGGCATTAAAGCTATAATACTCCCACTTACCACCCTGTTTCCCATCAGTAAGCACGCAGGCTAGTCACTGTGACTCCAAGGAGCCTTCTGATATATTTGAGGTCATGCATAAGAATCTTGCTCAGGTAAGCACAGTTGCAAGGTACAATTTGAACAGTGTTGGCACAGTCAGAATGTTGAAAAGCCTCATTACATAGGTGCATTCATGCATTTTTCAGCACAAAATCCGGTTCAATTCTTAAAAGTCTGAACAACTGTAAAAGCTGTAGTATTTAGAATCATTGTGTTGGAAGGGACCTTTAAAGATCACCTAGTCTAAACATCCTGATGAGACATCTTCTACTAGGTCTGTTTGCTCACAACTCTGTTCAACCTGACCTTGAATGTTTCTAGGTATGGGTTGCCTACCACATTCCTGGGCAACCTGTTCCAGTGTTTCACCACCATCATCATAAAAAATTTCTTCCTTCTATCTAGTCTGAATTACCCTGTTTTAGTTTAAAATCATTATCCATTGTCATATCTTTTACCTAGGATCTCCATCTGGAAATCTCCCTTAAAGCTCAGGAAAATATTTCTGACATGGAAAACAGTTGCCAAATTACTATGTCTGCTTCATGACATAACATGCTCTGTAGCTCTCCAAAAACGATTAAGAGGCAAATAATACCTTAAAATAAAATAATCAAAGTCAGAAACATGATGGCAGCTGCAGTAGAAATGCACAAACCAGCTTTAAATTGGCCAGCTCAGAGGGCTGCATGTTGCCACCATTAGTCTGAACTGCAGGGCAGTCAGATCCAAAGATAACAATCAGATGAAGTACCTAGGCACCTGACTAATTTTACATCACATAAATTAAAAATTATGCATCTGAATTCACTATATTTCTTCCAAGCACTAGTAGCACATGAATGGTTTTCAGTGTTTTCATATCAACATCACACAGCAGCAGAACATTGTCTGCTCAGAGACGTGTTTCTGAGAAAGTTCTTTTTCCACAATGCCTTTTGTAGTCTGAGCTTTCAGCTGATTATTTGACTAGAGAACCTGAAGCAAAGTTGTTTCAAAGCATAACATCCAGCTCCCTGGACTATGTCTCCTTTCCCATGCTTCCTTTCCCATGCTTCCTTGTAAAGAACTTGAAAGGAAAAGGAGGATTCCTCATATAATTGCTCTGTCCTGGCAGCTAATTAATTTATATTTGAAATCAGATAGGAAGAACTAAAATTAGGTCTATGCAAGCAGAATACATTGCTCAAAATGTTCAAATTGGTTTAGCATCTGAGCACCTTTGAGAACAACTGATTTATCAGTACAGCAACAGAAAGAGGCCTTTATAACTTGAACTGTTAAGACAGCATCATGTTAAGTCCTATATTTCTACAAAATATAACAAAGTTAACACAACATCCTAGAAAAAGTGGAGGTAGAGCTCACATTTCTTGTTTTTGCTCCTGACCTGATACTGACATTCAGACTATGTATTTCTCTGCATCACAGTCTGTTGTGCAAAGGACAAAAGCTACAAAGGGGTGCTCTTGCTCTTGCCGCCGAAAGCATGCTTTCATAGAATCACTACATTTAGAATCACAGTGCTTTGCCAAGTGCAGAAAACAAGTCTTGTTCTCCTATAAAACAAGTTCCTCCATTCCAAAATGCATACTTACAGAAGAGCAGCAAACCTGTTTTGTACTTTACCAGCCTTCAAGACACTATAGAAAAATGACCAGAGCACCAAGCAAGGATTTCATCTTTCTCTTGAAGGTGCTATAGCTTCACCAAATAGGTTCCTTCATGCTTCTTATGATGGGGATGTCACTCCCAGGCTGCTAAATATATTATGTTTGCTTGGCCAGAGCGTTCGCTGCTTATTTTGCTGCTATCACACAAGTCAGCCAAGTACATTCCTGATGAATGACTGATATAGATTTTCCTCAGTGCACAAGCACACAAGACTTAGCAATTACCTAGATATCACTAAGAATTGTTTCCTGATGAAAAGTATTTAGCTTCCAAGAAAACATACAGGAGAAAAAATTGGCCTTTTATTTCTCCAATTCTGATAACATCTAATCACTAACACTTCAAAGAGTTGTTAAGCTTTGCTGCTACCACTTCTGGCACAATTCCTTGCTGCTTATAACAAAATTATATTAAGCAAATACAGTACATTATTTAAAGCCACTAAACAGTTTCTTTCCAAAACAAAATAACATCATTAGTCAAATATTATCAAATTCACATTCAAAGCTTTCCCTCACCACCAACCAGGCTTCACAGCTTTTTGTGTCCTGAAGATCATGAATATAATTCCACTGTGGTTTACAATATAAACATTTTTAGTTATTTATGACTGTTTAACATCTTATTATCATTAATTTGTATTTTATCTGGTTTGGATTGCACATTGCTTCCTTATGTAATTTTAGAAACCATTAGTTATATTAAACATGCTCTGTCTGAAGACCTGAAGGCAGCAACTTCTCTTTATGAGACCTCAATGGCTGGCCACTGTTCAGCCCTCTTTGGTATGCTCAGCTTTGGGACATGTAAGTCAAAACCATTCAGGTAGACAAAGATAAGCAAAAAAAGGCACTGATGTTATTTTTCAGAGAGATAATTACAAATACCAATAACTATAATTCACCTGTGAAGATCAGCCCATACATGGACTCTGCACTCAGGTCAATGGAAATCAGGACATGTCAAGGGCTTCATCTTGCTTGCTGTTTACATTCTAGACAGATGAAACTGGATATCTGTCCCTCATATCTGAAAAATCATGGCAGTCAGGTGAAGCTCCTGACAACTGGAAAAAGCGTAATAAAACCCCCATCTTCAAGAAGGGGAAAATGGATGACTCGGGGAATTACAGAGCAGTCAGTCTCACCTCTGTGCCTGGCAAAATCTTGGAGCACATTCTCCTGGAAGGCACACTAAGGCCTTGTTAAAAAACAGCAAGATGGCTGGTGACAGCCAGCAAGGATTCACTAAGGGTAAGTCCTGCCTGACCTATCTGGTGACCTTCTATGATGGGGCCACAGAACTGATGGACAGGGGTAGAGCAGTTGATGTCATCTGCCTGGACTTGTGTAAAGCGTTCGACACTGTCCCACACAACATCCTTGTCTCTAAATTGGAGAGACATCAATTTGATGGATGGACCACTCGGTGGATAAAGAACTGGCTGTATGGCCGCACACAAAGGGTTGTGGTCAAGGGCTCAATGTCCGGCTGGAGACCAGTAACGAGTGGTGTCCCTCAGGGATCGGTGTTGGGACCGGTCTTGTTCAACATCTTTATCACTGACATGGACAGTGGGATTGAGTGCGCCCTCAGCAAGTTTGCCAATGACACCAAGCTGTGTGGTTTGGTTGATATGCTGGAGGGAAGGAATGCCATCCAGAGGGACCTCAACATGCTTGTGAGGTGGGCTGATGCCAACCTCATGAAGTTTAACCATGACAAGGACAAGGTCCTACATGTGGGTTGGAGCAATCCCAGGCACAGCTACAGGTTGGGCAGAGAAGAGATTCAGAGCAGCCCTGCGGAGAAGGACTTGGGGGTGTTGGTTAATGAGAAAATGAACATGAGCTGGCTGCAGTGTGCACTTGCAGCCCAGAAAGCCAACCATATCCTGGGCTGCATCAAAAGGAGTGTGACCAGCAGGTTGAAGGAGGTGATCCTGCCCCTCTACTCTGCTCTTGTGAGACCTCACTTGCAGTATTGTGTGCAGTTCTGGTGTCCTCAATGTAAAAAGGACATGGAACTGTTGGAACAAGTCCAGAGAAGGGCCATGAGGATGACCAGGGGACTGGAGCACCTCCTGTATGAAGACAGGCTGAGGAAGTTGGGGCTGTTCAGCCTGGAAAAGAGAAGGCTGTGTGGAGACCTCATAGCAGCCTTCCAGTATCTGAAGGGGGCTATAGGGATGCTGGAGAGGGACTCTTCATTAGAGACTGTAGTGATAGGACAAGGGCTAACAAGTTAAACAGGGGAAGTTCAGGTTAGATATAAGGAAGAAGTTTTTTACTGTCAGGGTGGTGAGGCACTGGAATGGGTTGCCCAGGGAGGTTGTGAATGCTCCATCCCTGGCAGTGTTCAAGGCCAGGCTGGACAGAGCCTTGGGTGACATGGTTTAGCATAAGGTGTCCCTGCCCATGGCAGGGGGGTGGAAACTAGATGATCTTAAGGGCCTTTCCAACCCTAACTATTCTATGTTTCTGTGATATTTAGATAAAAGAACTGGGATCTGTTTTGATTCCATTAAAACAAATGTAGAAAACACAGGGTGAAATGAGAGAAGTGAAAGGTATGATGATGTTTCACAATGCTTGAGATTTTCTTGGTGCTGTATGCTTTCACACCCCTCCAATTAGTTTGAAGGTTTCTACAATATTAACTCTACTGATGTTCTAGCAACATGCAAAAGTTTAAGCAGAAACATCTTGCTGGAAATTTCCACTACGCTGGTAAGAAATGTTGGTTTAAAGATACTAAATTCTGTTTCATGTGAAGAGGTTTTAATATATTTAATCTGTTTAAGCACAAGCTTGTTTCATTTCATAACAATTCCAGAGCCATGAGTCTCATTTTTAGATGTGAAAATTGGAAGAGTAGCAAAGGTTAAAGCACGTTTCTGAGACCTCTATGTGCGTAAGACAAGCATTATTTAAGTCTATATGCTTAGATCTCACTTGTCAAGATGCAAAGAAAAAAATTTAAAAAACAAGCACAGCAGAAAGCAGGTTAATATACTTGCTATTACCAATAAGGTGAAGGAAAAAAACCTCTAGGAGATGGCATCATTCAGCTTTCAAGCACATGCTAAACAGATACAGGAGTTTCCTTACCTTGAATTCATAAAGGATTATGAAATGCTGAAACTGCTGATAGTAAAGGAAAAATCCAATCAAACAATTCAGGTTTGCCTTTTAGTGCTAGAGAAAGTGTAAGTGTGCTATGCTGTTTGAACCACAGAAATTACTCTGGATTTCAGCACAGTATTTCACAGCCCATTGCCTTTCCAGTCCTTTAGCATTCAGAGAGCCATCTGACAGAAACTTTGAAACAATTAGATGCTGACAGTATTTCAAACACTAAGTCACTGTAATAATACCCAGATGATAGGCAATGTACTGTGTTAAATTTTAAGTACAGGTAGACTAAATGGGTTTATCACCATATTGAAAAAAACACCATAGTCAAATACAGATTTAAGCCATAGATCTGTACCAAAAGCATATCTAATCTAAGATAATCCATCCATGGGGTTTGCTTTGGTTTTTTGGTGTTGAGAGTTTGTTTTTTGTTTGCTGGGTTGTTTTTTTGGGGGGAGTTGGGGAGGATTAAGGAGACATTCTCATTTTCTTACAGTAATAGGTATGCAAGCCAGGACTTTATAGACAAGTTCAAAGCTAAATTTGCATATACGCAGAGAAGCAAAAACTAAACATAAATGGTAAGGCCAATAATGATGTCATTGTTATGTCTTAATTACCTTCCACACTTTAAAATGCAGAGACCTCAAGTTTGTGTTGTGATAAAGTACTATCATTATGGGGTTTTTTTGTTTAATGTAAAAAAGTTCCTTTCATTCTCCAAGAATTCAACTCTTAAGAAACAACCATCCTTCCTGGTGTTACAAGACAAATGTTACTGTGCATGCTGTAGTCATGGTTCTCACCTAATGCAAGATACCAAATTACAGTCTATTTAATTAAGTATCATTTCCTTGGAAGACCACTACCACACTTCTGAAGATGCCATCAAATCTCATATCACAGGAGTAAAATAGTCACTGAAAAATACTGAAACATCTCAGATGAGCAGAGCATTTCGGAATTCCATTCTTTCTAAAAAGCAACTACTGACTAGAAAAACTATGCAAGAATGAAAGGACTATTTAAATAAAAAGAATCATCTTAACCTTGCTAATAATAAACAGAATCTTATGCCTGTTAAAAAGTCAATTTATCAGAGTACAAATGCAAATTCCCTCTATGTACCTCAGTACCAAAGGCTTGGGAAAAAAGGTAGGCTACTGAACAAAAGAAGCAGCCTAGCCTCATTTCTGCTTTTGGAAATGCCTGTGCAACCACTGATGAAAGAGAAAGGAGGTTTATATGCATATCCACAAGAAAGAATCTGGACTAGTGTTTAGACTGCACTTGTAAAAGATAATGTTATTAGAATAACTCACTTTTTAGACACATCAGGCATTATTGTCTGTTCTTTTTTCCTTGTATCCACTGCTGGCTCTACAGGGGTAAGTACAACAGCAGCACATGAGACTATCGACTGGTATGAGTCTTCCCGGCAAACTGCAATGATAAAAAAGTTTCAGTGTTAAAGAGCGAACTCAGTTTGTATTCTAAATGCCTAAAGAATAATCAAGTCATACTGTGATAAAACAAAAATACAAAAGATTAATCAGACTTTACTGTGGTCACCTGCAATGTAAATTTTGTTGGTTTTCACATTTCCTGAAGTTTTACCTGATCTGATGTCAATGTGCTTGAGCCCATCAGTGTGTCTGAGCCTTATGGTTTTCAGACAAAACTACCTCAAAAATTTCAGATTTTGTAAGAAAATAGACTTGAGAAAACATGATTAGTGATTTTTTTGTCTTTAACCATTACATCCCACTTTAATCTAAAAAAACCAAATCCAAATGGCCTAGGAGTGATATATGATATATTGATTCATGACTTCTGTTAACATAAATTATCTATGTATTACTGTGCCGGATGATGACTTAGACAATGTTCAGAGCTAGAAGAATGATCGTGTATTTTAGCTGAGCATCTGACTCACTAAGCACTAATAAATGAATACCCAAAAGTCCCTGACAACTATATTTCTTAAAAGTTGTATCTATTCTAAATTCTAAATTGCAAGGGTCACTAGTAATTTAGCACTTAGCAGTCACCACTCTTACAGATTTTGAAGGTATAGATTTCCTTTATAACCAAGGGGTACCTTTATGAGCCAAATAAAAGCTGGAATTAAGAGCTGAACAAAGCACAGCAGCTTCTTACACATTTATGGTATATTTCAAATATAAATAAGAAGAAATGTGGTGACCTATCTTTTAAGTAGAAAGTCACATGATATTTTATATGTATAACATAAGAGAACTGCTTTATAGTGTACACATGCACATACACAGCCAATAACATAGATGTAGCATCCTGTAAAACAAGGATAATCAAAACAAGCTCTCAGCAATTCAAAACCAGAAAGAACCTACTTTACAAGCACATATATTTATTGTGATTGTGACAGTTGAGAATATTGAACTTTCACATTTACTTATCAATAGAAAACTTTTTTCTGAAGACTTTCCTACCTTCCACCCCACAATCATGTGCCTCCACATTGCCCACAGAAGATGTACCTTTTGCACAGCCTATGCTCCTCTTATAAGAGGAGCAAAACTGGAATAAAACTTCATCCATCTTGCCTTGACTGGGTCAAGAACAACTAACTGTACTATTTTAACCTCAGCACTCAAATTACATTCAGCATGAATTCAATGCACATCAACAAGATATACTGCATGCCTGATGAATATCCTGGAATGGTAACTGGTGCTTTAAGGTAGCTATTGAGTAGATTTAAAAAACAAGTCAGAGTAGCATTAGATGTTTAGACAAAGTTTGGAAAAGTGCAAAGGTCTTTTTGTTTTCAGAGCAATTCTGAGCTATTCAGCAAGGAGCACAAATAGCAGAGCACAGGTACATTCTAGCAGGAAGAAAATCTTTTTGTGGAGTACTTGTAATTACATTTAATGTTCTGCAGCATTGTTTTTGCTGGTAATTAAAATATTAACATGCATGTTGTGCTAAGTGACTAAGACACATAAGATGACCAGTACTAAAACCTTAACTTCATTTTTTTTTTGAATCAACATTACTCAAAACTTTGTCACTATTATAGACACCCAGCTCCAAAACACAGTCACACCCAAAGAGAGCATGCTATATTGCCTACAGGTATGCAAGTAGGATATACATTACAGCTCCATGCATAACAAATTAAGATGAAAGCTAATACAAAATACATTGAATTAGAGAGACTAAAAAAGAAAAAAAAAAGAACTTTATGTGATTTTTATTTTACATCTTACTGTGTTACATGTAAGCAGCACACCATCTAGTAGCAAAGTGCTTTTTGGTGGGCACCAAGTAACGTACAAAATAGTTTCTCACTACAACCATTAACTGAAAATGCACAGATAATAACATTTATGTCTATTTGACTCTTGATTTGCAGCCAAAGTATTATAAAAAGATAGGTCTGTCAAAGGGCGTGCCCTGGTTTGGCCTGGGATAGAGACAAGTGTCTTCCTACTAGCTGGTGCAGTGCTGCATTTCAGCTTTAGTCTGAGAACAATGATGATAACACACCAATGTTTTTAGTTGTTGCTCAGTAGCACTTACCCTGATCAAGGATTTTTAAGCCTCTCATGCTCTGCCAGTAAGGAGGGGCACAAGAAACCCAGAGGGAACAGAGACAAGACCTCTGACCCACACTAGCCAGAGCAGTATTCCATAACACAGCACATCATGCCCAGTAATATAAACTGGGGGACTTGGGTCATAAGACGGTTGAGGACTGGGTGGAATCAGTCAGCAGACAGTGAGCAACTGCATTGTCCATCACTTCTTTCTTGAATTTTATTCCTTTCTCTTTGCCTTTGCATCATTATGATTATAACAAAATTTTACTTTATTTCAATTATTAAACTGTACTTATTTCAACCCATGTGTTTTACCCTTTAGTTGATTCTCCTCCCCATCCCACTTATGGTACCACTTGAATATCTAGTTGTTACTTTAGAACTCAGAAAAGGCCTGGTGACTATGGAAGCATCACAGGGTAGGATTCTCCCTAGATCAGTCACTGTCCGTCAGGGTAATTACAAAGAAAGATAAAATAGGAAATCACAAGTAACACAACACTGCTAGTCTCCTACCCTTTACAGAAATTTCATGAAGTAATAAAACTGAAATTGCTTTTGTTTAATAATTAATGCTATACGGGCATTGTATAATCCCCTAATTTACAGCTGAAGATAAACCCAATGGTCATCCAGTGATCTGAGCTCACAGAATTTTTTATCCTCCCATCCTAGACAGTGATACTCTTTGGTCTGGCTTTTGAAAACCACTACAGTTCCTCCTTTTATCTCAAGTCTCTTTGCATATAGTCATAAGTCATTATGGGACAGTATAATTAACTCAAATGTCATTAAATAGCAACAACATGGCAGCAAGTAATTTTCACCTACTGGAGTGTATTCTCTTATTATCTGTTCATAACTTGCATTAAAATAATGAGAATGTACTTGAATGTGGACTCTCAACTTTAACATTGATGGTGATGGGCACTGTTTTAATTAAGGAGATGGCTTTTATTTTACATTTCAAACTTCTCTTAAAGGTAGTTTCTTTTCTACACCTTCATTTTTTATCTACAAGTGGCTTATATTAACCCCCAGAAAGCCCATTAGTGATGTCTGCGGATCATAGTCTTCATTAATCCAAATTTATTTGATCCTCAAAATACTACAAAATTCAGAATAGCAAACAATTACACTAAGGGATTACCTCTTTCAACCATAAAACTCCCCATGTCCAACTTGCACTTTAACAACCAGCAAAAACTTTATAAATTTAACTTTGTCACATGAATTGTTAAGGAAAATAGAGAAAAACAGAATTTCCAATCATCTGAGTTGGTGTCTGTAAAAATGTCTATCACATTATTCCTGACATGAGTGTGCAAGCTAATTCCATGCTCACCAGCCTCTGGGTCCAGCCATTCAGCCAGTTTTCAATCCACCTCACTCTGCTCACCCAGCCCATACATCAACAGCTTGCCTATGGAGATCTTACAGGAGGCAGCATTGAAAGCCTTACACAATATCCACTGCTCCAATGAAGAAACCAGTAAGAAAACTTCCCATCTGCTACATTTTTACAATGGCACACAAACATTAAGTACAAATTGTACATAGAGGTTCATTACCACACTTGCTACCATGTATCTCTGGAAGCACAGAAAAAAATTGTACAAGGTATCAACATCAAAGAAAACAATCAGCTAATTTTTTATACCACCTGCAGAAATTTCTTTAAGAGACCATTATTTAGTATCTCAGAATGTATTATACACTGAATACCTCCTGAAAAAATAAGTAATTTGCATGTGAGATTTCTTTTTTTTCAGTACCATTGCATCTCCTTTATTCACAATTCAACCATTAGATGAACCAGCCAGTAACTGTAGTGAAGTAATGCAAGTGCAGGAATATCTTTATTATGTATTACCATTAAAGGAACATAATTTTCTGCATGAAATAAAGCACACTATATACTAACTACAAGTCATATAAAGGAAACTACAGAAGGAGAAAACAAACAGTTTAACTTCACATAACACTATTATGACAGATTTGTACTGCTTTTGAAGTTGCATAATTTCTCCCCGGATTCTTCAATTTACACTTTAATGATGCGTACTGTTTGTTTTCTTCCATTGCCAAGTGCTTTAAAAGTACCCCATATATTAATCACTAGGAGTGCTGGCTTGGATTTGCCCTAGTCGGTTTAACCAGTCCCAGAACATCATTCACTATCAAAACAGATCTCTACATCTGGAGAAGAAAAACATTAGCTTTTTTTAAATTTTTCCCCTTTGCTGTTTCTTTTAAGAACAATGAGAACGACAAATTAAGCACTTTCCTTCTACTTTGAACCAACCAGTGGAAAAAAACCTTAATTCCCTAAATAGTAGGCCAGTAAAACTGCTACTGAATAGAATGTATCCCTCTGGAGAATAAAAAGATGCTTAAGCTCTAGGGGTGTAATTTACAGCGTCTATTTCAAACATTGTTAATTGTACACCGCTTTTTTGATTTTTTTTTATTTTTTTTTTTTAATGGAGAGAGAAAATCTGGTCATTACCACTCATTATCAAAAAAATAAAGTCTCCCTTGACACAAGATTCAAGTGATGGTTCCATGAAATTATCACCAAGTACTACCTGCTAAGAGAAAACAGAAGGGAAATGTTCATATGCAGTGTGCAATGAAGCATAAGGGATTCATGACAAAAGGAGATGAAAACAGTGGAGTACTTCTGAATTTTAAAAAGCTGGGTACTTCTGACAATTCAAAGTATTTACATTTGTGCCTGCAAAGTTTAAAATAATCAGCTCCCATTATTCAAGAGACAGATGAAATCTGGAAACAGCTGCTGTTTTACACCAAAACCCCTTCTGCTTTGGTAAAGAAAAAACAACCCAGGCAACCAGCCAGGAGCAAGGAAGGCACTAAATGCTTTCCCCTGAAGTATCCATCAAATGCCACTGTAGGAGACAGGGGACTGATGCATTTGGAACAATGTCTGGACCCAAAGTATCCAATCACATATTCCTTTTACTACCGAAAGCCAGAAGACAACCTTTTCATTACTCCAGAGCACCAACTTCCAGTGCAAACTTACATTTTGTTAGTTTCCTAAACACATTTCCACCAAGATGAAGCTTAAGAAATGAGGCACCCTCTGAGGCTCCCTGAAAAGGACAAGAGCTGCAAGCCACATGCAGGTTCTTCAGATAAGGGAAACACAGGACAAAACTGTTTCAAATGAGACAGGAATAGAGGATCTGCTGCAAATGTATTTTTTAGATTAGTCTACTTTTGAAGAGGAGTGAAGAGCTGAGCAAAGAAAAAAGGAGTATGTGGAACACAGAACTCAAGCTTGTTTTTCCAGGAAATCTGCTGACATTAGAAAGAGTTTATAAAAGAGGATCTTTAAGTCTAGTTTACTAATTCTGGTATGTCCAGTAAGAACTGCTGTTAATCACCATGCTAATCCCTTCGTCACCACATAGACATGTAATCTGATATTCTTGGTTCACACAGCAGGCTCAGAAAGGAACCACTGTTCAGACCTGTCTCTTCCTGAACCCCAAACATCACCTGCGTGAAACACTTCAGCAAATTCAAGTATATGATTTCAGTTCCATACCCTCTTTCTCAAGCCCAGAAACATAACAAAGTCTTTCAATACTTTGTTATTAAACCCTAAAGCCCAAGGAGATTTTCAGTCTCTTTAAACACAAAAGGTCAAGGTACTTCACATGAAAGCCATTTCTGCTCATCTAATTTAAAAAAAAAACTAATAATAATATAAAAAAATAAAAAAGCCCAATTTTCCTGCTTGATTTCAGATTTTATGATGGTCTTTGAGGGGGAAAATGAAACTAAATGGATCTCTATTTTATTATTAGTTCAACAGTTATTCTAGAGCCTCTTATCCCTTAGAAACAGCTACATTTCATGATATTGGCCAAATGAATACTTAAGAGAATGAGACTATACACTCACAGTCCCCAAAGGATTTGCTGTAATGATTCTGCAATAAAACCACAGGCCCAATTCTTAAACACAGCATAAACACAATCAGAAATTTTGTAATAGCAGCAATTATAGGCCCATTATGGGCAAATGAATTACTTGATATCAGGTCCTTATGTTTCCTGGCTCTTTCGTAGTATTCACAAAAGCTGCACAGACATCTACTTTGTGCTATTCACTCTGGCACCCAAAGGTAAAGGGTACATAATGCAGCATATAGCAGGAACTATGGAATTCTTCTAACACTGCACCATTTCTGCAGTGATTATCTTGCTTCTGTATCACAAGTTTGTTTGTTTTCACAAGCCACTGTTACAGTAATAGCCATGTGTGAAATTTGGGCCTACTGACTTGTACTCTTTGTATAAGAAATTAAACTGTAAAAAGCAGCAAATGCTGATTCTTTTAATGGTCATGCTTAATGGAATGCTGCCATTACCATTGACACTGAATGGAAATGTATGCCCATATCACCTAAAGACCCTACAGACATGGTAACACTGATTGCTAAAATGATCACCTAGATAATAACAACACTGATGACCCACTTCTTGCATATTTTCTGTCAGGTACACTGTATTGACAGAATGGCTTTATCTTGCTCTCTCTTGAGAAGGACAGTCTTCTCAAAGAGCCTCAGCCAGCTTACAATGACTCGCAGACCTGCTTAAACAGAGGCGGTTGTGCCTATGTTCACTAATCCCTCATGGTTATTATGGATTTTGTGAATTAGTTAAATTACTTCCATTCTTGAGCGAAACTATAGCATCCACAATGTCCTGGTAGAGTTCCAAAGCTAAACTATAGCTTAGATGAAGGAATATTCCTATTAGCCCACTTTCAACTTCTCACCAGCTGGTTTCATTTAATTCTCCCAATTTTAGTACTGGAAAAGACAATGCACAATTCCCCCTTCACTTTCACTCAGGATTTTATAGACTTCTTTTAGATGCTTTGCTAGTTATCTCTTGTACAAGCTGCAGAATCTGCATTTGTATTTGTTCCCGTATAAGACCTGTTTCGTACCTCTGGCCACACTGCTAACTTCTCCATGAACAACCACATTGCTGCAGTTCCTGCAATGATGAATCACTGTGGCAACAACAGGTGAAGCTATAATTACATTCTTAGAAGTAGATTAGTTTTTCAGCTGTAACTACTGTTATATAAATATTCTATGTATATCCATTTATGTCTGAGGCTACTCCTAAAATACTTTCTTACTCACAGTGAGCTACTTAACACAAATATTGTTTCAAGCAGCTTACACATGGTTTTTACACTGGAAAAAAAAAAATCTTTAAAAATAAGAACATATTCTAAATCCAGTAGGTATATATTGCTTCTCAATATCAAAAAACATTGGTTTAGTGTTAACATTAGGACTTCTAGACTAACTCTCATTAGCTTTTAGGAACACTGTCAGTCAGAGTGATGTCTCAGACTTGTATTTTTAGCACTGTAGTCTGTGACTTGTTTTGTGACATGGACATGAATGAAGAACACATGTATAAATCAGGGAAAGGTTATGATGAAAGACTAATGATCTGAGTCCCAACAATCACGTCTAATTCTGCCAAATGGCAGGAAGTCTCATAATTGAATGCTATGAATATCCATTAGACGAAAATGTGGAGGCTTAATCATTCAGTCTAGGATACACGGTAATACTCACCACATGGTACAAATAAGTGTATTGGTATATTCACAAAGAGGTTCTGAAGATAACTGGTGAAATTAATTTATCACAGAAAACAGCTGCAGGTAGGTTCATGGGGCAAAGGAGGCTCACCCAGACCTCCTCTGCTCTACTCAGACCTAGAATCTGCCATTCTAGGCCTATATGCAAGCCTGAGCTCTGAGACCCCTTGGTCCTCCTGACTGTGGAACCACAAAGTATGAGGCTGCCTGCAGGACCTCTCACCAGGAAATAACAAAGAAAAACACCACAGTCCCAGCTGATGGAAGAAAACTGAACTGCCAAGACCTCCATTTTTCCAGTAAGAATGTAAGAGGTATTGCTGAAACTGCCAGTTTCAGATGGAAGATAAAACCACCCCCTGGTAATAGCCATAAGATACAAGAAACTAGGAAAACCTCTCTCTTCCTAAAGATGGAAGAAATTCTGATAGGGATTTCACCAGGTATAACAGCTGGCTGCCTCCAAGTTCCCTTTTTAGCCAAGAGAAGAATAATAGTTTTAGTTCTATTTTGATCACATTTGGGTTTCTCTTTAAGCTATGTGATGCCTTTGAGAGAAACAAGAGTGACTATGACACTGGCATCTTAAAAGGAGGAATATAAAAAGACCTGCAGGGCATTTCTGTAGGCACAATACAAGCCCCTGAAGAAATGACTACTCTAACAACAATATCCTCAACTGTCATTCACCATAAGTAAAACTGTCAAAACTCAATAGCAAGCATTTCCAGGAGTATAATCTCTTGGCTTCAACTATTATCCTTGGCCTAGCTGAAATAAAGACTGACAGGCAAGCAACATTAATTTATTGCTGTTCGTATTAAATGGCTGTAGTCACATGAAATTAATTTAAACAATTAATACACAGATAAACCTCCAAAAGCAAGTTTCCCAAAAGAAAATAGTAAATAAAATCACAATGTCAGCTCTCCTTGCAGTTTCTAATAACATAAGGTCAACAGGAAAATTATGTGAGATGATTGTTTTGCACGAGTACAAGGCTATTTGGCTTTCCATTACAACTGTACAGGCAACCACTAGCAGGAGCACAAGGTACAGCTGCCAGCAGAGCTGTTCGTCTTCACAGCTGCAGAATGACAGCCTTCATCAGTCCTCAGTGACAAGCAAGCCAGTGAACAGTCCCTACAGCAGCACATTTGTCACAGCTGCTCCTGACTCATTCTTTCTACCATAGAAGTCACTTGTATAGAGTGTATTAGAAATTTACACCGGACATTGACATGATTAGAGAATCCATGATAAAAATGCTCTACCTCTCTTTTCTTGAGGAACACATCTTCTGTATTTATTATAAAATACAAACAATATATTTCACACCTTTGCCTCTCTTAAGGTGATGGACTTCTTTTTTGAAAGAACAACAACAAAAAAATCCTCTTGAGGAAATTTTGCTGTCATTGTTTTTGTTTAGGGATTGCATCTGCCCCAACTGCCCCAAGCTTAGTTAACTCCAATATTTGCACATCTCCCTTGAGAAACTTCAAGATCACTAAGTGCTTAAGTGATTTTGGTTTGCTTTTCTTAGAGCTAAAATTGTCAAAATTTTATAATTTTCTGGTATTATTTACTAAATCTAACAACACTACATACCAAATGAAATCAATCTCTTCAGAAAATAAAAATTAACTTACACTGGGGAGAGTCAATTCCACCTTATTCTTCAGATTCTGTCTGGAGTAATTACAGACCTCTCCTGGGGTAGAGGCTGCAGCCTGGCCCACATGGTTATATAGGATCCTACAGGAAAGCAAATTCAATTTGGATGTCTCTGCAGCCACCTAACAACCTCATGTAGCAGCATACATAGGCAAACAGCTGGCTACTGCTCCATCTGACTACTCTGGTGTAACCATAAAGTAGTGGAGAAATGAGGGAAGTGGGTATAACATCATCCACTGTCTTACCACTCAACAGTCCAGCAGCAAAGGGACTGGCCAGCAGCATTATAATAATATATTGATATACCCCCGAACCAAGAGCAGAAATGGAGAGGCTTTAAGGAACAGCAGGTTAAATCCTGGGATGAGGCAGAATACACCACACCTTCCCCCTCTGGGCTTCTACAGCTAGGCATCAGCTAAACCTGTGTGTGAAGAGCACTTCTGTGTTCACAGGATTGGGAAGCGAAGGTTCTTCACTGGTGTGTTACATCAGCAAGCAAAAAATGGATACCAGGAGACAACCAGCAAAGGAATTTCCTAGGCTGTTCACACAGCTTTTCATGCAATACCAGGGAAATAGTGTTCACAAGTTAGCTACATGACAAGAAAGGTCAGTGAAAGCTGCAGACAGAGTATGGTATAAAGCCTCCTGTGCCACAGAGAAAATGGGAAACAGAACATGACTGCCTGTCCCTTTGTTGTGTCTGCACTTTGAAAATTCTGCCTATTTACACAGTTTGCAGATTTTGCTATGCTTTGTGTTTCTTACATATAATTTACTATATTTCAAGGCAAAATGAAACTAATGTCATTTGATCTGACATGTGGCACAGGTACATTCTGTGGTTCTTCCAAAAGTTCAACGTTATGGTCCTGATGCAAAACTCTGAAGAGTAGAGGCCACTGCTGTGACAGGTTTATAAGTGATCTGCTGAGTTCTTTCAATTAATGGTCATAATAAAAGCACAATTTTTTCAATTGATTTTCAGTAGTACAGACTGCTGTGCTGCAGATAAAGCATATGTCAAGTAAAATATATGCATATGTCTGAAAAGCAATAAAACAACTGATCGTTACATTCATGCTATTTTACATTTCCTATAATAGGATCAAAAATTAAAAAAAAAAATAATAATCACTAAGGCTTGAAATCTAACCCAGTTTGGGGGGCAACATATTTTACTTTCAAGACACATAAATCGAAAAAGAAATAGATTACAGCTGACAAAAAGGGTCAGGGTCAAAATGACAAGCAGGTCAGGCAAGCTTAGCAGTCTTGAAGAGCCATTAAACTGGATGATTTGAGCACTGTTTGAATGGAGTCCAATGCAGGATTATGCACCTAGAAAAAGAACGCACACTATCTGTACACCTCTGAAATACTGTTTTGGTTCACAGCAAACAAGCGACAAAATGTGCTGCCTCTGCAAAAATGTCCAACACAAGCCTTGGCCTGTACAAACATAGAATTGGTGACTGTGAAGTCAGTGAAGTCAGGCTCTACTTGGTTATATCACCTTCTCAAAAACCTGCCAGAGTGGTGTGTGTTCATGATGCTGTATGTGATACTGTATGGGAAAAAAACCCTCAGACCTCTCTAAAAAAGAAAAACCCAAAAAAAGGTATTAACAGAAGGCAAACATAGCTTTAAGAGCAACTGAACTGCATGGAAAAAAAGTACTCAACCAACCAACCAGCAAACAAACAAGCATACACTTGGTGGCTGGCTCTCTCTAGACATGTTTAAAGTTAAGACCAATACCTTTCTGAAAGATGTGTGTTAGTTAAGCATATATTTTGATGTTCAGTACAAGCATAACTATGCAAAGTATAATCACTGTTATCTAGGAGACCAGACTTGATGAACTGAAGCCTCTATCCTAAGTACAGAAGTCACAAAAGTTGGTTGCGACAAGGTCACCCTTGTAGCAAGTGTGTAACATAGATGCTTCAGGTATCCTAACCTATAAGCCACTGTTTTTAATTACACAAGTGATCATGGCAAGAAAAATAACATTAGCATGTACAGAGGTATTTTGGAGGTTGTTTTCCTTAAGAAAGTTACCTAAATCTTCCCCTTTCTGTAACTGTCAAATCCGATACTGAAGTTTACATTGCAGCCCCACAGAGCTCAATGGAGTGAAAGACAAATCATGTATCACAAAAATAGATATAAAAGTACATGGTTTTAATTTCTTCCGAAAACATTTCCCTCTGCATAAGTCATAACTCTGCATAACACACAGATGTCTGTTAATTGACCATGTGTGTGCTTGGCACCCATATTAAAATGTGTCTAAAAAACTTCAGATCAGGCTACCACAGGACCATATGAAGCATCATGCAGAGAGACTGGTACTGGAAACACAATAGCCAGAGCAAAGTGGTCTCCATCCAGGCCTGCAATGCTCTAAGCTCATTACACATCAGGAAGCTTACCAATGAGGAGTAATTTAAATTCCTAACACTAAATAAGAAAAAACAAAACTAATTTACGAAGAAATTAATTTGCTTCTCCTCTTCTTTTGTGTTACCCATGAAGTTCTTCACAGAATGCAGTGATCCAAACCTACAAACCAATGCAACATCTAAACCCAAGCCACTACAGCTTAATCTGGGTCTCTTCAGATTCTACAAGTCATAAGAACTGCAAAGCAAAGAATGAATAAATAAGTCACTTTTTTTTTTTTAATTGGCAACCAGCGATTTGGAGACTAGATAATAAGAAAATACACATATTATCCCTCTACCTTGATTTCAGCACCTTTTCTCTGGTTTTGACTAAAAAAGGAAAGAGTGCCATTTAGTGGTCAGGTAGATTTACTGCACCTTTTAAAGTGAATAGTCTAAACTGGTAATATTAGTAAGAGAATTGCAGATGCTGAGGGACGGCATGGGTTTTAATACTGTTGGTTTTCCTTGATGAAATACTGCTAAGGGTTTTAGGAGAGGAAGCATGGTGCTTTATTTAACAAATAATTTGGAACCTGCAGTGGTGAATCTTTTTCTGCCTCATCTCTCCCAGTAGCAAAGAACTACATGCTCCTTTTCCCGCACTCCAGCAGGTGATCATCTAGGCTATAAATTTTATGAACATAGAAGAGGATACAGTAAAATTCTGTAGGTGTTGGCAGGAAGGTAACTTGAAAACCTGTTCCACAGAAAAAGTCAATATGTTCTAAACCTGCACAGGAAACAGGAGTAACACACACATTACTGATTTTCACAGGATAACTCTCAAGCTGAAGATAAAAAGTAAATGGCCAAATTCACCTGGAAATTCCTTTAGATTAATCAGCCTCAGGATTTCTGAACCCAAGGTGAACTGGTTAAATAGAAGCAAAAGGATGAAAGCTCAATTCTCAAATTGCACCATTTGTCAAAGCAGATAAAGAGCGCTCATGAATATGGAAGGCTGGTTGTGCATCTGTGAATCCAGAAAAATCTGGCCTAATGACTATTTAAATAGTGCGAACACATTCATAACCCCACATTCCATCTTCCCTTGGGAAATTTTCAATCTCTACTTCAGATGTCATGCCAGAGGCATTCTAGGAACCAGTCAAGTACAACACACCCCTTTCAAATTTAGAGAGCTGCAAACGGACCAGATTTCTAGACATACCTAAAAATAAAGAGAAACCGATTTTTTTTCTACGCCACAGTGATTCTGGAGACATCTTTTACCTACAACTAAATACCACGGAATCTGGCCTTATATAAAACCACCTATATTCACCAGTGTCCACTGTTAGTTTCCATGGGACTTTCCCCTTTCCTACATATTTATGTAGCTTGCTTCTAAAGGATGTGGCACACAAAAATCACTCACACACAAAAAAAACAAGGCTGCAGAAAAATTGTAACCTATATCGCAAAGTGGATAAATTATCTCCCAGATCTCTAAACTGTAGCACATGTAATGGCACTCCTCCATTCTCCTCAAAATGTCAACAGCCGTCACCTCTACAACCTAATTTCAAATCCTAGCACTCACTAGAAGGAGTCCCATTAATTTCGAGAATACTCTAGATACTAAGGCACAACGGTTATCCTTGGCTCTTCAAAGGGAGGGTGAGTAATGTGAATTTTGGAACACAGAGCGTTTACTTGCATTTTGGAATGCAGGACCACCAATTCTGGAACTTCCTTCCAACTAGTTATTTAAGCCACTGTGTACAAGAAGGTAATTTACTTCACTCTAGTGAACAATTATGCTCTTAGCTGATTGGAATTTAAGAGCATGCCTAAGATTAACACTTGACATTTGTTGAAAGCCCTCCAATTTAAAAACAAGAATTATTTGGAGGTTACCCAATATTTTAAATATCATATGTATTAATCAAAATAAAACTTCACCTCTGGCAAAATCTTAAATATGAATGTTGCATGCTGCATTTCTACAGTTAAAATAACATTCAAAACATCCAAAAATTGAAGGAAACATACTTAACACATCATCCTCCTTAAAATCACCTCTCATACTTGTTTTATACGATTAATTTGTATCCATCAGTGGCCCCTGAACCAGCTAGATGCTTTATATGTTTTATAGCATAAAAAAGATAGAGAATCAGCTATATAAAGTAACATTATTACATTTGAAAGACTGAAGATTGAAACTCCTGTTTCGGTCAAAATATAGCTTTATAGCTCTGCAATAAATATATATAACAACACTACTCAGATGTGAGATGCCATGCGTAAAATGTGCTAAAGTTATTGCACTTAGACCATCACCACACATTTAGATTTAAAAAGCAGGCAATATATTTTCCACTCAACAAAGTTTTCTCACTGCACACTTCTAGTTTTCTTCAATATGTTCAGTTTCTCTTTATTAGCTTTGGTTTCAGAGGTACTGCCTAGTATAACAAGATAAAGCATAAAATACTGTTAAGAGATAGCTACAATCCCCTGGGATTAAACACTTGACCAGGGTTTCATTTGACTACTGTTATCTTTCTGCCTCTGTACAGCTATACAAGCAATGCAGATAGCAATGATTATATACAGAACTGCTACCTACAGATGAAAAGTGCTATAAAAGAGCAATACATTAAAATTTTATATTGATACTACTTCTGAATTCTGAGCATCTATTTTGATTTTTAAATGTACTAATGGGTTTGTTGCTGAAATGTGTTTTTAATATGAAGCAATACATTAAACATTTTGCAACCTATCAATGCCGAGACAGCAGAGAGACTGTTAATCTAGCAAGCAAATGATTCCCAGAGCTGTGCTGTCAGTACTAATGATGTCAGGCCACAAACATGAAAGTAAGGAATGATTACTTTACAAAACCATGATTCCTTCCTTCTGGTAGAGTAGGAAGCAAAGATGGCACAGTAACACATGGTTCACTGCAGCTTTAGAGGGTAACATAGCCTCCCTGTGCCTCCCAAGAAAGGTCAAGAATAACAGAAGGACCAGCACTCCTCCTCAGTCCCTTGAAAGTCAAAGATGTAACATGTAGCTATAGATTGAAAACTAAGATTGCGAGTCAGCACAATTATGGGATCAAGGTTGACCATGAAGATGTCAAAGACATAAATTTATTGTGGGGTACATGAAACTTTCTTTCCTTAGGCAACTCTATTAATGATTTAATTTATAAAAAATAAAAAAAACAGCCAACAAATAGTGTCTTTTCAGGATGGTGGAAGTCAGGATTTCAAGTTGTATCAGTTAGAAATAACAGTCCTCACATTGGTGCCTGACCTAACAGCTAAAACCTAAGGAGAAGAAGGTTTTAACATGTTCTGGGGTTCACACTTAAGTTACTCTCAGCAGTTTTCTGATGTTGGCATAGTCCTGAAGAAGCCAGAGGAGGTAGCTTGTCTTTGAGCTGCAAGACCATGCTGAGAGCTAGAGAAATGTTAGTAAACCAGAAGGAAACTGAGATAACATGCAGTCTCCGCTTCAGTCCTCTTGGCGCAGAAACAGCACCTTATATTGAAACTATCCATTTATGCCTCTAAATAATAAGGAAACATATTAAAAAGGTGTATACAGCGTATATATATATAAAAAAATAAAAACCCTTACGTAAAGTCCAGGACATTGCTGTTCTCCAGAACAGTAGCTGTTCTCAGTAGGAGTTTTCTGCACCTCGATTAAAGACTATAACATGAAGATGTGGAGACTGCTGTGAAGGTTAGCAGTGAGGAGGTCCTTCTGTTGATGTACAGAGGGCTGCACAGTCAATTATCAAACGCATTAGCTCTGGTCTTTCTTCCTTGGTTATGGAATATCTAACTTGTCATGAAGAGAATAAAGAAATATTTCTAAATAAACTAATCAAACTCAGTTTGAAGTTCAGCACACAGCAATGCATTAGGCAATCTCTAGGCTCTACCTTACTGACACAAACAAAGTAAGTAACAACCATTTCATGTTTTGTAGTTTCTCATAGGACAGTGAAACATATAAAATGCTTTTTTGGCCAAGACACTACTACTAAAACAAATGAGGTCAAAAGCATTTGGAGGGCACTTGCACAGTCATACAGGTACAACCCAGAGACACACCTTGAAAGATGGCAAAAATGCAGCCATCTTGCATAAATTTGGCAGTAACATACACTGCTATTTACATAATATCTTCCCAACAAGTGAAAATAAAACTGCAGGAAATCACAGTCTTAGAATAGTTTAGGTTGGAATGGACCTTGAAGATCATATAGTTCTAACCCTCCTGCCATGGGCAGGGACACCTTCCGTGACACTAAGCTACTCAAACCTGATTCCCAAGCTGGCCTTGAAGACTTCCAGGGATGGCAACCTCTCTGAGTGTCTCACCACCCTCACAGTAAAAACCTTTATGGTGAACTGATTTTAAAAACAGCTTGTCAAACAAGAGAGAGTTCCCATGATGGGCTCCACAGTAAATGTCTCATCTAACTAACCATGATTCAAAAAAACACTGGATTAGTACTACCTTCCAGTCACCAGGTTCTTGCTTTGAAATCTCAACAGGAATCATAGAATCATAGAATCACAGAATAGTTAGGGTCGGAAAGGACCTTAAAATCATCAAGTTCCAACCCCCCCTGCCATGGGCAGGGACATCTCACACTAAACCATATCACCCAAGGCCTCGTCCAACCTGGTCTTGAACACTGCCAGGGATGGAGCATTCACAACCTCCCTGGGCAACCCATTCCAGTGCCTCACCACCCTCACAGGAAAGAACTTCTTCCTTATATCCAATCTAAACTTCCCCTGTTTAAGTTTTAACCCGTTACCCCTTGTCTTATCACTACAGTCCCTAAGGAAGAGTCCCTCCCCAGCATCCCTATAGGCCCCCTTCAGATACTGGAAGGCTGCTATGAGGTCTCCATGCAGCCTTCTCTTCTCCAGGCTGAACAGCCCCAACTTTCTCAGCCTATCTTCATATGGGAGGTGTTCCAGTCCCCTGATCATCCTCGTGGCCCTTCTCTGGACTTCTTCCAACAGTTCCATGTCCTTTTTATGCTGAGCACATCAGAACTGCACACAATACTCCAGGTGAGGTCTCACAAGAGCAGAGTAGAGGGGCAGGATCACCTCCTTCGACCTGCTGGTCACACTCCTTTTGATGCAGCCCAGGATACGGTTGGCTTTCTGGGCTGTGAGCGCACACTGAAGCCGGCTCATGTTCATTTTCCCATCGACCAACACCCCCAAGTCCTTCTCCACAGGGCTGCTCTGAATCTCTTCTCTGCCCAACTTGTAGCTGTGCCTGGGATTGCTCCAACCCACATGTAGGACCTTGCATTTCTCATGGTTAAACTTCATGAGGTTTGCACCTGGACACTTGGCACCTGGCCACCTGGTGCTCTGCTTGCTAGAGCCACTGAAAGGAAAGGCAGAAAACCTCTTGAGACCCTCACCAATTTTCTAGTGAATGTAAGGCATGAAAATAAATGATTTTCTTTTCTCAAGTTCTTAATACTGAACAAGTATCACTTCTACTGTCAGAAACAGAATGTTTTTTTCTTTTTACAAAAATAGTGCATTTATTCAGTTACTCGCAGAGGTTCACAATTGTTAGTTTAGGCTCACAAAAAAAAAAAACAAAAAAAAAACCCAAACTCAAACCAAACCGAAAAAACAAAACAACCAACTAAAACAGAAAAGCATCTACATCCAGGATCTCAACACTACTTCAGACTTATCCAAACAGAAATCCCAGAAAATACTAAGGATCAAAAGGGAGTGTAGGCCCCACCACACACTGCAGTGATGCTCAGCTTGATGTGCAGTGGCCAGGCTCTGGGAGGGAAGGAGGCTCCAAGTGGTTACTGACTGCTCCCGCCAGCACCTTTAATGCCAGGCAGCCCTAGACCCATGAGCCAAAGGCCGGGGCCACAGTGACAAGGGCTAGAGGTTGCCCAGGGGGGTTGTGGAGTCTCCTACGTTGGAGATATTCAAGGCCCGCCTGGACAAGTTCCTGTGTGATGTACTCTAGGCTACCGTGTTCTTGCAGGGAGGTTGGACTAGATGATCTTTTGAGGTCCCTTCCAACCCTTGGGATTCTGTGAAATAGCTCTGCCTGGTTGAGCAAAGGCAAATAAGGGGCCAACTCTTTCAAGGCAACAGTGTATCCTGAGGTACCTTTGGAGGAAACAGAAGTACTGAGCTGCTTTATTACATTCACCTTTGAGTCAAAGCTCAGTTTAGCTCTTCCTTGTTTTTATAGGCTTACCTGAAATTGTAAGCCAAGTCTGAAAACATGACTGCAGTCTACTACTGAAACTGGAAGTCAAAGAAAAAAATAACAATTCTTTGGCACTTATAAACTGAATTATTTTTTGAGTATTTGAAGCTGGCCATACTTTGCTATGATTTCTGCCAGCAAATCCTTGCTCTCTCACTAAGGTTTCCATGTTGACCAAGTACGGATAACAACAATGCACAGATTTTTAAGCTTATCAGCACTACCTTTTCACTGCTAATAATGAACATGAAACAAAAATTTTCAGAGCTGCTACAAAAGTATATGAAAGATGTTTAAGCATTTAATATTTAATGTAATAATATTTAATAATAGCTATATCATAGCTTAATCATCTGTAAGTTTTTAGAAGTTCTACTTAAAAGATTGATAGCAAAACTTTTTAAAAAAGTAAGAATTTCCTAGAATTGTACATACAGACTATATTCAAGTATGCACACTGTCATCAAAAGGCTAATACTGGGCACTCCTATTAACAGCATACCATAGACACTACCACACATCAAAGAATAACAAACATGTTGAATGGAAAACTTAGAGTCCAGTTAACCTCTCCTTAATGTGAAAGGGATAAGAAGAAGCAGGCACAGGAGACTGCTGTTAAGTTTGGGAAAAGGCTTGTCTAATGCGTACTGTGTGTGTTTCTTGACAAAAAGTACCGATGACAGAAAATAACAGATTGCATACTCAGGTGGTTCACTCCCTCCCTCCCACGCGCCATCAACTTCACAGGTAACTGAACGGATAAGCTGCAAAACACCAGTCCTGGTGGGAGGCTTCAGCCACTTGCTCCCTTTTAGCCTGCATGTCTGTATATGCAAGCAGGAAATACTCAATTCTTGCTGCTTCTCTACTTATCTACTAAATAGCAAACCTTTCCCTTCCCAGTTACAGAGTGTCTCTGCTCTTGATGCTTAGAAAAACTTGACTACCTTCTTAAAACAGATTTTCCAGTTTTCACTGAACAAAGGCAAGGGCTCAAATCAATCTGGGTGGAATAACTTAGAAATATTTCTGTAGAGAAAATACAAGTACTTCCTACATTATAAGCTCTGTTTGCAGGTAAACTATTCTTGTGCTTTAAACACGTATTTCACAGTTTTGACTATGAAACTGCATTCCCTTGAAAGGTATTTTCACAGTTCAGTTACTGTTACTACAATGTGAAAAAGCTAAGTCCAATATAATAGAAATTACCCTTGCATATAATTTGCAGGAATGCTTTGTCATGCACATAAATTAGTAATGCTAATAGGATAGGAATATTCAACAACAGTAGACAACTTGAAAAATTTTACATAGTAAAATTTACATTAACACAGTACTAACTTTGCGTTTTTAACCTAGTAATCAGTGACGAAGAAGTAAGCAGTCCACTTAAGGGGCTTACACTGTATATTAAGGTGCGCATTCAAGGAGGCAGTTGCTTCAGAAAAGTCCATTTCCAAGCCAAATCAAGTGAGGTAAAAAGAATGCAGAAAGTGCATGAACTGTATTTTGTATGCTGAATAACAGGAGGCAAACGAATGCTTATTTCTGTGGACTGCTGTGGACTACTTTTCTGTGTGAACATGAAGAAGTTTCTAAACACACACACACAAAGAGAAAGGTTTACCCATTTACATTATTTGTGCCCTTAAAATTCACCCAATATTCAGTTAATTCAGAAACAAGCTCTCAGGGCCTATATCTAATCAGCAGAGTTATTGCTAAACAGCATTTTGACTCACTGATTAGAAAAATCCATGATCACACCTTAAATTTAATTTTTTTTCTAATCTTTTAAACATCTTGTCTTGGGTTTAGCAGTAGCAGTCTGGCTGTCTGGCTGGGTTTAAACCAAGACAGTTCTTTTTGGCGCCCAACGTGGGACCGAAGGGTTGAGATAACGACAGATCTGTCCGGATTAATAGTCACTCGTCACAATGCTGATTTATTGGCTCTCAAAGTTGTTCCTCTTGATCTCACAGTTTCAGTATATCGTACCTTACTTTGAGACGGTATTTGCTGTATTAGTGTTTTTCAAGTGAGGGGCCAGGCAGCCTCAGAGGAAGCGTCTGAGTACCTGGTGTGGAAAGCATTGGGATACACACTTACCAAAGGCCACCTGGTTGGTCAACACCAGAGGATCTGCCAACAGGGCTGGCCCAGCCCAGTCAGAACTTTTATATATTGTAGACGGGGACAAAGTTCCTGTGGTGCACATGAAGAATTTGCTGGGGAAGACAGTCTGGGTAATTCCTGCTTCAGGTAAAGGCAAACCCACTCGTGGGATTGCTTTTGCTCAGGGACCTGGATATACTTGGTGGGTAATGCGGGAAGATGGAAAAGGCCGATGTATACCTCAAGGGGATTTGATTTTAGGGGAAAACAGCCAATGAACTTAATTGTATGCTGTTGCCTGCTGTGTAATACTTCTATAGCCCATCAACTACATGTCTTCAGGTCACCAGTGACTAGCCCTGACTTCCCCCCAACCATCATCCCAACAGAGAATGAACTTTGATAGAACCAGACGAGTTCTGCAGTAAAGGAAAAATCAGCATCAGCAGGCAACAATCCAACACTGCACACAGCCTCTCCTGCCCTGAAAGATTGTTACAAGAGATGGAACCTGACATCATGGACTGAATGAACTCAGCAGCATTATAGGGATTGGTCCATGCACTAAGAAATGATCTCTTTCTCTCGGTCTGTGTGTGTATGTGGATGTATATATATGTGAGAGCAATGGTATATTGAAAATGTGGGATCTGAGCATGACGTGTATGGTATGGAATAAGGGGTGGATAATGTCCTGGGTTTAGCAGTAGCAGTCATTTTTCTCCTTCTTGGTAGCTGGTGCAGTGCTGTGTTTTGACTTTCAGCTTAGGAACAGTGCTGGTAACACCAATGTTTTCAGTTGTTGCTAAGTAATGTTTACCCTGACCAAGGACTTTGGGAGGCTCATGCTCTGCCAGGGAGAAGGGGAAGCCAGGAGGAAGCAGAGACAGGACACCTGACCCAAGCTAGCCAAAGAGGTATTCCATACCACAGCACGTCATGCCTGGGGGAGTAACTGGGAGTTACCCAGAAGGACACAGGGTCTTCTGGGTCAGACTCGTTTTTCAGCAGGTGGTATCGTATTCTCTTCCCTTGTTATTTTCTCTTATCATGGTTGTCGTTGGTAGTAGTGGTGGTGATTTGTGTTGTACATTGGCTGCTGGACTGTTCTTGTCTCAACCCGTGGGAGTTGCATTCTTTCGATTCTCCTCCCCATCCCTCCGGGAGCGGGGAAGGGAGGGGCGGGGGTAGGAAAGAAAGAGGGAGGAAAAGAGGGGGGAGTGAGTGAACGAGCTGGCTGGCTGGGTTTAAACCACAACACATCTAAATTTCTTATGGGGTTCAGATATGTAGCATTGCCTTTCTGATACAGAGTGCAAGTACCATGGTGACCTTACACCTCAAAAGAATCCCACAGGGTCTAACAAAGGCATAAGCAAGGCCATGACCCTGATACACGTAACAGGTATGATGGCAAAGGTACACTTTGTAGAAGAATTTGCTGTTTAAGAATCTGATTAACCTTTATTAATTAGGTACTGGACAGAGAGGAATTATCGTTTAACTTCCTAGTTAACTTGCTGTGTTAATTTTACAGTGACATGACAAAATCTTTAGTCGCTCTAAATGCAAAACTGGTTTTGGATTTTGTTTTCATTGGTATGGCTTTTTAGGCCATACTGATAAACATTCACTTAAAAACCACAGCCTCTATAGACATAATTACCTTGTTACCAGGTTTCTAATTACAGTTGAAATTAATGGTATCATAAAAGACTTTGAAATAATTACAAATATAAAATATATAAATTATATAGTATTTGGGTAAATATTAAAATTACTGACACATAAGCAAATAAATACAGTCAGAATTCTTCCACCTACAGCACACTCTGTGGTCCAGGGTCACAGCTCAACACCACAAACCATCCTGTTAACATTTCTCAGACTTTACTGGCTTCAGGTATATGTGAACAATTTTTAAAGAGGGGCCGGAGGGGATGTGGGGATGAGAGCACAGAAGGATAGAATACAATTTCTCTCTATTTTGCAATATATCAGATAACCAAACCACACAAGTCATCCCTAATGCTTAAGAACACAATCAGAATACAATAAATTCTAGAAATTCATATGAGAGATGAATTCAGCTTTTTGTGCTGTATACTTGTGGGTTTAGGTAAAAACATTTTGAGCACATGCCATATTATAAAGGAAACATTAAGTTCTGCAAGATCTTTTCTACAAAAAGATGAGTTTCTCCTCTCTATTGCTAAATTATCCCAGGTAAAAATAGAAGAATGGATGAGAACAGACACAGTTGTAATCCAGAACAGAAACTCCCAGGTTATCATGTTATTCTGGCCTTTTTTTATACCATCTATATATAGGAATTCCCTGTACCTACAAATCAATTTTAACAAAATTAATTACCACCTCTTTACTGAATGATATATGTGTAACTCCTTATTATCCCAAATGTAGGTAGACTATAGCCATGGGTTTATTAAGAAATAAAACAATTAAAAATTCCCAACCTCTACCAAAGCATACTTCTGCAGTAATTTTTCTCTGCGGCCTTAATTCACACATTTCAAACACTTTATAGCCACTGTGTTGCTGCTTTCCTCGATTCACATTTGCATCCAAGCACTTTATAGCCACTGAATCGCAGCTTTCCTTTACATCTTCATACTTTCAGTGAACACTTGCAGTTGAATCTCTGTATTTGCAGGCGCACAAAAGCATATTCATTTGTAAAACAAAAAACTGTTTTCAAAGACTATTTTAAGCTCTATGGAATTTTAAAATTAATTAAGCATACAAGATATCACAGCTAAACTGGATGTGCATTTTGACTAATCTGTGAGACAACCTTTCTAAGACAGAACCGGAGTGCAGATGAAGAGGCTAAACATAATAGAAAATGGTTATCACTCCTAAATCCATCACTGATACAGTAAAACTCTAGTAGGCAAATCAGTGCATTGTGCTCACAAATTCCAGCCTTCCATTTTGGCCAATGTGTGAAAAGCCCAAGTTTTTAACAGATCTGCATGTTGCTTTGCTTAGGCTGTAGGGATTAAGTCAACCAAGCTTTAGTAGATCCAAAAGTTTTAACAACTATGAAAGACAATATCTAGCTCTTCTTGGAATCTGGAGTTTTCTCTGATTTCAACAGCCCGTTGGCTTCCTGGGAGCTTGTATCTCACTGATAGTCAAAGGAAGAACCTGAAGTGATCAACTGTTTTTATAAAAAAGACTTGTCCTCCAAAGTCAGTTAGGTCTTGTGAAGCACAACGATGTGAAGTACAGCAATACCTTTTAAAACCAGGACACAGACCCTTAACTGAGGAAAACTGCGGTAACTCAAATTAAGTCCTAGTATCTTACATATATGTATAGTTCAACACTGCTCTTTAATCACAGAATCATAGAATGGTTAGAACTGGAAGTTCCAACCCCCCTGACATGGACAGGGATATCTGCTAATGTCCCTGCCATTAGGGGAACCAGGTTGCTAAAAGGCTCTCCAACCTGGCCTTGAAAACTTCCAGAGATGGGGTATCCACAACTTCTCTAAGCCTTCAGGGTCAGTCCTCTTGGTACCTTGGGAACACAGCAGTATAAAGCATCCACATACTAGAAATAGAAATAGCCTAGCTACCTGCCTAAAGCAGATATGTATAATAATGGAGTCCCTGTGCAAGATCAATGTTTCTTCACTCATATAAAATTGAAGGGGGGCCTCACTTGCTTACAGTTATCCTCTTAGCACGAAGAGTATTTTTAAGTAAACAGTAATCCAAATGTCAAGTAACACCCTCTGAAGCCACCATTTATCACCCACCTCTGTAAAGGACATCTAACACCATAAAAAACCCAGCATTAATTATGTATATAAATCACTACACAAAGGACACGCAGTTAATTTTAATCATTAATTAATTGTTTTCTGTTTTCGTTACAAAGACTCAAGGCTTAATTAAGTATCACAGGAATAGTCTTTCATGTTTTCTGACAGAACTGTCGTAGATATAACTGTTCAGAGACTTTCTTCCTCCTCCCAATTAGGCTTATGTCCTCTACAGTCATCCTACCCATTCGAAGCACTATAACAAAGAATATTAAGAAACACCACATGAAGATATGCATGATAGACCTAGCTACCTGCAGCTCACTGCACAGCCCCAGAGCTCTTCCCTTAAAGCCTCCGAGATTCCTACTGAGTACTAACTCAACAAGTGAATGCTATAACACTATGTTGCACATAGTAGAACTGTATAACTTATTTTCCAGCTTCTCTGAAGTTTTCAGAGACTATCAGTCTTACACGGCTAAGGCTGCTGTTACCATTAAAATTCATTAATTTTGGAGAACTACACACTGCCATAATCTGTTCAGGTAATTTATTACAAGGTGTTTCAACTTATTTTACTAAAGGGAAAAGGATAAAACTGTGCAAATAGCTATACATGGAAAACAGCTTCAACAACAGAAGCAATAATTAATTTAAAATAAAACAGTGAGGCACTGTTAAACCAAGGTCAGAATGTGTGTCCATGCATGACAACAGTTATGCTCCACCAGTTTCTAGAACAATATACTTAAGCTGGTACAATTTGTCAAACAAGCAATATGGTAAAATCTTAGCTAAAACTTTTGCCTTCTCCCTACAAACTCCACATAAGCACACTTCACTGTTTTGCTAGGATTCAGCTTTTCCACACTCCAGTTGTCAATGAAAATCCTTCAGGTGCATCTAAATTCTCTCTTACAGCACACGACATATGTAAAACAAAGTGAATTATTTCTTATTTCAGGATGTTGTTATTTTTGTTATATTTTATTATTTAATAACAGTAACATTCATCATAAGCATACCAAAACAATGGATGCTAAGGATTATGGGAAACAAATAAAAATGATTTCTACCTCAAAGAGGTCACTAAGCCAAAAGCACATTAACTGAATCTTGAATGAACAATGAACTGAGAGTGTGTGTTCCTGTTGTACATGGGTACAGGTGAGGAATTTACACTACTCAGATACAAGTCTTCATCTTTAGCCATGGAAGAGTGCTGATGTTTCTTACTTTTAATACACTCTTCTGGGACCTCTACCTTCGTGAGATATGCAGGTGTCTAAAGTTTTCTCCAATCATGAAATGGTCAATTGAGTTCTGCTGTTATTTATTTTCCATGTACACATGGAACGCTTTGGGAAATACATTTAATAACAGCAAGGATGAGAAGAACCAGTTATCTTTTAAGAGCTATATAAGCATCAAAAACAAACTTTTGAAATTGGTACTATTAACATTTATATTTAGATACCTTGTAAGCATTCATGGATGGTCAAAACATAGAAAAGCAAAAGCTAAGTGAGGATCTGAAAGTCAAAGTGCAAATTTAACTGATCAAAGCCTAAATATTCACCTTTTTTGAGAGTTCTGTTTAAACACCAAAAGATGTAGAACTATTTGTATTATTTGGGGGACTGGTGTATATATTTACTGAAAGCACCATGTCAGCATGACCATGTACGGGAGTGTCGCATGAGGCCCACCATTTATTCTCAAATTTCTTCTGGGGAATATGTTCCACTTACTACTATAACCTCTTTTTTTTCCCTCATGGCAGCATCAGAATGCTTAACGTAGCCTCTGGGTTTCTTTTTTAGCTAATGAATCATTGCTAATAAAAATCAAATGCAGCTCACAGTTCTGTTGATTGAAAAAACTGTTGATTATGACCACAGAGAAAAATAGTCAATTTCCTTCTTTTTATATTATTTCCTCCACAAATGAAGTAAAAGGTGCAACAAAATTTTAAGTCTGGACCTTTAGTTTTGTATGAAAGTGAGCAGATTAGAATTATAATATGTAACAGAAGCTAACCTACTGAATAAAATGGTATTTACCTAGCCATTTTCCATACTGCTTCACAGAAACCACGAATGAAAACAAATATGACAATATTTGCATCCATTAAGTTTAAAGAGTCTGTTACAGGTAATCATAAAAAAAAATTATTTTGTTTAAGAATCAGGGTCATCAAGGTAGGAAACATAACAGTGCAAATCCAGGCACATCTGTTCACCCATCTCATTGTCTATTTTTCCTCTGCATCACTTCAGGCATCACCCAGCTCTATGAATGCTAGATACAAATTAAAATAAGGAAAAAGCTGAAACATGGAAAACTCTCAAGGCAACTGGTACAGCCTCATAACTGAAGTAATGGAAAGCTGATAGAAAACACCCACAGGAAACATCCTGTACTCACAGGAAAAAGGGAGAAGAAAAAGAAACAAAAGTGAACACGCCAGTTGAGGTAATTCGCTCTTTCCATCTGTAACTTCTGTGATATCCAACCCTACTAGGTGATCTGAACGCTACTGGTGAAGTGATTAGCAATATAAGAGGTAAAGCTGTCATGTAAAATTTCAGCACTGTCAGGGTCATTTGCCTACAGCTGTCAACAGGCAGTTTATACTTGTTGGAGCAATCACAACAAATTCTTAAAAAAAAAATAAAAATAAAAAATGGCTTTCACTGCAGATATTTGAAAATAACCAAGTAAAATGAGGCTTGCTAAGCATAGCTGGAGATTGAGTTTCTCTCATATTTAGGAATTCATCGCTTTAGCTGTTGAACTTAGCAACTTAATTTGCTTTGAATTAAAAAATTAAAATTAATGGCAGCAAAAGAAAACAATTTTCAGCTCAATTTCAGCATAATGAACAGGAGCTGTAAACATAAAAAACAAAAGTACCCTTCATTTTAAGATTACATAGTGAACTCGATTATCCAGCAGTTCTTCAAATGGAATTCCCATTTCAGTCAATTATAAACTGTTTATTCCATTGCGTTTTGAGCCTTCAACCACCACTGGGTTTAATTAATTAGACAAATAAGCAACAGTTTGATTAATCACGCAAAAAGCCACTGAAAAATCAGGATCAAGGAAACCTTTCCAGCAACTTCAAGAGGCTTTGAGATCAGGCTCTACAAGACCACATTGATAACGTTCTACCAGAAAAATAAAAGACAAACATGAGAACCGAGATTCTGCAGATACAGATTTGCTTGTGTGTGACTACAGCTTTACCACAGAACCTAAGAGGTATCTAGCACTTCTCAAATACAACCCAGTTGTATTTGCAAACAAAATAGTGATTGAGCCCTTATATCTGTTTTCAGAAACCAAGATAGAATCCACAAAAACAACATGTAGGATTCATGTCAGCAGTTATCTGCACCTGGGTTAGTTGTTTAAACTCCTTCGTAGCCTATGCAGAGAAATGGTAACATCTGAAGTATGTCTCATGACAAGCAGCGGTGCTCACCGGCCACAGAGTGTAGAAGAGTCCTTGATGGTTCAAATGTAGATTTGGGCAATATGAATTTCAGCCCTTGGCAGTGACAGAGAGAAAAAGGAAGAGAGAGTGATCAGGTGTAGAAGTAACAGTTCGAAGTTATGTGCACTTATGCTGTGAGGACGCTGGGAGACACTGCAGGAAAAACTGAAACCTTTTATCATGTCAACATAGAACTCAAAGGACCTGCTATTAATACTAACCAAGGACTACAGTTAAGACAGATTTTAAGTCATGAGGACTTAGCTTCTGCCTGGAACAAACCAAAGACTGAGTGAACAGCACCAATAGCTTACTTGGAATAGCTTGTAGGATCACCACTATTAACCTGCCCAGGCAGAAAAACGTCTGAACTACATCTTCAGGTAAATTGTCATTGACCTTGATTTGTCTTAAAATGCCAAGCTCTAAACTGCAAAGGCTCAGGAACTGATTCATTAACTTCATAGCCAAGGGGGCACAGGCTTACCAACAGGACAGTTCTCGATATTAACTAAATCATTGAGTAGAAACATGATTCTAGGTGGCTAGCAATAGTAAAACATATATAGAAAGAAAGGCATGTTTCCATGCCCGTCAAATATGGGAAATTCCAGCAAGTCATGGACAACCAAGGCAAACCTTACATGGGCAGATACATGAAGAAAAGCCAAAATCAAGTGTCTCTAGTAGAAGCAAGGTTGAAATTAACCACTGACAAAAAAAAAAACCACCCAGATATAATTTTAAAATGCTGAATACAACTCATGGTGTAAAAGGGACACAGAAAAAAAATTAAAAAAGGGGAAAACACCCTCTCAAAATTACAGTTCACCTAAATGACTGACACTAATTATGGCAATGACATGAAACTACAATGCATAAAAAAGCATTCATTCTATAATGTTTCACATGAATACAATTAAGCTACATTCATATATCAATAATTGACAACACTTATTTCTTCCAGCTAAGTAACTTTAAATAACTTCATATGAAATGCAATGGATGTATGTTACTATGGTGATCAATGTGATTTAGGAATAAGTGGTTTATATTTTAAACAAACACGTTTGATTCTTCAACCTGAGGCTCAGAAAACATTTAGTAGCCGCTTTGAAATTCAGTTTTCCTGCTTAAAGTCCATGACATGCTGAGAAAACTACAACCTCCTCGAAGTGAATAATGCATTAAAATGATCAGTACACAATGCTGAATTATGTGTAAAAACATACCATTCTGCCATTGATTTCTGTTGAGTGATAATATTTGAAACTTCTCACAGAAAGTTTCACACAACTTGCCTGTACATTGATGTGACTGCATTTAACTGATCAGTTTTTAGGTGTGCTATCCCCATCGCAACATAGATTGTGTTAGGCCCAACCAGTATTTAGATGAGAAACCACTGGAAGAGCAGGAAACACCTGTGACCTGGGGCACTGGTTCTGTTTCTTCAAGAGCAGCACTGGCTCCTTGTCATGATACTATGCAAGGCGACAATGTGCTTTCACACTTAAAGCGTAGAAAGACTGATATTTAGTTCATTAACTCTACTGATTTTTTCCAGAACTAAAGTGATTTATACTGACTCATAAAAATCTATTTTTGATGGCTGGATGAAAGATGTCAAATTATTTTTCACACAAGTAGCAATGGTCAATTATGTGTTCTTTCCAAATGTCTGTATTTTCCTCTAGTTTTGAAAGAAACTATTTTTCCACTTCTACAAATAAACAAATGCTACCAATATCATGATTAGTAATTTCTGTAGCAGAAGCATCTAAACTCTCAATATTGCTGGAGGCCAAGAAATAGTACAGAGAAGTCTACAGCCACAGGATCCAGGAAGTCACAAAACCACCCAATCTACAACTGGGTACAGGATGGACTGGTAAGTGTTGATGATGAACAAGGTTCAGTTTTGTCATCTTGGTGGTTTGCAGAGGTTTTTTCCCTCCTTGTAGTCTGCTTTCCAAATTGGGTTTTAAACTAAGAACACAATTAGAGGTATAATTCCATTAATATTGCTTGTGATGTCATAAAATGTTTTGAGATTCTACAAGATGAGAAGCTTCAGTTAAAATATGGAAGCATGTACAGAATAAATGCATGTGAAAATATAAATATATATATTTTATATAAATTAACTAAATATATTTTACATGTTAGTACAATCTGCCTGATGAAAGCACACCTACAGATCTGCCAGAGGCAGAATGAAGCACAGAGAACAGGAGCCCTTGGACCAGCCCCTTATTCAGTCCCGGCTCATCATCAAAGCCAGCTGATGGAGCTCTTGATGATCGTCATTCCTGATACTCCAGATCAGAACCTCCCGTTTGCTTCTCTTCACTGTCAGTCAGGAGACTGAGCTCCCTGTAGGGCATTTTGTTTCATCAATGTCAATTTTAAAGCTATTGACTTTCTGCTTTGCTAAGAGTAAACATCACTTGCAATACTACAGAAAAAAAAAGTGTAACAAAGCATTAGCATTTCTCAAACAATCCAGTTGATATCAGAATCATATTTGCAAAACTTACTGTAAGCTACTTACTGTAAGCTACTAACTGCAGGATATATTACAGCACTTGGAATCACAGTATATAAATACCTTTGAGGTAAAGAATGCATCCCAGGAGGATTCTTATGTGAGATAAAGGCTGATGAGCAAATAAAATACAGTATCTTGCAAAGGATTATACAGACAATCTGTGGCACAGATAGAAACAGGTCTCTAATTTCCTGAATTAAGACTACACACTTTTCCTGTAACCGGTATGATTTATTTCTGCTTGTCCAGAGTAGGGCTGTAATTGCATTACAGTTTCTGGGAAGACCATAAAGCATACCAGAAAAGAAACTGTTCCGAATACAAAAGACTAACATAAATAGAAAGTGCTAGTTTAATTTAGGATATTTATCAAATAAAACTAGTTTTAAAATATATTCATTCTTATTATTCATGTTTACACAACCTCTACCTGTATCCAGATAAAAAATAAAAACAAACATTTAAAAAAATATTTCTCCCTTTCCCACCTACACTTTAATTTTTTCCTCCTCAGAACCCAGAAATCCAACAACTAAACCTACAACAAGCATAATTACTGATTTCTGAACCAGAGGTACTACAGGGAATCCACAAATCTGCACAATACCCTTGAATCTGTTAAAAGTTCTTAGAATAGAATAGCTAATGAAGCTATCAGAATCTCTCCGAATTACATGAAAGATATACGAGATCTCACATTACCAGACAGTTCCCTGCTGGGTATAAATATGAACAGGAACATGACTCAAATGTCACTTTCCAAAGTCACTGGAAGGGAATTCTTTCATCTAACCTAATAGTCGCCTATTCAAAATTACACTACGTGACGAAATTAAAACTCCCAATATTTTACATCCATTTGCTTTAGTGTACATAACATACTACATCTCGAAGGAAACCAGCAAGCCTACACTAGAATATATGAATCTGTGCAATTCAGGTTATCTTGCCCCTCCACATTTCCATTAGAGCTGTATCAACTGTAGCATCATAAAGCACAAAACAAATGGACAAGAAGGACAGCCTGATACAATAACAAAATTAATCTGTTTTGCATTTTAAAACTGCGAAGCAAATTAGATCTTTAGCAAACAGTTGGCTGGAGATACTTCCAAAAACAAAGCACAATTCTGCATTCATCTGGAAACTGAAACCAAGTTCTTAATACAAATATTTTTTCAAAGTAGATCTCCTTTTAAAATTATATGGAGAATACAAAACATTTGTTATTGTTCTCAAATACTCAATACAAAAACTTAGATATGCATCTAAGAAAGTTTATCACTATCTTACTGATGCAAGATTTCATTTTACCAAAAACGTTGGAAAAACCAAACCATTTCACATAAATAATGTATTGAACATCAGATTCCCTTCCAAACTACTCTCTAGATACTCAGCAAGTGCTACTGGGCATGACAAGATCCCTAGAAGACAACCACAAAACCCATTTGCTACATTAACAGGAAGAGAAAACTTGTTCCTTGAAGATGAGTGAAGTTCAAGACTATACTTCTTCATTAGAAACTGAGTAACTGTCACAGTGTTCACAAGAATTTCCTTTTTAAAACATCTACTGTGTCACGTCCTGAATATGCGAATTGCTCTTACTCTCATTTTCAGGTGAAATTGAAAGTGGTAATCAGCAGTGACCTGGCAGCAGTGCATTGCTACAACCTCGAGAATTAAGAAAATAAATAAGGAGGTTTAAGTATTTTCAGCATACAAGAAGTCTTGTTTTCTGTTTTCTTACACAAACATACTTAAATCTTCTCAGGATAGTACATGATAATTTTTCAGAACGTGTACCAGTTAAGGCGAAGGGTTTGGGGGGGAGGAACCAAACAAAACAAACAAACAAGCAAGACTATATCACAGGAAAGAGTCCAAAGCTGTACAATAAATACAGTGCAATACTCCCTACGGTATTCGCTATGTAAAATACAACTAGACCCTTTTAAGCTACTACATTAAATTCTAAGGTGAAAGACTGCAAAACACTCCCCAGAAAAAAAAATTTCTAAATCCTATCCTCTGCTCAGACAGCACAGTGACTATTATTTTAAAAACAGGCACACTGAAAGGCATACGAAGTTGTTAGCTTATTCTTGCAGTTTGAACAGCTGTACTACACCAAATGATGCATATGAAAATCAAGGGAAAGAAAACAAACCAAGCCAAATAAACAAAACTACTGAGACAGCTAAGTCTGGCTAAGTATTGAAATCTGCATCAGCACATTGTTGACAACCTAAAGAACAATAGCTTCATGTATCTTTTCTTCCTATAAGTAGACTATACTTAACTTGCTTTATTTTTGAATCCATACATATCCTGTATACTGAACCGTACCAGATGAAAAAAACACGAACAGTATTCTGATTTTTATTAAACCATAACATCTTACACTTGCAGGGTGAGTGCTCCGTAACTCCATAAAACCACTTTAATCAGCACGTGATACCTCCATAAGTGATTTGATTACTTGTTACATAACGAGAACTGTATGGACTTAGAGGTTAAAGTAGTCAACAGCACAGACCGCTTACTCTGGTAGATAGATACCATTAAAACTCAGTACATCCAGCCTCCGCTTGTTGAGACAAAACTGCTTTTACAGAAATTGTGATTCAATTCTACATCAACACAAGCTCTTTCAAAATAAACTCATTTAAGCCTTTCACTGGGTTTTGACTCATTTTTCCCAGTGGAGGTATTCTAGATGTTCATATAGGTCATGTCAGAGACGGAAAATCTGTAAAAATCCCGTGCTCAACATAATCTTTTGAAAATACAAGTAGAGCATGTAGAGAAGAAAACAGGAGTAAATGTTTTAGTCACCTACTAGGACAGTTTATTGGAAAATACATGCTCAAAAAGTTCAGAAATAAAACTGAGACCATAGTCTTTGGTTTAGGTAAGAAAAAAAAAAATCAAATATTCCTGTTAAGAACTCCCTACTCAGATTAATTTAGTTAAGTAGGAATCTACATATGTTATCAAGGCTGCCAAGAAGACAAAGCTTCTCTTCAGGAGAAACCAGATCATAGCACTTTCTAGGTTGACTTGAGGCAATTCCAGTAGAAATTACTACAAAAATAATTGACATCGGGCTCAACAATTTCTTCTGTTAGATGCAGAATAATCAGACACCACCTTTTTGAAAAAGAAAAAAAAATAATTTATTTAAGAGAGACAGTGAGGGACCTACTCTCCTTCCAATTCGTTCTTCCTTAATTAAAGAACCAATTGCACAGCAGTTCTTAAACAGGAGTC